>NC_090664.1:55497909-55803952 GCF_013368605.1 Nyctibius grandis
AAAACAAACCCTGCTTGAATTTAATATGGAACTGCCTGAGTTTGAGCCTTTGTGTTCTTCAGTTTGAACCATCTTATTATTAGTACTGCCACTGTTCAAGGTAAGAAAATGCAACCTGCTGTCTCTACATATTTAAGACATAAGATTTTGGTTTTGATTTTTCTTCAGGTGATTTGTCTCATGGAAGAACGAGAAGCAGGAGAAGGGGCAGTGTTTTTTTGGTTATAAATTCAGGTTTTAATAGCTTAGTGTCTCATACTTAAAAAAAATTCATATTACTTTCAACTTTTTGTGCCTAACTTTCTCTTTCCTCTAAGGGCCCTTATACTCCAAAGCCTATATCCATTACTCCAGTAAGTGCGTATATTTATTTTCAAGATGTTCTTGTCTTTTTTCATGCTCTTTGTGACACACGAAAACCAATTTCCTTCTTTTCTCCTAGATGCTAACACATCCTTCCCATCTGCCCCTATCAGTGGTGATAAGAAAGAGTTAGGCTAGCACTCCAGTATTTTATATATAAATTTTAACTATGAGTGAATTTGTTGCTTCTGAAAATAGGACAACTAATAGCCTTGACTGTAGCTGAATGAAATCTCTGGCAGTGCTGTGCTTTCCTTGCACAGCTCAGCCTGTCAAATGTCTTCCATGGGAATGGGCATTTGAATTCTGTAGGTAGACATTGAACTTTTGTTATTTCCTTTCTTTTTTTTTTCCTTTGGCTTCCTCTCTGCCTAAAAGGAATTCTAAAAGATAACATGCAGCAAACAGTATTTTCCACAGCACAGGAGTCTCAGGACTCCTCCTGGAGATTTGGAAGCACATGTTGGTAATTCAGACAGGGTGGAGGAGTTAGTCCCCTGGGTACCTTTTGGTGGCTGATGTACGTATATGCCCCAAGACCAGATTTTTCTTTTTATCACAGTAGCTGGACAAATTATTAAAATCAGGACTTTTAAAATTACAACTAGACTTCTGGCAACCTTAATTTTGTGAAGAAGCTGAAAGGGTAAATGACAAGTTCTGATTTTTCTACTGAACTACTTCCACTTACTGAACTAACAGGAGCAGCAGAAATGTAGGCTCCTGAAAATCACTCTCTGCTGCTTTTCTTCAAAGACAAGGGGAAAATATGCACAAACAGCATTCCTTAGAATAATTAAAGCTTAGCTTTGATCTGCTCTTCCCACCTCATCTTACCACCTCAACAAGCAATGGCCACTTCATGGTGAAATTTTAGCAGTCACTGTTTGGATATAATCTTGAATCACTAAAATAATTTCAAAATTTTCTTATAAACATCAACTTCTTTATGAACTACACAAATGAGAACAAAGATTTTGGGGAACTGAAAAATATGACAAATTCACCTTCACCTGAAACAAAAATAATTTGGAGTTATTTCTCTAGAAATAAGTGACTTCTACATTCTTCTGCATTCATTTCATGGATTATTTTGTTGTCAAGTGAATAAGCTATGCATACGTAACTGTGCATTATATGGTAAATAAAAAAGTACCTCCTTTTTCTATTATGATCTATCTTTCTGGACTATACCAATATTTGTATGCCATGGCCAAACCACAGCCCCATTACGCAAAACATTATCCAGCCATATTTAAACAAGTTATTGAGCTTCACATCTTAAATTCAAGAACATTTTCATGCTTGTGTAGAGAGTAATGAGAAAAAATCCAGTGGAAGTTGGAGCTCTTTTCTTCATTGACCTAAACCCACAGAATTGCAAATATTCAGTTACTGCATATTAGTGAATAAAGATGAAGAAGCAGAACCTTAGCTGTGGGTTTGTTTTTTTTTTCACTGATATTGTTGATTTCTCAGTCTTTAAATATCTAGTGTGAGCTTATGTTTTCTTATGAAATGATTGCCTGAAAGATTTTAGATTTAAGTGTTCCTCTTCCAAATCTCTGTTGAAGTAATTCCACCCAAGCCAGAACCACTTCTTGCTACTGAAGTACAGTGATGCCCTATGGGTTTGGGGGCATCAAGGAAGAGTTTGGAAGGTGCAATGAGACTTTATCTTCCCCTTACTTTTCCACTCTGCTGTCCATGAGCAATGACACTCTCAGAAAATATGATCAGGGTGTGTTGTGTCTTATAGGCTTGTAGGTCACGAACCCTAGATTGGCTGAATGAAATAACCTTGTGGGACTATCAACACTAAGCTGTTTGGGAGGACAGTGCAAGCTCACTGAAAATTAATCATTTTTCTCTTCTGAATTTCCATATGGTTTGAGGAAAATACATTTTTAGGATCAGAAATATCTGTTTTGAGATTAAGGATTTCTTACGAGTTTCTCAGAGGCTGCCATTCCTGCCCTTTTTATTGGGACATGAATCAACAGCTTGTGAGTACTTACAGGAGAAGCCTCTAAAAGAAAGATTTTGATACTGGGCCCATTTAAAGATTTTTGCCCCCTTTTCACTATGATATCTACATGTTCAAGGGTAAAATACCCTCTGTTTCCTGACCGGATCTGGCAGTCGGCTGAAAATGAAAGAGAGATTTCAGGCCAGTATTACTACCAGGTGGGAAGTAGGGAGTAACTCAGGACTCACTACATTTCACAGAAAGACTCATTGACTGACACTGTTTCGCAAATAAGTACATTTTTATAGAATGGAATTAAAACTGCTTTTTGTCATAGTCAGATATTTTACATTTGTTATTTGTCCAAGTACATTTAGAAACACAGCTATTTATATCCTTTCTCCTGTTATTGTTACCTTCTCTGAAAGCTTATATTGCCCCTGGGAATAAAGCAAAAATTTTTCCTGTTTTGCAGATGTGAATAGTTCCAATAAATAAACCTGCTTGTTTTTTGTTTGGCTTTAAACTCATGCATAGCAATGATATTCAGGATGAGCAGCTCGTAAAAGCTAAGATTAAAATTAACAGTAGCAAAGAGGAATTTCAAGAAAACAAATGGAATTTAGAGAGTGAAACCATACTGCTGAAAAGTTCATTATGACAAAGGATAAAATGAACAGCATTAAAGACTGTCTCTGCGAAATATCTGAAGGATAGGCAGTCAACAGCCATGCCACTGTCATTGTGCAGATTGACAAGTGATGGTTCACCATCTGGTGACCATAAATTAATGGGAAATGAAACTTGTGTGTTCCAGAGCTAATGTTCGCAATACATTGACACAGAGCTTCCTCTTGCCCCTTGCTGCTGCTAGCAGGGTGTGCATTACTTGTCTAGCACGGACTTGCATTGAATAATAAAACAGACAGCGTTGCATGGGCAAGAGGTTTATGTCAAAACACAATTGGCAAACATTTGTTTTGGTTGGAAAGGACCTTTAAGATCATCAAGTCACAAGTGGTCTTTTAGATTTGCAAACTGATCCAGTCAGATTTTCAAATGGTGGCTAACGTCAGAGATGATACCGTATCACCAATGTACAAATGTCACAAAATTGCAGTTGAACGCAAAGGCTTCAAAATGTCTGACAATAAGAAACGTTTATATTATTGCAATAAAGTGCCACAAACATTAGTACAGCTGCAGTTTAAAGTCAAAGTTGGGATCATAGAATAAACACAGAAAAAGACTAGTAGGAAGAGAGTGAATGACTAATTTGTTTTTCTGGATGAACAAAGAAGAAGGAAGGAAAAGTTTTGATGGGAGAGAGATTAGAAAGAGTGAGGCAAAAAATTAAAGGCTTGTTTTGTATAAAAATATAAAAGCAGGGAAAAGGAGGGTTGAGGTACACAGGTAAAACCTGTGTGAAATCAATTAAACACAAAACAAAACAAAAAATTTTCTCTACATTTTCTCATTCTTTGTTTTTGTTTTTGTTTTTTTTTAACTTGGAATAGGTTCATCACTTCTGTAATGATCCTGGTGATACTGGATGGAATTTGCTAGATCATAATGACAAATTCACTGACATCAAGGAGACTTTGTATTAAGCAATTGACAGCTACTGAAGACTTTGCCACCTCTGAAAACATCTAACCTCCCATTGTGTGTGGTGTTGGAAATCCACTGAGCACTGAGCAGGACATTATCTTGAAGATTTCAGGTCAGAAATAATATGTATACATCTTATAGGACAGTCATTATAATATATACTCTGCAGGGAATAAGGGAAGAGGGAAAAGAAGCCAAAAAATGAATAGTCTTTTTTTAAAATAACTTGTTCTTCTGCAACACCTACCATTTAATATCCTTTGCAGATATGAAACCATGAGACATAACAGTATTTCTCCAAAACAAACAAATGCAATACTCAAGCTGTAGGTGTACAGCCACTTCAATCCAGCACAAGCTGGTGCTCTGCATGGAGCTTTTGTGCTGTATTAGCATTCACGTGGTTGCACAAAGAAACAGATTAGAGATTTTATCAGCTGGAAACTGATTAACTTTGTGCATTTCTTTGAGCTGAACCAATTCTTCTATCTGGCTGCAGAAACACAAGTGCTAGTAAAGGGGAGGAGAGGAAGTGGTCATGGATAGCTTTCCTCTATCAGGCCACTAAGATATGCAAAAATGATCCAAGTGTGAGGCAAACATGGGTTTTGTGCTTATTATTCTTGAATTTATCTAATTGCAAGGGAGCTGTAATATGTGTGCAGATGGAAGACACAGGAAGGTTTGGGAGTCAGTGTTCTCTTGAATACTACAAGAGCCTTTAAGTGCTCGCCTGCTTTTTCCTTGACTGGTGAGAAAAACTTTGCTTTATTCTCTTTTTGCATCAAGTTCTTATTCAAATATTTTTTAATTTGTTTTGGTTTACTACCCTTATTAATATTTGTTTTTTTCTTCAGGTTTTTGCTCCCTCTTTCTGTTTTAAACTGCAAATGCATTTAAAAAAGACGAAGTTAGCAAAAACATATAAAGTGAGAACACATAGGTATATTTGTTTTGTTTTCAGTCCTTGAATAAAGAGATATTGTAATGAAGAATGAAGCAATCAATATGTCCAGGCTGAAAAAAAAATCTTCACTGAATTTCATAGACTCATAGAATCACAGAATCGTTTTGGTTGGAAAGGACCTTTAAGATCATCAAGTCCAACCATTAACCCAGCACTGCCAAGCCCACCACTAAACCATGTTCCTCAGCACCACATCTACATGGCTTTTAAATCCCTCCAGGGATGGTGACTCCACCACTTCCCTGGGCAGCCTGTTCCAATATTTGACAACCCTTTCAGTGAAGAAATTTTTCCTCATACTCAATCTAAAGCTCCTCTGTCACAACTTGAGGCCATTTCCTCTTGTCCTATCATTTGTTAAACAGGGTCAAATAACTGTTACAAAGAATAATTCTGGAAATTGTATTGCATATTTTTTTCCTTATTTTCACTCTGAATAATTGTTATTCAAAATCTTTTTGCATTCATCACTATTATGTCCCAAGCAATCTGGAATCAAGAAGAGAAGAACCATTGAGGAGAAGAGCCAAGAGAAGAAGAGCCACTGAACCAGTATGGGCTGTTTAGGTCTTTGCCTCTAATTCCTCCAACAAGGAGCACATAATAGTTGTTCTGTAGGTGTGGGGGACATGAGTGATAGTGAATCAAGGTATGCTGAATTTCAAAACAACTGATGAAGGAGCTTCACTTTTGAGCAAGATAACAGGAGTGCTTTGTTACTTAAAGATGATTTCAAGTGGAGTAGATGTATGAAGAGGATTTTTGTGTGTATTTCATATTGGTTTTTAATACATTCAAATGCAAAACCCAACAACGTTAATGGAGATAAAACTATTTTAAAATGGAAAAGAGGAAAACATCTGTCTACAGCAAACCAAAATTGTTGTTATTTAAATTTTTCCTTCCACATAATAAGTATGGCTATGGGGACCACAGGAAATTGCTGCCTTTGTCCCTTCTCATCCGTCAGGAACAGCTAATGAAGACATTCCTGGCAGATTTGCATAACCTGCTCTTAAAATCCTAAAATCACTAGCTGGATTAACTCACTGCAGTGTTGCAAACTGTTGGATGACCCAGGCTCTGAATCCGAAATCATGCTTTGTCAATAAACTACTGCAGCACTATTGACAGAAGCTTAAATTAATGTCTTCATGATCCTGCTTCTAAAAGCTTGTAGAGTGAAAGGCATTAAATGCTGGCAAGCTGGAGAGAGTTCACAGAAGGCCAACAGCTAAACAACATCCAGAGGTGGAATGGTTTATTAAGATATATGTACCCACATCCCTGACGATACAGTATTTTTTCCTTACTTATCCACAATTTGCTGTATAATTCTAAAATCTTCAAATATTAGACTATTTTCTTACATTCCCTTGCATATGCTGTTCAGATAAGCAGGACGTTTTAACTCATCAGTCACTCCTTTTTATAACTCATTTTTTTTTATTCCTTTCATCTGTTCCTTCCTATATTTTCTACATTTTGTCAAAATCATTCAGTGAAACACTTCAGATGCTTCATGGGTAATGATAAATATAATTATATCTTTTGATCTTGGCAATGTAATAGGACCACAAATATATATAATTCATATTGCCTGTTCCAGAGAAAATTGTTTCATTATTTCCATTTTTATACTTGGAAGGTTCATTCATGCTGTCAGGCTTGGAGAACATTAAGATAGAGGTGTAGACACAGTAATAATCCAGGAGTGTTTTAAGGATGTTGGAGACAAGGACATAAATGAATTAGTGCTATCATTATCTTTGAGTTCTTTATAATCAGGTCTAAAAACCTGCTAAGAAGAAGATCTCAAAACACTAGATCCTACACATACACGATATAGGGATCAGTTCATGTCCTGAAGAGCTTCTGTGGTATCATTAATGAATTTACTGTATTGACTCTTAGATCTAATCATCTGGAGTGATGCTGTTTACTTATCTTTCCCGGGACCTCATCTGGGGTTCTGCAAGGCCTTTGACATGGTCCTCCACAACATCCTTCTCTCTAAATTGGAGAGATATAGATTTGATGGGTGGACTGTTCAGTGAATGAGGAGTTGGTTAGACGGTCACATCAAGAGGGTAGTGGTCAATGACTCAATGTCCAGGTGGAGATATGTGACAAGTGGTCTCCCTCAGGCATCCGTATTGGGACCAGTACTATTAAATATCTTCATCAATGACATAGGCAATGGGATCAAGTGCACGCTCAGCAAGTTTGTAGATGACACCAAGCTGAGTGGTACGGTTGACATGCCTGAGGTATGGGATGTCATCCAGAGGAATCTGGACAAACTCGAGAAGTGGGACTGGTGAACCTCATGAGGTTCAACAAGGCCAAGTGCCAGATCCTGCATCTGGTTCGGGACAATCCCTGGTATCAATATAGGCTGGAGGACGAAGGGATTGAGAGCAGCCCTGCAGAGAAGGACAGACTTGGGGGTACCGGTGGATGAAAAGCTGGACATGAGCTGGCAATGTGCTCTCACAGCCCAGAAAGCCAACTGTATCCTGGGTGCTTGAAGGGGGCCTGTAAGAAAGATGGGGACAGACTTTTTACTAGCAGCTGTTGCGATAGAACAAGGGGTGAAGGTTTTAAACTAAAAGAGGGTGGTTTTAGGCTAGATGTAAGGAAGAAATTTTTTACAATGAGGGTGGTGAAACACTGGAATAGGTTGCCCAGAGAAGTGGTAGCTGCCCCATCCCTGGAAACATTCAAGGCCAGGTTGGACAGGCTCTGAACAACGTTATCTAGTTGAAAGTGTCCCTGTTCACCGCAGGGGTGGAGGTTGGCCTAGATGACCTTTAAAAGTCCCTTCCAACCCAAACTATTCTATGAAAGGTTCTGAATTCACAGCTTTGGGCCCTGGAAAGTTTATATTCTATAGGCTTCACTTAGTTGATTAAATCTACTTTGAATAAGCACCTAACGCACAGAGAGGCACCTACATTCAGGTTCATTAATCTGTAGTCTTAAATTTAGATATCTTGACCATCAAAGGGAATCCTAGCCTGAATTACCAGTTGCTTCTCTACTTAAAAATGTATTTTAACACTTTAAACTAAATTACAGAGGCAGTCTCTTTCTGTTTTTTTTTTTTTTTTACACACTGCTATTAAGTTCCCAGGTATGAACAGAAGAGGTGCACTATTCAAGAAAATATTCAAAATTTGCAGCCAACCTTGAGGAACTAGAAATACCTACTAGAAATACTCCAATTATAAAGGTTTCTTGGAAGTTAGAGACTGCAGCTGCTTACTGGAAGTTCATCTGTACCTGAATACACTGACAAATTCCCTCGTACTTCTCTTTTCTAGATGGGGTCCTGGGCTGACCAACAACTCTTAACTGTTGATGCTGTCAACTATAAAGGTGATTATAGTGCATCAAGCACAATCAGAAAGTAGAAACTCACATTAATATGTTGTTAGTGGAACTGCCATCCCTTAGTTTAGCACTACTTTCTACCTTCAGGAATCATTTATACCTATGACAATCAGTACTGGGGTATTTTGCTTCAACTTTTCATTCAGCTGTCACAGATTTTCATAAGCCCAAATAGGTTAAATTCACAGGAGAATTAGCTCCTTTTTTTCCCCCCTCTTCTATTGTAGGCCAAATTATGCCCCTGTGAAATAAATTTTGAAAAATCTACATAAGAAGTTAAAACTTTTCTCCATATTCAGCCTCCCAAATTTCCTTACAGGAGCAAGGGTGAAAGGATTTGCAAATGTATAAAGGTCTCAGCAACTTTTGCACCTTTTCTCAAGAGGAAATTTCAGAGGGTGGCAGGAGGAAACAATACACTGACTTCTCCATTTTCACATTTCTGCCTATAGACTCCAGGGCTGAGGGTTAGTGGGAACAGAAGAAACAACACCGTGCTTCATAATGTTTGATCAGATATCTGGCCTTGTGGTAGATTTTACCCAGGCAAAAGATGGACCAGTTTGTTTTCTATGGACCTCACCTTTTTTCAGTGGAAGCTGCAAGCGTTCTGCTCCTCACAATATTTCTTCATATATATGCGGTTGATACGTATATATTTACTGGTGAAATAGATTCAGACTGATACTTTTAGTGAATTACCTAGAAATTATTTGTCATTTAGTAGAAAGGTAAAATGCCTGATGTCGTGAGATACACCAAGCTGGCAGAATGTGGGGGAATTTTTGACCCAACATATATTGCCTGAAGGTCTTAAGCTTTTGGCAGACCTCTCACTCTTTATTCATTCAACTAGGAGGAGGTTGCTGGAAGTATGGCTAGACAGATAATCTTATATATCTGTTTACTTCTAGAGTAGGAGACTAAAACAGACACACAATTGTACAAGTCTGAATATCAATGTGTCTCCTGTTCTGCAGGAAATATCTTGCTCCACGGCAGGATTTTTACTGAAGGAGGTTTAAGTTCCCTCCAGAAACAATGTCTTACAGCTTACAGTGCATGTTACAGTTTCAAGAGTGTACCTCATCACTACAAATCTCAGGACCCATTTCCAAAATGATGTCAACTGATTGGAGTTATGTAATGATTCTTCTTACATTCATAGTTTATGTAATTTTACAAATTTCCCGAGGTCTTTAGGGTGCTCAAAGAGTGAGTAGGCAATTTTCTGAAAGTGTATTTTAAGTCCTGTATTACTCCATTCTGATCACGTTCAAAGCTGCTTCCATAGCAACACCTAAAAATATTATTCATTTCTAAAAATAAGGAAGCCCTTTAGTCACTTAACACATGTAATTCTCCTTTTGTGACAAACAATGTAGTCACCTCTGTTTCAAGACCTAAACTTTGGAAATATTGTCATCTGTTTTGAAGAGATTTAAGTAACTCCCAGAGAGTTTCACCGACAAAACTGTTCTTGAGCAATGACAAGAATCTTTTAATTCTGGCAAAATATCCCCCCTCCAGTAACACAAGAAACCCTGTAAGTAATTATAAAGATGAGTTTGTCTAAATTAAGAGACAAATGCTCTTCCTATTGAAGTCAGTGATAGGTCTCCACACCCAAAACCACATGGAGTGGGAAGAAGAGGTGGGGCATGAAATGCGTACAAATACCAGTCTAGTTGTTTGCAGTGGAAGGTAGTATGGACTAGACTAATTGGATTAAAAGTTTTAACTGTTTTACAAAAACCAGAGAGGACTAGAAGAAACAGAGAGAAGTATAGTCCATGCAAGTATCAGTTAGAGGATCTCAGCTCAGGGATTTCTGTCAACATTCTCCATTCTAATTATTAACTACATTGTTCTCTCTTCAGCATGTATATTTTGGAGTTGAGATGCAGCCCTACAACAGGTCACTCGGAGAAGACCATTGTGTTTGAAGTTTTGCTCTCACTTCAAAGCTTCAACGCCCCTTGGAGTGGGAAGTTGGACCACGTGACCTCCAGCGGGACTTTTCAACCTGAACTATTCCTTTATTCTGACTTTATTACTTCTCCAAAGCCCAGAGGTGAATGGAATTGTTGTGGAAATGTGAATCACAGTTAAGAGGTTTTCAGGAAGGATCTCCTGAAATGGAATCCAGTAGAGTCCTGCCTTGTTTAAGGCTGATGGATCTTCCAATGGTTTTGGAAAGGAAAAGAGTATAGGCATGCTCTGGGGAATAAAATCATAGTTCAAAAGGACCAGTCTTTGAATGCATGCAAGTTAGCTGAAAACAATTATATGATAAATGTTCTCCGGTGTCGCTGTCCTCAGTCCAGAGATATCCAACTCAACATTTACTGAAAAGACACTACAGATGGTCTTGCACACCTCTGTAGAGTTATCTGCATGTTTGTTCTTTTCTTCTCACAAAGTATTTTGGTGTAATGGTCTAGATTTGGGAGGGTGGTGGTGGATCGGGTGATCTCCTGAAGTTTCCTAATTCTCTTAAGTAGAGAATTTCTTAAATGGAACTAAGCATATTAATGACAACCAAATGCTTTATAGCTCCCTTCTCTCCTGACTGTTAGGACAATTCACTCATGTAAAAGGACAAGCTGTTAGAATGAATATAAAAATGTAATATAAGGTCAAGAAATGCTTCCTGAAAGCAAGATCTGTTACACTACTGAACAGTCTTTAAAAGGAAATTTATGAGCCTCATGGATTTGAGAAGCTGAAGCCTGTTAACCTTAGAAAATTGCTCTTAGAACTTGTGGTGTCGACACAATGGCCTGGTAATATTTTCTGTAGAGATATGTACTTTGTGCTGCGGCAGCCTAATAGGAATGCGTTTTCTGAACATGAGATGCTGATGTATAGTAGCCCTTAGTGACCAGGATATGAGAGGACTTTAGAATAAAGTGGATTTAGGACAGGAACAGTGTGTTTGATTACTCCCTCTCTTCAAGAAAAAAGAATGTTTTCAAAGCAACTCAGACTTGAAGCACAGACTGATCTATTTTCTATTAGGACTTCTAAAAAGGTACAAAATTTCAAGTTATCACAGAAAACGAGAAGCAGTGAGAGAGGTTTGGTCTCTCACTGCAGTGCATGTTGAAATACAGCACTCTCAGATTCCCTGAAATTCACTCCATCAACCACTATAGCACTGCTGAATCCCTCTTAAGAGTCCTTTCTCCCTTTTCACATCTATTATAATACCCTATCTCTCATGTCCCTCATCTCTAGAGCAACACCCTTCCATGTCTTCTGTCTCCCCAAGCTCCCTCACTCCCTTCATGACGTCATTCACTCTCAAGCATCGCTTACTGACCTTTTTGAGCAGAAGGGCGAGAGATGACAGTGCTGGTTGGGCAGCTGGCTAGGGACCCATAGAGATTGTCTCCACTTCACCACTGACATGAAAGAAATGCCAGTGGGGCTATCTGCAACTCCTGCACTGCATGTCATGATGATCTTTTTCATCATGGAACGTAATGTCTTTGAGAGTCTGATCTTTGTTGAATTTGTCTGAAATTGGCCATTATTAGGTGAAAATGGTTTAAAATATACACAGACAAACAACATGATTGCATATCCCATATTCTTTCATAAAACTAAGCCACCCCCTGCCCACACTCAAATAGGCACACACAGATTTCTTTTTTCAGTAAGATTTCTCTATCCCATAGCTGTCTAGTAATAAGTAGGTTAATGGCAAGTTGTGATTACTTTTTCAAGCTGATTTTGAAAATTTTCATCTACCTCTTCTGGGATAAAATATCCCATTAATTTTGTAATCTTACTCTGTTCATTTATCCCTGTGCCATCTCCAACTTCCCTTTATTTCATCCTTCTCTCATGTCTTAAAAGGTCTTTAAGGGCAGTTATTCTTTACATCTCTATATAGCATCTGTCACAGCAGATCCCAAAAGTGGAAAATGCCTCGGGCTGATACCTCATTATTACAAGATCCTGAGTACAATTTCTAAGAGTACAAGACTTCCTTAAGTATATATCAGAACCCTGACCTCTAAGAATTTTTCAGTGATGGTTCATGAAGCAATTTACAGAGAGGAGTAGTGAGGGCTGTTTTCTTTTTAATTTTCTTTCTTTCTCTTTCTTTTTTTTTTTTTTCCCCCAAACCAAATAAACCTATCCTGGCACCTCTGAGTGTAAGGCAGTTTTACTTGAAAGCGTGGAGTGCTTAACAGGCACTCTCTTGTTATATCCCTTACATTGATCATGAGCCAGGCTAGGAAGCAGGGAGTAAACATTTCCACTATGCCTGGAGACACGATGTTCAGAAAGCTTTGTTTGACATGTTTTTATAGATTTGTGGAACAGTCAGTCCTGCTACAGTGTTGTTGTCAGTTATTGATATTACCATTTAATACACTTCACTAATGAGTGGAACTGCAACCTTAATCACCACTAGACAAACAAGCGACCGAAAAAAGAGAGGAAAACAGCTGACTGGAATGTGAGTTCTCTTAATTCAGCTCACCATTCATCTCATGGGCTAACTAACATTCACAGGTCTATAATAGTGCGTGAATAAAATTATCATGTTAGAAAGGTGAGCAGATGAATCAATGTTAGGTAGATAGAACAGAAGGGAAATATATACATACTATACATAGAAAGTTTGTGCAGATTTTTAAATAGTGGGTTTGATAGGTGAATCATTAGCACTGCTGCATGGAAAGAAAGAAGGATTACCAGTTTATAAGACAGAATTTAAACACGTACACCTACTTTCGCACTTGCAATGTATTTTCTATGTGTTGGTGCACTCATGTAATGTGATGTTCAACTGTGTGTGGCTGCGTTTCATCACAGGATGAAGCAGTGCTCATTTGTAAGACAGATTACTCTGTCATGTGTTAACAACAGTGCAGTGGTGAATGGGGTTTGCCAGACATTTTCAGCTGGAACCACTCTTGATAAGGACTGTTTTCTGTGGAAAATGGTCTTTTTTTTTTTTTTTATTAACTAACCAAGTGGCTGTCAAAGTAATTTATCTAAATGTTCTTGATTGGTTCCGGATGTAATATTTCAACTTTACTCACGTCTCCATTTTCTCTATAGAAGATTTTTGTGTCACAAACTGCATACATCAGGGTATAAATCACAAGAGACTCCTCTGAGTCATATTCCCCCTTATGAGTCAGAAGGCAAATTTTGGCCAATGAAGATTTACGATTCTTTAAGTTCCAGGTTCAGTAACAACTCCTCTGTTTTTTAAATCACATATTCTCAAAAAAGATGTCAGTGCATATTTTGTGGGAGTTAGAGTGCAGTGGATGTGTTGTTTGACCCATTGGATGGGACTTTACATCAATTTTCTTCAAACAGTGAAGACTGAATCTTAGCCTATGCAGGGAAACTCAGAGAAATGAAAGCTCTGGGAGTAAGTCCAGGCAAATTCTTAATGAATGCCTTAAACACGGCCACATATTTCAGCATTTAGAGTGAAATGCTGGCTAGCTCATGACAGAAGGAATGGTCCTTGGTCGGGTGGCTGATAACACCAAAATAATCTAAGGACCAGTTCCAATTTCTTCCATGGACTTCCTCTATAACCTTGAGCATGAGAACTCTCCTAGGAGGAATGGTTGACTTTTGGAAGACCTTTGTCTTAGCTCCTAAAGTCCCTTTGATTCTTCTGGGTAGGCGTCACAACCACCACACTACTGGCTTTTCTCAGGTGGATATTTTCCTTTTGACTTTCAATGAAAAACTTTTGAAAATTCTTGGTTTTACCCAGATGCAGAGCAGAAATTTTTTCATAATCCTGAAATGTTTCCTGGGATGTTGACTGACATTATTTTCCGTCCCGTAGTTAAGACTTCTTGATGATATATGCACTTAAAAAAGAAAAGGTAACCAGTTGGATAAGTGACACCGATTCTGAAGGAATGACAACAGTTTTACATGAGAATAATTTTAAATATTTGCCTGCAAATTTCCAAGCTATTTAATTTTTCATTCATAAACATAAACATTTTATTTAGTAGTTCGCCATAACTCTGTTATTCTTAGACTAGTTGCCCTCCAAATTAAGGATCGTTCCTCCAAGAGGGATCACAGTGCTTGGAAATACAGTGGAAAGCTTGTCAGTCAGTTATATTGACTTTAAATCATCAGGCTGGTATTTTGAGCTGCCAGCTCAAAAGAAATGGAGGATTAGTATGGCAAATGGGCTCACATCTGGGAAGGATGGAAACCACTCAGATCCTTACTTCTGGAGATGACTTTGCTCTGGTAAACTGCCAATGATTCACTCTAAATATACCTACCTTTCTTTTGGGGTAAATAAATGGATCTGTATTTGACAATTTCTTTGGAAATGAAACCACGAGAGAAGGTGTTCCAGTATAGATATATAAAATTTTGTTTGTTATTCATACTACAATAAATACATACTACATGTTACTTATTCCTTTTCATCAGAAAGAGACAACAATTGCATAAGAATCCTGACCAATATACCCAAAAGTCTTTATAGATGTTGCAGTCTTTGGCTGTAGTATTTGAACTCACTTATAAAGACCCGATTTTAAAAGGTTGAATGCTTTCAAACACTTAAAAGCTTCTCCAGGTATGTATAGTACAAGTTGGGCTTCCAAAATCAGTATCTGTTTTTTAAAACCCTGTCCAAATAAAAGATGGTGGGAGTCAAGAAAGCACCTCAAGGTAGAGCTTCACATCATCTCTCATTTCTCTCTCTCTCTCATGTGTTTAACCTTAATTACATGAAAATATTTTATGGAAACATTATTAATGGATCATTGTTCAAACATGACAATGCACAAGTCTTTGTGAATAGGCTTTTCTTGTCACTTTTAACATGTCACTACAATAATTCTATAAAATCTTGCAGTAATTTTGCAGCACATCATTTCCCAAGTCATCCATATCTGACACTTAAAACACTTTGGTACTGTACAATATCATAATTTGTTTAATGCAGTGCATTGTGAAATATCATTTATATTGAGCAGCATTGCAATGTTTGGCTTTTTTTTTCCAAAAGAAAAATGCAGTTCCTTCCTGCAAATAAGCTTTTAAAGAAAACAAAGAAGACAGCTACAAATTCAGGAAATCAACAGCAATTGTATTTGTTTTCATAGTAGAACTAGTATAATTTTTGACATTTCGATGCGTCTTCATTTTTCAGGAAATTTCCATTCTGTTGGATAGTGATGGTTTGACAGAGAGAATCTTTTTCACTCTAAATAAGAGAAAAGAATTACTATGTCTTTTGTTTCAGAACGTACAGGGAATGCTCAAAAACGATGAAGCTAAAAGTTCATTTCTGGAAGCAATCACTTACACTCTATAGCAAAAATCCTGTCTATGCTTGTAAATCTGTTGCGAGTCAATTAGCATTGTTGTGGAATAGAGTGGCTTCTGTCCATAAACAACATTGCTGCTAATCATAGGTTTCCGGTACATTGTTGGAACCAATTTTCAGATAGCTTTATCAAGACATGGAATGTGTCAGAATGAAACATAGCAGCTGTAAGGACAACCTTATAGTTAAAAATGAGTTGTGCATTCTTCTAATCTTCTTGCTCCTAAATCACATCATTTTGATGCCTTTATAATTCTATGAATATACCCGTTGGCCTTCTGTGGCTCCAGATTTATCTTTATTAAACATAGCAGAGTCACAGGACAGTTGAGGTTGGAAAGGATCTCTGGAGGACTCTAATCCAACCATGCCAATCAAAGCAGAATCATCTAAGTTAGGTTGCCCGGGGCTGTTTCAAACATGGTTTTGCATATTTCTAAGGATGGAAACTCCACAATCTCCCTGGGCAACCTGTTCCAGCATTTGATCACCCTCACAGTAAAGAAGGTTTTTAATGCTTAAGTTGAGTTTTCAGTAATTCAATTGGTGCTCATTGCCTCACATCCTGAAATATCTCCTGCCCATTTTAATTCCAACGGCCAGATAGAAGTAGCTCTTTACACTTCTATTTCACAACGTGTTGTTCATGGCCATGTCATACTTCTGCCATGCCATAACTTGGCAGTAAGATATTGTGCTTCAACCGTGTCTTATATGGCATTCCTGGAATGGCCACTGAGAAGTATCATAAGATAAGTAATTTTTTAAAGAAAGATTTTAAAGTACCAATAGGAATGATAACCCTGACAAGCCAGCCAAGTAAATGCAGTTCTACAGTAGCTACAGTAGCATTATGAATGTCTATTGATTCATAAATGTTAAAGCTCCCCCAAAACTCCCATTTTAAGGCAAATACAGTGTTGAACTTGACATCTCTCTTAGCCCTACTGTCCTAACTTGCAGTTAATTTACCTTCCTGCTCAAGACACACTTGCCTGCAGGCAGGATTGCAGCATATCTTTCCAGTCTGTCCACTGCCTTTCTGAAGAGAGAATTTTTCAGCCATGCCCAAGGGCAGCACTGCATTTACTAGCCTGTGTTCACTATATCCTCGCTAGTGAGTCTCTGCTGATGCCACCCTCAGTCCTGCTCACAGTTATGAAATCTTCCCTTCAAAGAAAAAGGCGGCATCTTGTTTGCAAGTTCACCAAAATGTGGGAGCAATTTATGTTCATGCACTGAGGAAAAAGTAACATGTTATCCCTATTTGTGTGGAGATGACAGTTTACTGGTATTTTTCATTGTTTTGTTGTTGTATTTTTCCCACAAACTAGCTGAGAAAGATTACAACAACCACAGACTGGAGTGCTTATATTGACCAGTTGGCCAAGCTTTATTACAGGAATAAGAGATGAAACGATAAACTTTCAAAGCCAAATTTTTCCATGTTCCTGAAAAAGGAAACAATGATTCAAGAAAAGAATCAAGGACTTTGAAGCATGAGAAAAAAAAGAGAAGAGGAAAATAAAAATGGCTGGGACCTTGGGGATGACAGAGAGGAAGGAGGTAAATGTCTGGGCAGACTGTCAAGGGACTGCTGCACTACCTGAGCACTGAAAAGTTCCTGTGAGGAAATAAATACACTTTCTTTTCAAAAACTCACAAATTCCTACTGTCCATTTTTTAACCCGGGGGGGCAAATTCCTTCTTGGATCATGGTCTATCTTGGGGAAATAAAACCAATTCAGATGAAAGGACTGTTTGGTTAAAATTAGTGCTTGCCTGACACTCTGGGATACAGCCTTCACCAAACAGCTCCATTGCAGATTTCCCTCTCTCAACAAAACATGGAATTTTTCTACATTCCTTTGCTTTTTCATGTTACAAGGGGTGGGTGGGTGGTTGTTCACAATTCCCTTATATTTAACCCACTATTAAATTCATTGAAATGTTTTTAGGTTCATGGTTTTCTGACTTAAACCACTATAGTCCATTCCTGCCTTGTTGTAAAATCCAAATCTAAACATGAGTTATTTACAAACCCTTGCTTAAGCTGCACACAGAAATTCTTGCAAAGAATACTAAAACGTCTACATGAAACATAAGGAAGTTATTGACTCACTATCATCACATATATTTTATATTAAGTTCAGTAATCACAGTCCAGGCTTTGCACGTGTCCTGTTACCCAGTTCACAAATGGTACCTACTTCATTACAGGAGCGTAGTGCATTCCTGGGTAGTTGCAGGTCTCTTCCAGAGGCCATTTTTATTGCTTCTCAAAATATTCAACTAGTCTGCCCACATCCACCTCCACTACCCACCTCCTTTCTGTCTGTGAGGCTCTCTCCCTTTCTCTCAAGATGATCATGTAGAGTAACAGCAATGGGAGACACCGGAGGCAAATATTTCTCAGCAGCCTCCACGCTTGACTTCGAAGTCCTCATTCTAATCTTCAGCCTTCTGCAGTCTTACGTTGCTGTCTTTGTGTGGCAACTCAGGGTAGAGCCAAGCAGTTAATGTCATCCAAAAGCAGTACTGACTAAATGTAGACATTTACATTACTGAGTCAGCCTACACTCCCTTGTAGTCAATGCACATCAAGTCCACAGAGTCAATATTCAGGGCATGATTCATTTTCTTCTAAAGTAAACCTGTTGTAACAACTATGTGCCATAGCAAAATAATGTGCTTAATTGCAATGCTGAGCAGGTACTTGGAAACACAGCACTGACTTATGGCTGTGAAGGGACCTTACCTCTAATGCAACAGTATGCTTGGTGCACTCCTCAAGTTGCAAGCATTATGGTTGACTTAACGTGAGTAAAAGGAACATAAACATTTAAAGTGCAGGCCTTTCCAATAAACCTATTTTTTCTACTTAATTATTCTCTGTCGCATTATTTCCTTCACTGGTTGAGAGCAGAGCAGGGCAGATGTAAAACATTTCCCTTACGGAACAGCTGCTTTACATTTTCAGGGAATTTAAACCTGCTGCTAGCTGATATCTGCCAAGATGTGTTTGTAGGTTGTTGTTATTTCATCAGCTTGCTGGAATGAAATCAGATGCAACATGTTGATGTGCTATATCTGGGGATGATCATTCAAACAGGTCCAGCTGCAATCTTTCTAATCACTGCTGTATATTTCTCTGTTTCACACAGGAAACAACCCAAGGACAGGTCTCCCACTATACTTAAGGTAATCTGATGACCATTTGCTTTTTCTTCCTTGAGGAACAAATAAGAGTCTGTGGAAGTCTGTTGTTAACTACTCAAAAAGTCTAAAAAACCCTAACCACCAATAAACAGCTTTTGCAAGAATTAGTATTCTTTTCTGCTAAGAATGTATTTGCAACGCAATCATTTAAGTCTGTGCCATTGATCAGCTGGCTTAAATTTATCATGAAAAAAAGCCCTGAGTATACTTCTTGAAGATCAAAAAATGGACTGAGACCCAATTTTCTAACAAACTTCAGCTGAAGCCACTGGCCTGAAACCAGCAGCTGACTTGGCAGCCAAGCTGACCCATGAGCTCTCGCAACTTTTATTCTTTATTTGTCCATTTTCTGTTTATGACTATAAAAGAGTGATGAAGCTTGTAGGGAAAGGTCTCGGGGTTTTTTTGTGATACTAACTGATAGAAGAAACAGATATGCATTTAGAATTAAGTGTGCATTTTGATTTCTCCTGAAATCTTTTAAAAGTGTGAACATTCAGAATCTAGGAGAAGGAGGTTTTTCCTCAACTATAAATAATAGAAAATTATTCTAACCTGCTTCAGAAGATAAAGCCAAATTAAGTACTTAATTACTAGTTTATAGTTAAAGCATTGGACTGGAATTCATAGTTTAGAGCCATGTAGTCTTGGAGTGTTTATTGCACTGCAGAGAGGAGCACTTTGAAGCCCACTTAATGTTACAACACCCACCTTCGTTTTAGTAGCCTGTGGAGGATGTGACCACCTTGCTCCACATCGCATTCTCTTTCTGTGACTTAGGGCTGCCAAAGGGGATTTGTGCTTCAGTTTAAACCATTTTGGGTTTCTTCCCTTCTCTTTCAGATGAATGAGAAGAAGATGCAGAAGAGAAGCGCAACTGGGCAACCATGTTCATACATGGAGGTGACATGCTTGGGAGGTGCTTACATGAATCATCTCACCACACAAACATCTACACACCTTCTGAAAGCTATGATACTAGCAACACTGTGACCTGGAGATGTTCTTAGTAATAGTCTAAATCACCGCAGCTTTTCTGCATTTTTGTTTGTTTGTTTCTTGCTTGTTTATTTTCTGGCTCACAGGGACATTTTATAAGCAGTAGTATTTCCCAGTGCTTGGTTCTGAATCTTAGATTTCAAAATTAGAAATTTTCCAAAGAATTTACAAGCACAGGGATAGGAAACCCTAATAAACAGACATGGGAAAACAAAGCAAACCAACCAACCAAAAAAACCCCACAGTAGTAATGTCAGAAGATATTAGACTTTCTAATCTCACAGCTCAGCAGGAGTAAATCTGGCAAATGCCATTGAATGCAAGTGAAATCTTTGGGGCTATTTACACCACCTGTGGATCTCACACACATAATCTATCAGCAAATTTTAGTCCCTTTGTATTTAAAATAATGTCCAATTTTCTGAATAGTATCAAAAATTAGATCATATATTTTAGTAGAAGTTACTCTGGGTGTGACATTATTAGCAAAGAAACATCCATGCCAAGTAGTTCTGAGGATATGAGTAAGTATATATGTCAACATAGATTTAAAAAAAAAAGTGATTATACTAGATAAATATTCCAAGACATAACAGTGCAGGGACAAGAGGAAAGACTAAGTCTATTTTTATTATTAATTATGCATCAATAATGGTAGCAACAATTACTATTTTTATGTATAATCTACTAAATCCTCCAGCTACCTGATCTTAACATTTGGGAAAATTATGAACCTGGATTTTGAGACTACACAGAACCACTATGACTAACTGATCCGTACAAGAATACTGATTCTTGTGTTTGTGACCAATTTGAAATCTGTCTTTTAGACATCCAGAGTGAGGTTCAGTTGCCAAATAATGTGCCTAGTGCCACAGCCCACACATCTGCACTGCTCACACCACTGCTTGTAGGTGTGACACAGAACCTACAACAGACCTATTCCTTGCTGATGAGACAACTGGAAGTCCAGGTGAGATTACCTGAGACACTTATGGTATTGGCACCTCTGTTTAGATAATGGAGGTCTCACTCCTGATTGTGTTTTAAGTAATCCTCGAGGCGGAGGATTTCACTATATCACTGTAATCTCCTCCTCTGGTTATTTAGCCCTTAAAAATAATTCTTCTGTTAAGGCTGATAGGAATAATAATAAATGATCAAGGGTTTTTCTTTTCTGTGACTAAGATCAGTCCTAAATATTATGCATATAACAGGTAAGAAAGAAAATTATGTGTCAGTGCCCTGGTACTGCGATTTTCTCATTTAAGCTGGACTCTAATATGATCTTGCTAGACAAATAACACTCACCGAACTCTCAGATATCAAGGTTAGCTGTTTGCTGTCTCATTATTGGACAATGGGGGCAAGAAGGGTCACGGTTTGATATTACAACAAAGACATCAATAGCAAACCTGATACTCTGACAGCATGGATAATGCAGTTAGTGTGGAGAAGTATTTACCAGAGCAGGAAAGAAAGCTGTGAATTTTGTTTAAGTCTATTCTTGATTCTCTTTTGGTCACTTGCTGCGAGCAAAGCAAAGACTTTGTGCAAAAAGGGAAGCACTGTGAATGCGGGGTACATTAGCAGCTCCAGAGCCAGTGGGGACTCAGCAAGAGCTAGGATTGCTGTTGTTCTGTGTGCTAGGTCTCTCTCCAAACTCCCTCTGTTAAACATTATTTTTAAGTGCTATGTCTTGTCAAATAGAAACACATTTAATGGCAGCTAGCTTCCTTTTTGCTTACATTTATCACTCTCTTCCCTTTCCCCTTCCCCAAACACTCTCCCTCCTCATCTGTAAAAACAACTATGCTATGGATCAATTATCCTAAACCATTAAATCATCAGCAGTACTCCAGCTGTAAAAACATCTGCATTATAGGCTCTGCTTCTTCCTAAGAGACAGACATGTAATTGATTCTCTCATTCTGGCATGGCTGTATAGCTTCTGGTTTGTGTTATGCTGGGGAAGTGGGTGGGGGAGGTAGGAGGGAGGCATCTTGCCTTGCTTTGAAGTGATTCGTGTTCATCTAGTCATGAAACACATGCCTAGGCTGAGAAACAGACCATACTGCAGCAAGCAGGTTCACCTCTTTTACATCCCGCAGCCCTCGTCTTCTCTCTTAATATTGCAGGGGTAAATAATTTCGCATGCAGAAAACCAGGCGTCTGTGTGCTCCAAGGAAAGGAAGGATTGGTGTGTTAGAGAAGCTGCTGCACAGCTGCCACAGGAGAAATACTCTGTAAAACCTTTTCTTTCTCCCTCCCTGCCAGTAGTTGTCTTAGTGACAAAACCAATCGCCACTGGTGCCCCTGCTCCAGCACAGAGGAGAAAAACAAAGCCATTTGTATTGTCATTCTAGCAATCTTCTGCAGGACTATCTTCCAGATTAAATGTGCTGATTAAAAAGATATATTACAGGCATTAGAGTAATACAGTGAAAAGGCAGACTGAGGTACATGATTCTCCTCTCTCAGACACGTGTTTCAAACAGCTTCTTCAAGTCAGTGGGTAGATCCATTCTAAGCCCACACGGACTTAAGAGTGTAGCTATGGAAGCAACAATGTAGGGTATCATGCATCTGCTTCACTAAGGGGAAAGACTTTTAAAATAATTATTTTAAAAAGCTCCATTTTCTCTGTCAGGAATGTTAACATCTGTGTTCTCTCCTGCAGTGAAGTTATGAAATAAAAGATAATGTAATGTAATCAGTAGGAATTTTCATGAAAGTCAGCCCAAAGCTGGGTAAAGATTTGACTGCATTGGACTTACCTCACAAAACAAGCAAAATATTGTCATAGCACTTTTTTTAATGAGACAGAAAAAAAGAAGCAAAGTGAATTATACATATTTTATTAACAAAGATAAATCTCAGACTCTTTGAGAATCTACCTCCCATGGACATGGGCCAGTTAGTTTGGAGTTCTAGCCCCAAAACAGAGCTTCATTTGAACAGTACAGGGATCAGCCCAGAAGAAACACTTATGTTTTAAAATCTTAGCAGGAATACTTTAAAATCTCAACTTTATGGTTGCTAAGAGGTTGCATTACCAAGAGGTATTTTTTTCACCCGTCCTAAGAGGCAACAGTAAGATTTTTTTTCCACCCTAATTTCTCACCATCTTCTTAAAGCAACATTCTCTTGGAAAACTACTTAGATTCATTGATTTTTCCTCCTTTGCCCATTTACCCTCAGATGACAATTATCCTTCCTCTCAGCTATGGCTGGGTGTGCCTTTCAGGCTCTATCAGTGTTAACAGCTGCCTGTCCCAGGCTCACATTGTTATTCTTCCTCGGTCTTCCTGATTGGGATTTTCAAAGATATTCATTTGTGTCCAAACGTAATTGGGGGGGGGAATCATCAAAATAACAGCTAAGTTTAAAATATCACAGCAGCATAACTGAGATGAAAAACCACAGCAAGTCAATGACATCCCAAATCAGGTGGAAATTACTTTGAGAGACTTTGCAAGCCTCTGTCTTTAAAGCATTTGCCATTTATTTCGTGCTTACTCTCTGATACAGTGGTGATTCATGCCTGAATGAATGAGAGGGCAGAAGGAAGCCATCAAGTGGGTTTTTCACCTGGGATCACGGCCCCACTGCTCAGAGAGTGTAGTTTGGCTCCAGTAAGATCAATGGACTACACTTTCTGCTGAGGGTCTGAATCCTAAATTACACATTGAACTCATATCTCCAGGGTGGAAAAGCTAATGCACTAATTGCTCTGTCAGCCACTTCTGCCAGAAGACAGTGAAGTACCTTACAATGTTGATTGTCATTCAGTGAAGAGTCACATCCAGCCACACAGACGTGAGTGGTTCAGCTGAGAAAAACAAAACCATTTCAGAGTTATAATTCATGCTATGGCTACATAGTTATTTCCTTCTGGCAAGCAGTACAGAAGCACTATTTAATATTTAATAGAATCATAGAACCATAGAATTGTTTTGGTTGGAAAGTACCTTTAGGATCTTTAACCTTTAACCTAGCACTGCCAATCCCACCGCTAAACTATGTCCTTAAGTACCACATCTACATGTCTTTTAAAGACCTCCAGGGATGGTGACTCCACCACTTCCCTGGGCAGCCTGTTCCAGTGCTTGATAAATCTTTCAGTGAAGAAATTTTTCCTGATATCCAATCTAAAGCTCCCCTGGCACAACTTGAGGCCATTTCCTCTGTCCCATCACTTGTTACTTGGGAAAAGAGACCTATCTCCACCTCTCTACACCCTCCTTTCAGGTACTTGTATACAGCAATAAGGTCTCCCCTGAGCCACCTTTTCTCCAGACTAAACACCCCCAGTTCCCTCAGCCGCTCCTCATCACACTTGTGCTCCAGACCCTTCACCAGCTTCGTTGCCCTTCTTTGGACTTGCTCCAGCACCTCAATGTCTTCTTATTCATGGATCAAGCAAATGTAGCAAACGAAAGTCTCATCAAAGCTGAGTTATAGTGTAATGCAGACATGCAATCTGACAAGCGACAGGTAAATTAACATCATATATCTGGAACTTGGATGACCTCCAGTGACTTCTTCTATAATCCAGTTTCCAATTGCCATCTTTGAACAATGGAAGAAAAAAAGTGTTGTTAAGAAGTTCAGCAAGAATGTTCAGAAATGTACTAATGAACTTAATTATTTCACTTAAAGAACTTAGAAGAAAACAAATAGCTGTTGTGTATTTATTATGCCTGTTGTTATTGTTTCATACAGTAAATGACAGTATTTCTGACAGCTCCCAAGCTAGAAATATCTTTTGTTGGAAAAAAAAAGTTTAAATTTTGAGAATCAGTGAGCTGATAGTGAAGGAAAAAAACCCACTTTTGTTATTTTTCTCTTTTCCTTCATCCCATATTCTACTTACCTGGTGTACCTGCTGTTTTCACTTGTAGTGTAAGGACTATGTGTAGGTTGAATGTATTGTCAGAAATTCCATTCTCAGAATTTGAAAGGATATAATGTTGTAAGCTTTTCAAATGATGTTAAAAAATTAAACCCTGGAGACCTAGAACCAGAAGGAAGGAAATGAAGAGGGATGTTTTATATCCAAGAAGTGATTGAATATTCAGTCTCTAATGTTTTTGCAGTAGAACAAACAACATTTCATGTTGTATGTTCTCTGAGGAAAATTTCAGGATTTAGGGATCTATTTATTTTTTAATATAGATTTCAGTGGCATCCGCAAGTCAGATGTTGAATTATTCCTTGGTGGGATGTATAAGACAAATTTGCACTGAGCACAAAACAGTTCTAAAATAATTATAACCTTATGTAAATATTAAATATTAGATTTTCTGTTGTTTTAAAAAGAAAACTTGTTTATAATATATTTTTTATATAAAAATAATGAACAAAAGGTAACTTAAAATAAAATGAAAAAGGCTCAGAAGCAGGACTAATTTTATTGTTTTAATGCACAGGGACATAACTGGGCTACTTGCAAGGAACTACCTCTAAGATACTGGTTTTTTGGACACTCAGGTATGTTTCCATCACTGAGTGTTTATATCTCTGATGCGGAGAGTACAAAGTTATGTATCCCCAGGATGCAACACAGCATCCAGAGAGTAGCATGGCTCCAAATGTAGAATAAGCACAACAAGCACCAAACTAATATTACTTGGTGTTTGATATATTATAGTTATATAATTCCATTTATACTTTCCAGTTCTGGAGTTAGTGAGCTCTCCATTTGCTCTAGTGCTTTGTATGTCATAATTCACGGGACATAGCAAGAAAATATATTCATACCTTTGAGCTCAGTAGTACAGGTGGGTGCAGGACTGTATCCCAGCTTAAAAGCCATCTCTGTGCACCATGTGAACAGCAACGGCTCCTGGGCTGGACCAAACCTATAAGCAGAAACAGGCATATCTCCAACCCCACCTACCTCTGCCACACAGGGAAGCAGCAGCTTTCTGCTGACAGAGTCATTGACAGAGGAGAGAAAAAAAAAGCATGTTTGAGCAATATTCACTGACCAAGAACCTTTCCCCATCTCCTTGAGTGAAAAGGTAGGGTATCAAACATTTCACCATCTGGACCAGGTGGCCAAGAGACAGGTTGGACCCGACATATATGTAGGGCAAGACTGAGTTGCTTAGACAAGGCATCTAGTGATATTTTAGGCAGCATACTTTTCTCACTTGTCCTTCAGCAGCTTCTCCAGAAGATCATGGCTCACCTGTGGACCCTGTCCTACCAGTTACTAGGAGATATATCATCTGTGACAAGGTGCACCACGATGATGTTCTTGTCCCACTGAAGCAAGCCCTAGAGAGGTATTCAGCTCCAGTTTAAGAATGTTAAATTTGTGTGTCTAATGTAAGTGTCTAGGTACAATCCAGGTGTTTAAACTCTTGCTATAGGCAGTGGAGATCCAACCAACACCATCAGTAAAGTTTACTACATGATCCGGCCAGTCAGCCAGCAGATTCATCTTTATCTAGGCAGCTGTGCTAAGCCTCTGATCCTTGTTGACTGCACTGAGAATTTATTCATATAGATTAACAACAGGTTGACAACTTAATTTAGATAAGCCAAATCCCACCCTCAGGAAAACACAACCAAAATATTTACTGTCATCTGAATACCGAGAGGTTTCCACTGACTAACTATTTAAAAACAAAATATGAGAAATTAACTATAAATAATAGTCTTATTGGGGTACCAAGATGAAGGATACTGTTACAGAATATTCTTCATAAATTTTTGAATTAAAATCTGTTGGAGAAACAATTAGAGAAATCCCTAGACTATGTTCTGCAGGAAACAAAACTAGGTGATCTAAAAAGCCTTCTAGTCCTTAGATTTGTGAGTGGGAAGTTAGTGATGACATCAGTGACTTCAGTGGTAACAAAATTAGGACAATAATAATAACTCTGGTAAATCACCATCTAGGAATAAATAAACCCTTCACTTTTGTCCACACCAATGAATCACTAGATTGCACTGGAGGTTTTGTATGGTTGAAAAGGCTCTTATTTTTAGATGTGATACATAACAAACTGTGAACATTTATTCTCGTTAACAATTCTGGGCCTTTTTTTTTCATGTGTGATAGTTACAATGATGACTGATGCATCAGCTCGCCAGATCTGACACCATTAGTCTCTGGGAGTTGAATTAAATAAACAGGTTTTGCAAGTGGTGCCTGGAACATGCTCCAGTTGTCTGCAGAAGAGCATTAAGGCATCCTGTGACTTCTGAGAGCTAGACAGAGAGGGACATTCATCCCAAAACTGCTGTAATTACTGTGAGGGTGGTGAGACTCTGGAACAGGTTGCCCAGAGAAGCTGTGGCTGCCCCCTTCCTGGCAGTGTTCAAGGCCAGGCTGGATGGGGCTTTGAGCAACCTGGTCTAGAGGAAGGTGTCCCTGCCCGTGATAGAGGGGTTGGAACTAGATGATCTTCAAGGTCTCTTCCAGCCCAAACCATTCTATGATTCTATGATAATTCCCAAAGTTATCTGGCTGGGATCATGTCTACTCTCCTAAGTATTCAAAACCAGGCTTTCTCTATGAGTCGTCTTCTTATATTCATGGGGCGCACTTTTTAGTATACCTTTTATTGTACATATCTTTCCGGATATAAACTGATCCCTATTACTCTATAAGAGATACATCATTCACATGGGTATGTGATTTCTACAGCTAACCAATTGTTATGCTTGGCAGTAGCAACCTTTGTTTACTGTCTCTTTGTTTGATGGCTCCATCCAGACCACTGATAAGACATAAACATTTCTGAGGCTCCACAGTAGGGCTAAAACTATATTAATAATTGAAATAGGCTGGACACCGTTTGCTAGCTCTGACTCTAACTGGCACAGCACAGCTTCTGTCTGTACCATTAAAATTTCTTAGCTTTCAAAATGGGATCAAGTACCTACACTGCTTACTGGAAATCCTCCCTTGCTCATGCTAACTTCTGGATCATGCCTGGGAATTTTTTGGGAGTATATGTATTGATTTGGGCCAAAACTGTGTCAGCGACAGGGGTTGCACTTAACATACAGAGGATTGCAAGGTAGTGCCTTGGTCACTGCCCTGACTCTTTGATTCACTGTTACAGATATGATCTAGCAGTCTGTTGTCCTCTCAGAGACATTTAGAGAATTACAAGCAGAATAAATCCAAGATGTTTGCCAGAGGTTTGCAATATGACCAGGAATTCTGGGGATATTAGGTATTTGTATAAATGGATTTATGAGGACAGCCGTGCCCTCAGATCATGGTTTATTCAATGGAGGTAGTAGCTAGGATAAGGGTATTGCTTGAAGACTGGATGTCAATTAGGAGAGTTGAATAAACTTTCTCTCAGCACTTTTCTGCTCTGGGTGAAAAAAGATACTGATCCTCTGGGATAAAAACAAGTCTATTGTTTAGCTTACGATTTTTTATTTATGCAGGTTTTTTTATAAGTCTCAATAATCTTTTATTCACGCTCCTCTGTCTCTAAAATATTTCTTGAAGCTTTGCATTCAGAATTGAAATAATCTTATTTTTCTCTCATTTAAAAGACAATCATCTTAAGAATGGCTTCAGGGTGCCTGGAGAGACATGAGCATTTCACTCTCAAGATGATAATGATATAAGACAGGTACAACTGCACTGTGGCAGTATGCAGGACCCCAGTACATGACCACAGTAGCAAAAGACTGTCAGGTGACTCCTTTATACTGAGTTTCAAGGGCTGACTTGGTAGCTATTAATGTGGGCTACTGGCTGAAGGGGAAAAAAAGAGTCCTAAATAAGTGTTCATCAGCATATTCTTGATGTGCAACGATATAATAATCCTACTGTCCATGTCACTGACAAAGTTGTTAAACAGCACCAGTTCCAGTACCGACCCCTGAGGAACGCCACTCATCACTGATCTCAACTTGAACATCAAGCCGTTGACCGCAACTGTTTGAGTGCAACCATCCAGCCAATTCCTCATACACTGCGTGGTCCATCCTTCAAGTCCATGTCTCTCCAATTTAGAGACAAGGATGTTGTGTGGGACAGTATCAAATGCTTTGCGCATTCCATGTTCTATGGCCCTTGAATGAATATGTCTTTAATCTCAGTGGTCTATTCTGACAATTGTCCACCTTGCCAAATTCCATCAGTCGTCTTTTTTCAACCATAAAGGTCTTGTCTTGCCATCACATATTTCTGATTTCTTCTGTTTGGTGGGATGTCTTTGCTAAATTGGTAGAGTCAGCCACCATCCTTCTATTTTTTTCCACATTGCCTGTTTGTGCATCTGTTATATAGAAGGCGAGGTGTTTGTGAATTTCCATTTTCTTGTAATGTGGCAAAGTAATTTGTGGCTCTCCCTTGAGTTATTGATCATATTTTTTAACACCATCTTCACTTCTTTGCTAAAGTTTCTAACAAGCATTATTACAGTTAACAGAAAAGCTTTCTCTTCTGAAATGTATAATCAGATTTCTAAAAGCTATTACTGTGAGATAGATTTGTATGCCTGCAGTTGTGCCAAACAGCTAATGATCTTTTGAGAAAAAAGAAAACACAAGGAAGATTCAAGGCAAGTAATATTTTTTCTTTTGCATTTGTCAATGTCTCAGTTTCAGAAAAGAGGAAAATCTTTTTTACCTTGTGTTTAGCTACAGGTAGTTATGACAAAATCATTTAATTTAAGCATAGTCAAGGCATTCTCTTCTGAAAAGTGGACTACTTTTTGTTGTAATCCTCAGAGTGTAAAAATTTGCAGTGGTGACACTGTAGAGTCTTCTAACAGGGTTGCTTCTGCAAAGCAATAAGAGTGGTCCCTTATAATCACATGGTTTCCTATTTTCAGCATACAAAGATCAGCTCTGTTTTCCAGGATATTTCAGTTCTTTGGTCATTTCAGAGGTCCCTTCTCCTTTAAAATTAATGAATAAAGCCTCATTAGGAAAAAGTGAGCAAGCAAAATAAACAAAATTTATTTACAACTTCAAAATTGTTTTTTTTTCTTTCATTTTGAGCAGTATGTACAGGAGGCTGTAAGTAGTGAGTGCCACTTTAGACTTCCAAGCCCATTGATTACTTCCTTAAATATCTTCTCTGCTGCTACTCAAGTTTTGTGGCAGCTTAAAAATGCCTGCTGATGGGTATATACCTGGCTATAAAGACAACCAAGGAGTGAAATGCTCATTTCCTACATTTCAACTTATTTATCGTCATGACACCACTCTTTTCTGCATGGAAGAGCATTCCTTAGCCTTTAAGTAATCCGGATTAGAACAGCTCCTAGTACCTCCTCTTATTATTTAAAAATGTGGAAGAGCAGATAATGGAGGGCTCCCTTCCTGGTTAAGTTTCCTAATCAGTGGGCAATAGAATTGTTTTTTAATTTAACTTTTGTACTTATGTTTCTAAATGCTTTATAGGAAGCTGTCCTGGTTTGGCCTAAACCAGGCCAATTTTCCTTTCAGTGATTTTTACTTTCAGCTAAGTCTCCTCTAAGTAACTGCACTTTCTGAAACTAACTGCATGTTTTTGCAGACAGTGTCTGCTTCCAGGACTGATAACGCTCGAAGTTGGTAGTTATCGCTGAGGCACCGGTAGGGATGTTGTGCAGTAAGGCTCTTGCTGTACTTGTTCTTAGAGAAACCAAGGTCACTGCTGAATTCCTCACTGCTTACGAGTGAAGAGCCGAAGGGGGGTCGCAGCTGCAGGGGGGAGCGGACAGGGCAGGTGACCCAAAATTGACCAGTGAGGGTATTCCATCCCATACACGTCATTCTCAGTATAAAGCGGGGGAATCACGAGGGTCTCGTTCTCTTTCTGCTATGGCCGGTGTCCAAGGAGGACTCCGTCTGTCTTCCTGCTGCCCCTGATCCCGATCCAGGCATTCCTGAACCCAGCTCTCGACTGTTGCTAGGCCCAGCCTGGGCCTTCCCGGAGCCTGCCCTGCAGTGCCGGTGGTGACGTGGCTGACTTCAGGGGAGCTCAATCTTGGTTTTGTATATATATTTGTATATATTTGATTATTTCTATTATTGTTATTATACTCTTTTTCATTATTATAGTTTATTAAAACTGTTTTAACTTTCCAGCCCGGAAGCCTCTCTCCCTTTTCCCTTTTCCTTTCCCTTTGGGGAGGGGGGAGGGTTAACAGAGAGCATCTGCCGCAGGTTTAATAGCCGGCCCAGCTTTAAACCATGACAGAAGCTCATGAAGCTGTGGGTTTTACATTATACCTAAAATTCAAGTTTTGTGACATTTAAAACCAGACTTTTGTAGATTTCTCTCTCCATAATTCTAGAATGTCATTTTTTCCTTCCTTTCCTGTAGTAAAAGTGTATTCCAGGCTGTGGTAATATTCACCAAATTCTAGGAACACAGTGTGCATTGGTAAACAATAGGTAAGAAAAATTGCTTGGTTTAGTTTTTGCTTACTTCTTTTATCTCTACTTGCTAGCCAGTAGGCAGGAAAAAATGTTTTCTCTATTTTTTGCTTACTGCTTTTATCCCTAGTTGTTGTCTTTTAGCTTTAGCTCTCCAGGGCATCCTACTGAGACTGCATGCTGCTCTGACCATGTTCACACGCAGCGTTGCTGCTTGTTCAGCAGTTTGCTCTTGGGCAGGGCACACACTGATGGCAGCATGCTTTCAATTACTGCAGAAGACTTCACTAAAATCCAGGGATCAGATACTTTTATGTTTTCAGAAACACTATCCATAACCTTTAGAGGGCCCACTTAAATCTTGTCACGAAGATTGTATACCATTCAGGAAATGATGGTGCATGGACAACGACAGCAGACAACTGAATAATTTTTCCGTTGCTGCTCAAATATTATGGTAACTGTACAACCACATCTTCCAGATGAGAACTGGCCTATATCTGGCCAATGATGTGTTCGGTAGCATGAGCTCGTGTCTGCCCTGATAAATACTCCCACTATTGTTCTTGCTGAGTTGACAGTCACATCTGGTCCTAGTTTCTAGCATTGACATTGAACATTCTGCCATTATTTCTGAAGTTTATTTTTGGAGCTGGCCTAGACCACAGGCTAAGAGTATAAATATACCTTCCCTCCTGCAAGGTTTCCAAGCTGTTGTGCTTCTGAATCAGGATACAAGCTAAAAGGTAATGTAGAAGAGCTGTTTAGAAAAGAAAAGGGAAGGCAAGGCAAGGAAAGGCAAGGGGAAGGCAAGGAGAAGACAAAGGGAAAGGGAAAAGCGAACTACGTATATAGATCTTGGAGTTGTCCATGGCGAGAGGGAATCTGCTTAATGCATGCAAATATGTCTGATTGATAGCCTGCAGAATCTGGCCATTGTTTCTCTTCCTACACACCGATCCCCAGTCAGGTATTTTATCACAGACTACTAGAAAGCAGATTTTTGTGTGAAAGTGTGGAAACCTCTCTAAAATAACACCAGTGTATAATTTTTCAGACCTGGGCTGTTTCACAAATATTTTCTATGATAATGAAAAAAAATAAAGAAGTTTTATATGTAATGATACTGTGAATGACAATAACATGGCACAAGGAAAGGTTCTGATGAGCACTTTTATACTTTTTATTTATTCCAAGAAATAAGAAAAGAAAATTTATACCATCACAGAAAGTATTACTCCCTTTTCCAACTCACTTTTCTCTTGAAAATGGGAAGAAAGGACAATGAGAAGACTGAGTACAATATGGAATGAGAACACTTTCTGAAAGTAAGGGAGGCTCTGTGAATAGTATGTCTCTTTTTTAAAGGTAGAATAAAATATTTTGTTAAACATATTACTGTGTGTTTTAGTAGCGCAAGAACCATTTTAACATGAAAAAGCATTTTCTTTCCAGGCACAGTCCTTTGTTTTCAAAGATTTGAAAAAAGTCTTGCAGGTTTTTCATATATATATAGATGTTTTGGAGAGATATTGTGAATGCCCTGATCATTTATTTCCTACAAGATGTAGAAATGCCAGTGAGGTGGGAAGCAGAACTCATCCCTCTCAAGTTGCACTGAAGCAGACTGGGTAGGTGTCAGTGGCTCCTGCAATATTGAACTCTTCCTATCAAGGTTTTAGGTTTTCCTGATTTGTGTGGAGCAGAATTCAGCCAGCACCAAGGTGAAACCTGTGCCAATAAATGAGGCTTCAGTCTTATTACTGGAAAAGAAAATAAATTCCACGGAGGAGAAATTGCTTGGTTTGTCCTTAAAGGAATGCTTCATTTTTGAGAGCACTGGGGAGAAAAAAAAGTTTTTCACCTACTAGAACATTTTGTTAGAGCTATAAGAAAATGCACCCTTCTCTTGTGTGTGTGTCTGTGTGTTCATTTGTCAGTCCAGTGCTGACAGTGGGGCTGAAGAGCACCTTTTCACGTATTTTCTTTCTAAGATCTATAGCTTATCAGATATTTCAGTTGGTTTGAGCTGGAGGATGAAAGTTTGACTTCCCAAATCAGTTGTGGTATCTAGCTGAGATGAAGAACTGTTATAATATCAATATCAAATATTAATAAAAATAAACTCTTTCCCCAGGAGGAAGTGAAAGCTCACAATGGAGGTGGAAAGCAATGATCTACACAAAGGATGCAAACCCACGACCTGGCCCTTAAACACCATTGAACTTTTCATGAGACCTTTTTTGTGTTACCACTCTGTGTTTTTTAGCTGTGATTTGCATTTTTAGTCACTATGATATCTTAAAATAAGGTAATTAACCTGATTTTCTGGCTAGATTCAGTGGAGGTAATTAAATTTTGCATATCTAAATTTTCCCCATACCATTAATTACAGAGAAGTTTTGCAGTTGTTGCTTATGCTACTGACGGAGTGTAAAGAGTATGTTGTAAAAGTCTCGTGGTGGTTTACTATTGAAGTATTGTTTTTAATACAACTTCTGAACAAACTGAGTTCAGCTAAACAATATCAGCTGATGTTCTCACATTAACCTTATGAAGCAATAAAGATGCACTGAATAATTTGCACACAGATGTAGATTGCACAGCTCTATTTGAGCCAAGTGTGATGAGCATGGGAATAACTATAGCAAGGTAATTCGATGATGCTCAAAGGAATTCTGAAAAACCAATAACATCTCTCTTAGGAGCTGGCATAGTTCCTCAGATAAAATACTGAAATAATGAACGGGGATGGGATGGGAAGAAACCACTTATGCACACACAGCAGTCTTCTAGAAAGTGGTTGTGAGTAACTGAGCATACAATGAGCCATACATATATGGGGAGTTTCTTAGTCAAGAAACTAGATATTTGCTGTCAAATTTCAATCTACATTCTTTAAGGAGATGCCTTTGTGTAAATCTCTTTTTAAAGTAACTTGCCACTAATAAATTAAGAATATGGATATGTTAAACATGGAATGAATGTAACTTTCAAAAAGTAGTGGAAGACTGTTTCCGGTTTTTCATGATAGTGTAGAGCATCAGGGTATCAAGACATTGGCTTAGTGTTTGCTAAGGGGAAGAAAAAACTATTCAATGCTCTTTGTCATCTGATGAATTGAACAGATTTTTCTTTTCTTTGTAGATGCCCTTGACCTTCTCAGAGGTGGTGAATATAAAATCTAGAAGAAAAGAATGTTTCATTCCAAAACAATATTATTATCTACAGAAAAAAAATACCTGAGTAGTGAATTTAAAAAAGTATAGAAAAGAAAGTTGATTGTGGAACTCAGGGATAATCAGTCAGTCTGAGAATTTGGGTCTTGTTTGACAGTGTTTAGAGAGCTCCTTAAAGGCTTTTGTTTGCTTGTTTTCTTGTTCCTTTGTAAAAGCAAGAATGCTAACATTGTTAATTTCGGCCTTTTTCCTGTCAGCTGAAAAATAAAAAAAAAAGGGCTTAAGGGACCATCCATTACAACTGAATCAAAGAAAGACAATTTCATCAAGCCTGTGGTCATCACGAGGTCTTTCAAGTTAGATAATATCATCTGCACATAAGGGCACATCCTTTGTGTCGCTTCAGTGAAATCACAGAATCACAGAATGTCAGGGATTGGGAGGGACCTCGAAAGATCATCTAGTCCAATCCCCCTGCCGGAGCAGGATTGCCTAGACCATATCACACAGGAACGCGTCCAGGCGGGTTTTGAATGTCTCCAGAGAAGGAGACTCCACAACCTCTCTGGGCAGCCTGTTCCAGTGTTCGGTTACCCTGACCGTAAAGAAGTTTTTCCTCATATTTCAGTGGAACCTCCTGTGTTCCAGCTTGCACCCATTGCCCCTTGTCCTGTCAAGGGATGTCACTGAGAAGAGCCTGACTCCATCCTCGTGACACTTGCCCTTTACATATCTATAAACATTAATGAGGTCACCCCTCAGTCTCCTCTTCTCCAAGCTCAAGAGACCCAGCTCCCTCAGCCTCTCCTCATAAGGGAGATGTTCCACTCCCTTAATCATCTTCGTGGCTCTGCGCTGGACTCTCTCTAGCAGTTCCCTGTCCTTCTTGAACTTAGTTAATTACGCCAGGAGTTAATGCAGTCCACTCAATAAAAGACTGTCATCTCAAGCTGCACCATATGTCTATGTTTGTGCAATGGAATCAAGTCCTAAACTCCAAACCTTTAGAAGTATTTAGATCCTTAACCTTAGGTGCTAACTTAAGATATGATTTAAATGCTTAAACGTAAACATCTAGTGCAATTTTAAATGCTCTATCATATCCAAGCTGGCCTTCAGAGCCTCTACAGAAAGGTATAGGTCTTCTGTATCATATCAATCAGCTTTGAGGTGTCTTAGTGTCTCTAGGAGTCAGACCTGACACTACATGTCAATGCTCAGGCAGCTAAATCCACCTCCTAGGACTGAATTCTTCCTATATAAGTTTAGGTTTCTATATTGTTTATTGTCCATGTAAGTTCTTACATGTGATCTGGGTTCACCTGTCTAGTTCCCATTGCTGTTAGCAAACATCTGGAGCTAAACTCAGTTACTCGGGTGTACAGCCATTTGAATTGGCATAGGTCAACCTACCAGGTGCTGGTTTAGCAGGGGTATTCTGTGGGTCCAGTGCCATATCTGGAAGATAACCCAGATACCTCAGAGCAGTTTCAGCAACACTGGATGGTTACAATATGGGAAACTTGAACAGAACTGCTATATTGTGTTGTCTTTATATAGAAGTTGACTCTCAGCCTTACATTCACATGCCTGCGCTTGGATCTGAATCCTACCCCTGTCCTGCAAACAAATTTAAGTAAGTCCCACACAAACAGCTTGGCAGTAAGTCCTACGTATAAATACCTTGTAATAGCTGGACCTAAGTGATGTACTTTCAATTCAACATAAGCATCTGTCACAGAGCAGGGAAGTACATCTAAATGTCATAGCTAATACTTAAAGTGTTGGGTTATATTTTATTTTCAAACACTTCTCTCACTACTGATTCCTTTCTGATATAATACACTACTTACAGTATCAGGTATAGATGACAGAGGTCAGGTTTTGTCAGTTAATCCTTGTCTTGACCAGTTGTTTAAATGCACACAAGTTTTAATGGGAAAGTTGCCATGTCCAGCCTAAACACATCCTAAATTCATTACATTCCATTTTTTACTGGACCTGGCAAAATAACATTTGCTTGAGGAATATATTTTCCAGCATTTTCAGAAGTAGCCTGAAAGAAGTCCTATTTTCTCTTTTTTTTTCCCATTTATTCTACATTCAGATTAAGTCATTAGCTGTGGCTAATACTACTTTAAAGATATAGTATCAGAGCAAAAATTAGGGTACTATTATACTATTTTGTACTATCTATGCCATATTATTCAGCCATGTAATGATCTAAAATATGGATTTTTTTCCCCTCTATTGCATTAACAGATTCTTACATCTTTTATTCTCTTTTCTGTTTTGCATCAGCCACTAAACAACTGCCATTCTCAGATAAGCTATTTAAAGTGCTTTTACCAGAAATGTTTGAAGCTTGTTCATCTCAGCAATAAACATGCACTACGTATGGTTGAAAAAATATATGTATTCTTTTGACAACTGCTTGATAAAATTAGACTTTTCCTTAAATTTTTCAGGCAGACAATACCATAAAATTGCAGATTACGAGAATCTAAACACTCAGACCCCCTTAGAGAGCCTGCAAAGATAAAAAAAAATAAAACAGAAAGTAGTTTTTCCCAAAATCATACAAAGATTTCTTCATGGATATTCTATTAGAAAACTGTGAAGATGCTCTTTTTGACTGAATATGCCCAGTGTTCTCCAAACAGTTTGCCTCCATACTATCTTTCTGTAGTATGGTTACTTTTAGACCACTGTGCTTGTTTTTGTGGAGTAGACGATACCATGAGATCAGTTAAAACTGTGAAACCTCCAGCGACTCCTTTACCTCTTCCCTGTGTCGGGTTGGGGAGGAGGATCTCAGACTCCTAAAAGAAATTGAATTGATTCATCAGAGGTATTTTGAGAGGTTAAACTACAGTTTATAAGGCAGGTGCCCTAGAATGAAGAAATATGTAAGAAGAACAAATATTTGCATGCTGTTTGTTTTCCCAACATCCTTTTTTTGCCCGTTTATTAAAAATATGGAACATACTGTCTGTGTTTTAAGAAAGCTCTTAACACTGTAGCACTGGTCACAAGATTCTAAGGCATAAATCTCTGATGCTGCATTGCCCTGAGGAATGGAAAGGAATTACTGTGCTGTACTGAGAAAATCTGCTCCCACGCTGAACGCAAAGTAGGTGCACACAGAGGATGGGAGTCATCTCACACAGCTTTAAATGTCTGCTGTGTGGCACAGTACTTCTAGGGAGTGATCCATCTGTTTTAGCATGATCTCAGTTACACTGTACGCCGTGATTATATTGATTTAATCACTCTTGCTTTTGCAGGCAGCCTGGGCTGACTGGTTTAGATACACATTTAAACAGTGAAATCCCACTCACAGAGGAATCCATGGAGGCTTATTCAATCTAGAAAGGAGACAGAAATACAGACAGTGAGTTTTGTGTTAGAGCAATTACATCAAAGCACCACAAGCCAGAGGGACCCAGATATTAGATTACAAAGATGACAAATGGGAACTCTCATATCTGGCTGGAGGTAATCCCTGTTTTGTTCCTTACATTAGGGTCCTGGCTTATGTTGTTACACCTTTGAAAAAGAGTATATATGTAACAGTATATATGTATAGAGGCAATAGACCAAGTTACAGCCAAACCTTGTGATCTTCTCCACATTAATTTTTTTTTAAGTGTTATGTCAGGATTAGACTAAGACTATGTATTCTGTATTTATGTAGTGCCCTTATAAAAATCCTTTTTTTTGTGAACTATTTTCGTTCTTATGCATCAGTATTTTCTGAAGAGGAAAAAAATCCACCTTCTGCTGCACTCCATCAATGTGGTGTATATGCACAAGGTCATCCCCTTACTTATGAAACCAAGGGGTAATCTGCATTTCAGAGCAGACCCAACAGTCTAGCTAGTCAGGACACCAAATAAAACAGAGTGGGCTAGTAGTATTAATTCACGGGTTTTCTGAATTAACAGAAAGATTTTTGTAGCTGTTTATAGCATAAAATGATAACAAAAAGAACCAGCAATCTACACCATAAAATTTTATACATGAATAACTTTTCAAAACACTAAAAGGAAAGGAATTAAATAATGAACCATGTTTATTCTTTTATGTCCAATATCTAAGCACCTATAGAAGACTCAGTTTCTGATTCTGGTACCCTCACAATTTGGCAAAGAATGGGAAAACAGAAGACACTAAGAGGAAATTAAAGCTAGACAAATCAAACCAGAAATGAGAACACATAGTAAAGTAGGGTGAAGGGGATTGTTAGTAAAATCTTCATTGTGAACATCTATGAATCAAGATCAGTTTGAGGCAAATTACTTGATGGGAAAAAAGAGTTGCTGGATGGCTTTTTGTGCTGTTACAGGGGTTGACCTGGAGGAGCAGCATGTCTCCTCTTGGCTCACAAAGTAAATATAGTGCTGGCAGCTAGTTGGAATCAAGAGTCTGACATGAGCTGAAGCAGACAGCACTTGGGTGTCTAGAGAAGAAAAGCTCCTGTTCGCCACTGAATTAACAGGAGAAGAAATTTTCCCTCCTGTGCTCGCAAGTATTGTGACTTTCTGTTTGGTAAGGCTGTGCACCAGAGCCAGGCAAGGAAAATTTGACTTACAATGTACCAGCTGAAGGATCAAATTAATGACCTAATTAGTATTATTATAAATTGGGCAATGGTTACTGATCAGATGCAAGTCTGTCAGTTGCATGGCAGATGTAATGAACTGTATAATAACTTAAACTCACTGAAATAATTTTAAGCTAAGTTCCTTTACTTAGCACTTATGAAAAGGCCAAACATCCATATGAAAGAGTTCAGTTATCATGCATTAATCTTTCCTATGGGCTTGTGTTGTGCATATGGGCCATTACAACAGCTTAGTAGACTTGCCAAATTGTGATAATTAGAAGCTGAAACTGAATCCTTAAGAGAAAATAATTCCTTTGCTTTTTAACAGTTTGTTTTATAATGGAGGCCTCTGCATGGAATATTATTCTCTGGAATATTATTCATAGCTGGACTGAGGAACACAGGGGAATTTTGCCTCTTCCTATAATGTATGAGTGCATAAGAAAGAATAACTGGCATACACTCAGCCACATATCTTTCATTGAAACACCGTGCTCTGCTTTGCACCTCTGTGTGTCCCGAGTATATTCCTCTTTTGAATGAACCATGTCAAAAATGAACTGAAACCTGCAAAAAGGAAAAGGGTTCACAATTTAGTCCATCATAATGATAACTTTCTTTGATGTACATCTATCTTTACAAAGATTAGGCATAGTGCCAGTACTAATGTAACATTTAACAATAATGTGGGGTGGGGGGAAATATAAAAACATAATAGGTCAAATCCCCCACAGGAGAAAATTAATCCAATGCCACTGATTTCAGTGGAGAAATGACAGTTCATACGAGTTGAGGATCTGCTGCTTTTCACAGGGCTAATTTTAATGATTAATAAGATACCAGATTGGTATTTTTTGTTGTTTGAAGTGACTGGTGCCTGATATCCCCACATTATTATTTAATTCCAGTATCAACAAGATTATAACTTAATTTGGACGAGTGTGTGTGCATAAAAATAATGCCTCGCAGGGACTATTTACGATAATCCTATCAGTTGGCAGCCAAGAATTGACTGAGTTATTTGTCACCCACTATGAAGCTGGAATTATTGAGGAACTGAAATCTCGCTCTCTCTCACTTTCTCTGTTTGCCTTTATGGGGACATGCTGCATTATTACAGCCAGCACTTTTGTCCTCCACTGGAATTAAACAGCACCTCAGAAAAGATAATTAACTGCACACAATGAGCTGGGAAGGATGAAGGAAGGTTTGTAGAAAAGGACAGACAATGTGTCATCTTCCCTGTCAAGTGCACAGAATATACAGGTAGGTGTTGTTTCAACCTGCCTTCACTGCTTAAAACAGAAAAGCTTGTTGGGACAGCAGGGCATGGAAAAAGGTCTGGTTTACATGAAGGTTTAGAAGGTGTTGCTGCAGTTTTACCAAATTGGCTTTAGATGCTGAAGGAATATTCTCAGGACTTGTTGAGTCCTCCAGCTCCTTGTCCTACCCCTTTTGTAAGAAATAGCAAACAAAGATGCTGCCAGTCTGTATGCAGGTAAGGAGATGCTAACACTGGTCTTCATCGGTTTTGGCCCTCGAACTTGAAACTCAATATAATCCAGCAGCCAGATATAAAAGAGAGCACAATCACTGCTCCTGAGGAGTGCAAAGTGTCTTCTGGTGTGCCAAGCTATTTCACACTGCTTCCCTCAATCTCACTTCTTTTATGTCACCTTCCAAGGCAGGCGTCTCTGCACTATTGTGCTCTGATCAACCCCAAGGGAAAGTTTGGTGACCAGCATCTAACACTGTCTCCTGCAATTCTCTCTTTCAAAGCAAAAGCAGAAGCTTTCCTCTTGCCAGTTGGAATGAGGTCTGTAGCAGAAACCATGGGGTGGATGATGGAGCAATGAATGCTGCATAGTGGGTCACATAAGTCTTTCTACGAGTGCCTTGTGAATAGGAGGTAGAAAATATGAAATAATAAAGCATACAGAGTGTGGAGAGCAGTACTCAGGAGGAAAGGTGTTGTTCCTGTCAAATCCTGTTCTCTCTGCTATGCATCCTGCTTACTCTCCAGGTTTCACAGAGACAGTCAGGGTAGACAAAGAAATCCACACAAAATACTGCCTTTAATTACTGCTGAGTTTATCTGCATGTCTGTAGTAACAGCTATAGGAAAAAAAAAAGAAAAACAAAACTACAACAAAAACCCACACAGTTTTCTACTTTTATCACTCCATTATATAACATCTCTGAATCCTAAGGATAAAGTGTCTTACTGAAATATAGTCCAAGAATCTGGTCTTTTTTCTTCTTTTTTAACCAACCTGTTTTCCCTGCAATAAGAAGTCTGGAAGACATGATTTTTGACAATATGCTTAGAACTTAAGGGCTGTGTGTTCCTCTTTATAGTCAAGAGCAGTGTAAAGGGCAAGGATCTGCAGTGATCACATGAACAAGAAGAAAAGAAAGCATAATTTACACTCATCTGGATTTTCAACACCTAACAAAGAGAAATGAAAGCCAGGGTAACCCATCAGGAATCATGGAAAATATTAAACTTGGTGGATTCTAATGGGATTTGGATGCCAGGATATAGCTATAAGTGAACTGTATATAAACTGCATGCAGTTCCAAGTGAATTCTGAACAATTCATTCCTTTTCAGACATCCTCCATATCTGTAGAAAACCAGTGAAACTGCAATTTTGTCTCATAAAGAGGTGCAGATTTCTTTGGATAGCAAAACTACTGTTCACTGGAAGAGCAACAACTTATAGGATGATTTTCATAGTAAGGAGAGATGGTTGAAACTCAGACTTGACAAAGTTTTCTGACTCACTTTCATTGTGTGCTTGATCACTATGTCCATTCCCATCCCACCCCATAAAAACTTTCAAGAAGAGAGAATAATGTTAGTGAACAGCAACACAACACATGTGAGTACCTTCATTTAAAGGGTAGAAATCTTACATCAAAGTATAAAATGATTTTTCCCTTTTTAGAAGTACAACCTTACAGTCTAGCCTTGCGATTATCTATCTCACATAAAGTGAGATATCTGCATTGTTGATGAATATAATTCAGCTGTAGCAGAGCTGTAGCTGAAACTCTTGCTATGGGCAATACAGAGAAACAGACTATTCAGCACATGATTCCTTTGACTTGTTTCAGACACTTATTTCAACATAAGGTTAGTCATACCCAGCAAATCCTTACTTCTCTCCAGTGATTTTGAAAGAGTTGAGAGAAACAACCAAGCTGCAGACATCGACACTGTACTTATGTTCAGACAAATCTTATCCTTTCAGACAATTCTTAGTTCTCTAAAATCAGTTGATATTCTGGGTCATAATAACATTATTATAATAATGATTATTATTCTTCAAAATTTAAATGAATGAATAATGAAATACCTAATAAATTTCCATAGCATATGTGTAAGTCCCCTTTAGGGCTTAGTAGAACCATACTTTTTGCTGAAGTCAGAGGAAAAATGTTTATTATTGCCATGGTTTCTTGGAATCCCTGTCTTTATATCTCAAGATGTTTGGCGTTATTGCAGAGTCCTTGTGTCAAAGGGAATGTGTATAGCTTTTTTTCTCCCCTCCAAAGTAACTCGGGGTTGGGGGGAGTTTATCGTGCTGATTTACCCTTGTATAACTGGAAGTAGAATTAGTTCCTCAACAGGTGACCCATCAAGGCATGAGATGGTAAATTGAGTTGGAAGAACACAGTAATATTTTGAACTCTATGTCTTCTGTGGTTGGAAAGAAGTCAACATAAACTAGATGATATGAAGACTGCTGAGAATGCTTGATCCACACTGCCTGAAAGAACATGTACTTCTTACAGTGACTGTGAACTTTCCATAAAAGCACAGCTTTTTTGTACAAATAACAGGCCTTCATGCTTGGCACCTGAATGATTCTTTGTTTCCAACAGAGAAACTGTGGGTTTATGGCCTGAGAATGACAATAGGAATGTGTTTATTGCTAGGGTCGCAGCTGGAGATGATTATTACTTTTTTCTTTGTCAAAAGGAAATGCTACAGGCAGCTAAATGTGCTTTCAGGCTGATATAAGAGAGTATTCCTGGAAAAAAGTCCTCTCTCTCTGCTTCAGTTTTCCTTTCTCAGATGTAGGTTTACTTTACCACTGGAAGGCTGGAGGTCCGTAATATTTTTGTTCTGACAGGAAATCATGCAAAATTTACATTATTTGCTTTATTGAGGAGACTGGGGAGAAATCAAGGTTGAGGATTCTTAGGATTAGGGATTTTCATTCCTCTGCAAATTTACCCCAGTGCCCGTGTATAACAAAGGGCAGTCAGACAGTCTGTCTGTGCTGCATATCACAGTTTCTCTCTCAGTAGGCTGCAAAATCTAGAAAGTACTCAAAAGGTCTGTTAGCACTGAGCTCCAGTGCTAGCTCACTTAAAGCCAGCTTGGCATGGTGTTGACGTGCTCTAAAAGCCCAGTCCAAACCTTACTGTAGTAAATGAGTTGAAGGTGGTCTAAAGAAGAAATTCCAATATCAAAATACTGTGGCAGCAGCTCCTCTTTGCAAATCAAGTCCAGAGGATAGCATTTTTAACCTTTCAAAGATATACCTTGCCTTCTAACCTCAGTAGGTGGCTCAGTCAATGATAACCTCAGTAAATGGCTGATATCAATCAGCTTTTTTACAGACATGAATGCATGTGTAAACATCATCTTTTGTAATTAATACAGTCCATTCCTCCTATCTCCCATTGACTTTGGTAGCTGAGATGTAATCTGATTTAATTTCTGTAACATAATCTTGTTTGGTTTTATAGTACTTCCCCTTACTAATATTAAAATTCTATTCATTTAGTTGTATACACTGTTAGATAGACGTGCATCTGTGGGTGGACTGTAAACATGGAAGTGCTGATATATGAAGAAATTCTTTCAGTGGATTGAAATTACTTAGGGCTGAAAAAATATCCAGAAATCTGAGTGTCTGATAAGCTTTTCCCTTTCAGAACTGAAGTGACAATATTCATAAGACAAAGGTGGCAGTGGTTCTCCAGAAACACGTTATTTTTTTCAAAATCTTTGCAAACTGAAAGAATACCTTTAAGAATTTTCTTTGCCTGACTACAAAAAATACAGTTTACATTTTATTCTAATTTCATAGGATGAACTTTAAGAATTAGGATGTCTCATGTTTAAGACTGAATCAGCTAGTGAACATTCAAATTGTAAATATAGACTGGTACCTGACCCGTTATAGACATCTGCAATGTAGACATCTTCAGCTGAGATTCTCCTTAGTGTCAAAAGAGAGAAATAAGATTTTTTTTGGAGTAGATCATCTTATCAGAAAATACACATTACAAATATGTCAGAGGAACCATGCTTAAAAGGCTCTATTTCTTTCCAATTGAAAATGGTTCATAGGTATCTGCATTGTAGGTGCTTATAGGTGCTGAAATCATTGCACCCAGAGAACACCTCATGGATGGTAAAGGTGGATTTTGATGCCCAGTAGGACTTTAAATGGCTTCAATCTGGAGCTTCACCACCACTGAGAGAATAAGAAGCAGTTACACCTCACCATTGGTCACATAGGGAGTTGTAGTCTGCAAGCCTTAGATGTTATTGGAGAGTAAATCCACCTGAAGTGTCCTAGAAGAAACCCAATTGCAATCTTAATTTCATACAACAGTGAGCTTCCTTTTGGAATTAACAGATCTTAGGTACTTATATGGGAAGTTCATATCTAAATACCTGTGAAAACTAGAAGATTAAGTGGAAAGACCACTATCATGGTATGTGATCGTAAGCTGGTATTTATATATCAGTACCGCACACATATTCCAACTCAGATGAGAAACACATCATTTTAAGTATTATATAAAAATACAGTGAAAGACAGCTCTTGTTTTAGCACTAAAATATCTGAAATGAGATGACGAGATAAAGGACGTCAGAGGAGAAGAGAGCATCCTTACATTATGAAGCATGTTAGGGGCAAAAACAACACAGACATCAGATTTCTAGAGCTTTGCTCTTCCATGAGGTCATACTGCCTTCCTACTCTGCGTATGCTCTAAGTAAATAAAGGCCAGCTATGGATAATGAACACCATTACTCTAATTAAAAACAGAACCTGCTCCCACTGCTTGCCTCTTGAGGAAATGCCTGGACTTCACTCCCATGAAAATGTTTGAATGTATTAAAATAGCGTGTTATATATGCTGTTAACTCCTGATTAACCAAGAGACAGAGATACACACAGAGGTTAGGGAAGTTGCACTGTGTCTGAGCAGAGCCATAGATTCAAGTCATAGTACATCTCTTGTTTACAGTGTAAAAGCTTTAAATCTGGTTTTATACACAGATTATCATCTCAGGTCCTGAAACATGCCGTTCCTTTGAAAGCCAACAGGATGAGGACAGTTCAGCCTTGGGACTGTGTGCAATGCAAACACAGGTATAGAAACGATCCAGTGATTAGTCCACACACGATGTCTTAGTTCTTGACTTCTCAAGGCTGGGCAAAAGATAACAAGAATTAACACTTTTTTTGTCATCAAAGACTGGCTAAAATGGTTGGTAACTCCTCACTTTCCCTCCCTATAAGCATGCTCTGACTGAAATCGCTTATTTTGGGTTAATCCCTTTCCTCTGTGTTATTGTAATCAAGAAAGAAACCAAAACCAAAACAACCCCCTACTGATGAAGTGCATACATAAGGGATGCTGCCTATACTGCCTGAATTCCAATGAGCATTTTGTTTTAGACGGGATTCTTAAAACTAAAAGAGCCAATAAAAGCTTTTTCCCTGAACTAAAGGCACCTTAGCTGTTTTCTGTACTACTGCACTGAACAGTAAGCATAAATGCAGCTGTTAAATCAGTTGCATATCAGCCTGGCAGGCCTAAGTACAGCTAGTTCTGCTTGTCTTGCGATTAATGTCAAGTAAAAGTAGGTGACAGTAATTGGCATTGTTGGGAAATGAGTTCTCCTGAGAAGAGAGCAGTTCTGTGAATGCAGAGAAATGCGGCGCAGTGTGGATTGAGAGCTTACTGTGTCAAGGCAGAATTCCAAATTCAGAACTAGGGAGCAAAATTATGCAGCTAATGAAACATACATCTGAGGAATAACCTTAAAATATTCAACTAGAGTCATCCCTAGCTTACGTCTGGGAAGGCAAAGAATTGTAGTAAGCCCGTTATGTCTATGGATGATGTTCTATATTTTCTGATTATGTGATTTTATCTGGAATTAAGGCTCAGTAAAATGACACCATCATTAAAAACGCTCCGGGTAAATAACTTCTGCTGAACTTAATGACATAATCTTCAAGTTCTGAGTCATATTAATTACCTCTCGCCTTTGTCTCTCTGAATTAAAATCAATTTGCAGAGTAAGACGTCGATATGTGGGCATCCTCATTCAAGTCTGTAAGCAAGCCAGGCTGCTATGTTTCTATTACAGTCAATGAGGAGCTACTCTTTGCTGTCTGCGGAATTTAGAGAGTGATTTAGCTCATCACATACAGATGTACTGAGGTGAGCACAGGACTTTCTCACAAGGGACTTCATTCTGTTGTCCTCAGATAGTCCTCTAGTGACATTTGAGATGCTCAGAGGTATCCGGATATCCACACAGGGCTAACAGATGACACAAGGTTTAAGAGCGATCTATGCATTTCTGAAGAGAAGATGGACACCAGACAGTACTCTCAAATGGCAAATGAGGAATATAGAATCATAGAATCATTTTGGTTGGAAAGGACCTTTAAGATTATTGAGTCCAAGCAATATATATACTACATGAAGTAAATATAGTATTGTAGTACGTACTATATATAGTATATCTATATTATATACAGTAGAAAACTGAACTGAGACTTCAATACCCAGCTCATGTGTGGCCACCTTCATATAGATATCCAGTGAGTGATTCAGCTGCCCATGTGCAACTCTACAGTGCCTCTCTGAGATGCTCTAGAGTACTGTGCTATGTCTGCCAGACCATGCTGCTGTCTCTGATGATGTAAGGAACCTCAACAGGCAGTAGGTGCCAGAGGTCAGGAGATGGGAATGTTTTATAGGAGGATGAGAAAAATAGAGTATGTTGCTGGGATCTTGATCTCAGGATCCTGGGGTCCCAGTTGGGAAATGGGAGTGTGGGAGAGTGTAAGTGATAAGAGGCTGATAAATAGAATTATGGGTTATATCCTTGGAAGTGAAAACAGCTGATCTGCTTTTTCAGAATAATTGAAGGCTGCGCTTCAAAATTTTTTTGGGGAGGATGCGTGGTTTGTCCTCTGAGAAAGAAGAGATCCATACAGTATAAATTAAGGCATAATAGGTGAGCTGTAACTGTTTTATAGTTCTGATTCATTTCCTTTGCCTCTTTCAAGGCTGAAGATTTGTAACGTAGCAGTGGCTGTACAGTTTGGCAACATTTTAAAGGTACAAAAAAACTAGGAAGAGGATCATTTGCTGTGCTTATAAAATCCAGAGTAAGAGAGAGAATTTTAGCTTTGTTTTGAGAATAGGAGAAAAATCTAAGGTTAATGGGTCTGGTAGGTGGAGGTTTGTGGAGATCACCTGCCATTACTTGGGACATACCATGAAATAGGGGAAGAGCTGCAGAGAAGTAGCCCTGCTCATGTAATGGGTCTCACAGTGGGAGCCTCAAATTTGTGCTACAGCTCACCATTGGGTAAGAGGTGGTCAGGAGCACGAAAACAACAAATCTGAGGAAGAATTCGTGGGACTTTGCAATAAATACGTGAGATGCCAGAGAGGCTGGGAGGACCTCTGTTAGAGTGGGCTATATTTAAAATAATTTTGTATTTGTAAAGATTTAAAGTCATTAGGTTCATAACAAATTTCCAGACAGTGATGTTAAATAGAAATGAGCAGACAATTAGTGAAAGAAGGCATCACTGATATTTTCTGAAATATATGCAAATTAATACATAAATGAGAAGGCCTGTTTTAAAAGGGTAATGTTTGAGTATTGTTTCTGTAGGATTTTTTTGAGAAGACAACTTTCAAATCTGTTGGTCAAATTGCCTGTCAAGTCTAGGAAAGTATATAAAAAAGGGAGACAAACTTCTAAACATTTTTTCTTTCTTTTCTAAAAATAATTTGACTTTTTAGTCATAAAGACTGTAACTGCTACTTCTTGATTTCTGCCAAAATAAGTCTGTGGCTCTGTGCAATAATTTTAGTGTGACTGCTGAGAGTCGGAGGCAGAAACCTTAGCATATGTTAACTGAGATTTTAAACTAATCATACATTGAATGTATTTGATAGGACTGAATGAAGTGAGATATTATTTGAGCTTTATTAATACACTCTATTAACAGAAAATACCACTTCTAGCCAATGTACTGGTGATCAAGATAGATTTTAAAACAGTGTGCAAGCAAGTACAGATGGATGCAGATGGTGTATGAAGCAATTCTAAGTGCATCAATCAATTGCTTCAAGTGTATTTCATACACAAGAAAATACATATTGCTAAGAATGTCTTCCTTTATATTACCACAATTATGGACAGAAGTGCCAGATTCCCAGTACGGCTCCTGGTATGTAAAGACCAAGTCAATCAGGCAGCACTGTTTCCTCTGTCATTTAGGATTGCTATGAAATTCTCCATCTGGACCAAACAGAGGAAAAAGTCAAACAGGAAAAAATGATGACATGTTGTTACTTCCCCAAGTGCTTCCCTTATATCTTGGAGTAGAACAGAAAAAAGAAACGTAAAATATCTACGTATGAAGTAAAGAACAAGTGATAATAAAACTACACTTAGAAATGCAAGGAAAGGATGAAAATTAACAGTGACCATCAGAAATTTGTCTGTATTCATCCATAAATTCCGCATATTTTTAGGCAAGGCAGTCATCATAGTAGTACTAGTATTAGTATAGGTATATAAGAGCATAGTACTTCTTATAATTTTTCCATCCTTTATCTCATATTTCAGGACAGGAAGAACATTATGATGTGATGGAGCTCCATGAAGAATCCACTTATTATTGGTGTTCTGCTAGAGCTACCCTGAAGAATTTCTAAGACTGATGATGGTATAAACTGTACATCCACATGAGAACACAAGCAAGAGCAATGAGCATGCTGTTCTTACAGACACAGCTATTCAGCACTTATTCTGCTTCTTGCATTTGTGATAAACACTGCATCCCTGAGGAGACAATGGCCAGCTCAGCCTTACTACGCAAATGAATTATGCACTTTCCAGGGAGATATACAATGGGTATTAGTAACTCGGGAAGGGTTGCTGCTCCTAACATCTCCAGCACTACACCTGAAGTGGATGTATCATCATACTAAAGGGAATCTTCATGAGAGTAGACTGCTCTCTGAGGTGAAGAGGAGACCGTATCTCAGAAGCACTAACGTAACCTTTATTTCATGCTGCTGTTTACTCAGAAGAAGCTTAGCTCAGGAACTGCAAAGAGAAAGATCCTCAGTGTCAGAGCAGAAAGGTTAAATTGGAAGAATGGATAAAATCTGGCTGTGGAAGTAAAATATAAAATCTGAAAAGGAAGCAGATGTATTTAGATGTTGAGGCAGAGACAAGAAAAATATGTTAGACTTGAAAGAGATACAGGGTAGAATTAGATTGGGAAATACAGTGTAGTGAAAGCCAGCACTAAAAAAAAAAAAACAAATTTCAGAAGCAAACATCATATAGCCATAACAGCATTACAGCTGAATTGTGGAGTAGTTTGGAGTACGGATGTTCACTTTTGCCTGAAGTTTATCCACCATTTTTAATCTCTGAATTCAACTTCTGCTTGTCAGTTTGAAAATTGTTTACTCAGTGAGACTACTAGCAATTATTTAGAAGGCGTATGTACTTTGCTAGTGGCTTATTTTAGATATGGATGACTTTTTGATCACCTTTACATTTCCAAAATGAAACACAACACTAACTGAGAACCAAGTTTCTCTTTCTTTCTGTTTTTTTCCAAAGAGACTTAGCTCTAAGGTTTTTGTTTTATATCACTGACTTTATTTATTAGTGGGTGTTTTTTTTGTTCTAAAACACTGTTTTAGGCTTACAGAACCTCCAGGAGGCTGATATCTGAGACTCTTGAGAGAATAATAAAGAACTAGCAAGGCAAAGAGGTGAAAGATGATGAAGCAATATATTGTAGGGAATTGCATTTATGGGAGGATAAATATATGTGAACTTCATATAAGAAAGCCTGATGCATTGAAAAAAGTATGCAGATTTCAGCAAAATATTTCAGTGAACTACACCAAGGTCTTTTATCCTGGGACTCACAAGTGATGTGAGTCTCCAAATTTGCCTCCAGAACTTTGTTCTAGTTATTCTAGGAATATTTGGATTAGGCAAGATGTTGTTATTCAAGATCATCATCTCCAGCAAGCACCTTCCCAAATTTCTCATTTTCTCTAGGAAATAGGATAAATTCTGGTTTTCTTGGAGACAGGATTTAATGAAATGACGCATCCATGAGAACTATGCAGATTCTCTAACTGTGTATGTGTTTCTGAAGCTGCTAGCACCAAAGCAGAAGGATCTTGAGGCAAAGCACATTTTTCTGTTTCGGCTGCTCCGAAAGGTCAGAGGAGGGAGTGAGACACTCACTGGGGAATAATCTTTTCTGAAATCAGTTAATCTCAAGAAAGGCTTTGCCTTTGGTATGGTTTCACCCACTGACTCCATACACTGACTCCATACTCGTAACTCAGGCACCTATATGAAGAGGTTAGGTTTACATCTATATTAATAAATAAAATACACTGGGCATTGTTTTCTGTACCTTACGTACACATCACATGTGCCTATACTCCTAAACTCTTCAGCCTCCCTAACAAGAAATCCCCAAAGATAACAAGAAATCCCCAAAGATAACCAGAAATCCCCAAAGATAACCAGAATGTTTCTGGTTTTGCCTGTTTTTATTTATCCGATATTTCTGAGAGAATGCTGAAAATCCCTAACAATAGATTAGCTGTTATATCTTTGTAGCTAAACAGCACAGCTTGTGTTGAGGTATTGTTCTCGCTGATGCACAAAGCTTCTATTTATCAACTGAGTACACAAATATCAGAGAACTGGGCACAGCCATCTTTGAGTACGCCTCTTCATCAAGGCAACCACTTGAGATTCATTATTCCCCTGATAACCTGGGAAAAACATTTTACTTGGCTGTTCAGAATTGTCTTATCATGCTGTACTACTCAATCAGGACATTAAGGCTGAGATTCATCTCCTCTAACTTTAGATGTCCACAGCCTAGAGGTTTCCAACTGCAGTGTAGCCACCTGGGCTCCTATTATTCCCTTAGCAGAACAGCCACTTCAGGTTATGATTAAACTGATGTTAAATGCTTACTGCAAAATGGTACCATAAATATCACAGACTTCATCACCACTGACTGTAAATGCTTGTCCAGGTGAAAAGGCCACATGGAGACTTCTCCAGTGTAATACAGTTACATTTATTCAAATAAATCCCACATTTTTTCATTTGTTGCTTTCACACTATTGAGCTGGTTTAAAATACTAAGAAAGTGCTTGTCCCCATCTTTACCTGGAGGTTTCTGCCACCGTAGCGTGCTTATCAGAAGACAGCATTCTGCTCTAGTCCAGGAATCAGTCAGTCATGAACAAATTCCTGATGAGGTAGGTTTGAGCTAAGACATCAAAATTTGCACTAGAGCTACTGGGAAGCTGTTATCTCTGCTGATTCCATTATGGATAAGCAACTTTTGGCAGAGAAATTATAACAGGCTCCAGGGTGGTAGCTTTTTCTGACACCACCTATAGGAAGGAGCACGAGACTGAACTCACTGCAATATCCGGCCAGTGGAGCCACAATGATTTAAAACAGCTGAGAATATGACCTTTCTCTTCCACCTTTTTAAAAATAGTTTTCTTATTTTAGTCCTTCGTAATTTCTTTCATATTCCAGTTTTTTTCCCAGGTACACAGAAGAGGATTCTTTTCCATTCATTAGTTAAAGAAAATGATACCTAATACACTGAGACACTCTGTGTAGGCATAGAATATATAGTTTAATGCATAAATTGCTTCAAAGAAAACAAAGGCAGGCTCGTATTAATCACGAAAGAATAGTAGAATGAGTGCTATGCTTCACAAGGGTCCCTAAACACAACCAGGAGACATATTTGTCTTGTAACAGGGGTCATTTTGTCCTTGTGATCCTTGCTTTTGCAAGTCCTCTGAAACTCTCTTTCAGTTTTGCTGATTTTTTAGAGGGTTTCATCTGGAGTCTGATTTTTGGCAAGTAAGATTTTACAGCAACATACATGGACTTAAGTACTAAAATACCTTATTTTTAACACATTATAAGTTTACCAAAAGTTACCATGCAAGAAAAGACAGATAACCCTGAATATGGATTGAAAATACTTGTGGTAGTATAAGTTTATTTATATCTTTCAAAGTCTACCCAATTTATTTAATCCCTCCCATTGGGCAAATCATTCTGTGTGACTGAATGTCTAGTTAAGGCATTATTATTAGCATAATTTTTCTATAATTTTTATGACCTGTGCAATCTAGATCACTATTTTGCAGTCAATGACTATGCATATTATGTCAATATAAACATGACAAAAGTTGTTTCAAAGTCTACCCCAAATTAATTCCATAAAATGCCTTAGTAGGTCATGTTCTATCTGCACATCAGAGATGAAGAGCCAAAGCTGGCAAAGCCTGATATTTTTAAGAGTTAACCACTGAAAGTGCTCTTCTGGATTTCTAGATGTCATAAGAGACAAATAGTTGTGCAGTTGTAGTCAGGCTGCCACCAAAAAGCATGTTCCGCCTACTCTGACAAACAGATCAGATAGCTCTGCCTCTGCTTTCACACACTCAGTGCATCATATGGAGCTTTTTTTCCTATCTGTTTTCATGCTGGTTTCCTCGCAATTTATTCTGCTGTCTGACAGCAATTCATTTTTATTTTTTATGAGCTGTAGGGTAGAAGAAATAAGTTCTCTATGTCTTGCTTTGATCCAATTAATTTCTTGCATTCTTTTTTCCCATGCTCCAGTCTGTTATGGATTTTGCTCTTCCCAGTTCAACATCTGTAGGTAAAAGAAATAACAATTTCCAGATTGAAAGCGCTTTATTGTGTGGGTCTTTAACCCTTCAGTAAGAGTTTTAGGCATAGGATCTTCATTTCTGGAAGATGAATAGATACATTACTGCAAAACTCTACTAGTGTTTCATCTTTGAAAGGCCTATTGAGAATAGTCAGAGAGACTCACTGGTACTCTAGCTGACAGAGAGAGAAATGAATGTAAATAAATAAAGGAGAAGACTGCTTTTGCCATGTTGGACAGAGAATCAAAAAGATCTGGTCTCAAATGTTAAAATGCCACAGTCTCTCTATGCAATACATAGCGATTTTTTGAGCTAGAGTGTTCTGAAATCAAGCAGTCTGGACATGTCAACGTGGTGTTCAGGTAACTGGTCTGCCTATAAACCTGAGATAATCAGTTTGATGAGCTGTTGCACAAACGTGTGTGTACACTCTCATCCCTCATTCCTGTTCCAATAGGTTCAAATTCTGTGAATTGTCCTGGAGTTCTGTGTTTTAGTTGTTTCCAGGCTGAAAGTGGATCCCGGCCACCCCACCAATTTATCCATTTTCACTCTGACTGAAATCAGTCCACTCTTGTTTGTAAAGAGTTTCTTCTATTCCTCACTTGCTTCACTGAATAGTTCATATTGAGAAGATGTCAGAGGCTCTACATATTTTATGCTTGGGTTTGGGTGCTAACAATCCTTTTTTAGACATCTATGAGAGATTTATGCCACCAACGATGCACTTATTTTTAAGCACGTTCATGTTAGAAATGATCAGATGCTATTCATTGCTTAACTAGGACATTGTACTGGGCTATTCTGATTGCAGCCAGTTGTGTTGATGTAATTTTTCAGATTCAGTGCAAAGTGAACTGGGCTATTGAGAATTACTCATACCCCCTTCTTCTTGATCTATCTTTTTTTTGGTTGTTTTATTTTGGTTTTTAGTTCTTGGAAGATGATCAAGATTCCTTCCTTGCTTTAAAATGTGAATTCTTCTGATGAACTGTTTATTCATGACTAATATTAATCTTCTGAAGTCCATTTCATGTAGATTCTGATAATCTAAAAATGTAGGGCTTGATTAAAAACAATCAACATCTATTTTCTTCCAATATGTAGCAAATACTGAAACTTGATTTCTCAGTGGAAGAGAAATCAGCTGTGTCAAGTCTAGATGTACTCCCCGTATCACTTCTCTTCCAGAAGCCTTGTAAACCACAGCCCATGTTTTCATCTGTGTGATCCAAAGCCCAGTTTGGTGCAGCACAGCTGCGGGATCTTGGCTCAGTTTTGCTTGGAAAATAATTTTCATCTGTGAGGAAGACTGTGTGTTAAAGCCATGTGAGAAAAGTAAAAATGCAGGCACCAGTGAAATTACTGAGACAGCTGATAAGTAGGCATGCAAGGACTGAAAAGTATTGACATGACAAGATATTAAAACTCTTAGGAAAAAATAAAGAACTGAAAGATGGCAACTCAACAAGAGAGAGAAGCAGCCTGCACAAAGGAGCAAAGCAGGCTTGGCCAGCAAAGATGCTCTGCATGTCACATTTAGGGTCATGCCCATATTAATCTTTCACTTAGTAGTGTGTGGATCCTTGCTCTCCACAGTGTGCATCAGCCAATAAATATTTGCTATGTACTTTTAACTTCTTGATGCTCTGCTCACACAGTGTATTTATGCACGGTGGAAAATACCCAAACAAACATGATCTACTGAGCTAGGATTTAGGGGGATGATTGCGGTCTCATGCCACGCATCAGTGTCATGTACATCGATTGAGTTGGAAAGGTCAGAGCAAAGAATGAGCCCTTTTGCTCTTCACAATAACTCTGCTTATCCTTCAGCCCAGGTGCCTCTAAACTAGTGATTATACAGCATTTGCTCCATGCTGTACCATTCTTACACGCTAGGAATCAAGTCATGCACTGTTACCTGCTAGAGTGCTACCAGATGACTTCTACCGTAGTCCTGCTGGTGTATATCAACTTAAGGAAATGCCCTTTTAGTTTCCAATCAGCATTTCACACATTTGTCTGAAAGCGATTTACACATCTTCTCCCAACCCACCATTTACAGTAATTTTTTGTTGTTGTTGTACTGAATGCATAGCTCTTACAGGAATATTTTACAAAACTTTTCAGAACCTCTGTCTGGAAGCAGCTTGAACACTGTTGAAGGGACACAGCCACAGGCAAGACAAACTAACTTAAGAGGAAAGTCTGACAGAACTGAAGTTCAAACCACTCGACACTTTTTCCCAAATGGGAAAACATCTGTCCTATTCTGTGTAAAACTGTAACAAAACCAAACTCCTTGATATTCCACTTCATTTATCAGTCTTGCCTTTTTTTTTAAAAAAAAAAAAAAGTAATATTTGCAGGAATGAATGCATCCTTCAGGTGTTTTTCTCTTGCATGGAAGTTCCTCTAAGTGGAAATCTTGATTGACACTTCATAATCCTCAATAGCATGCATCAATCCTGCAAATCTATGCCCTCCTTGAAAAGTGAAGTTCATTTTCCAGAACAGCCCACATTCTTTATGCATATGATGAGTCACATATGTGGTCCAAAGAAAGCTGTATTTTGCTTTGAGCTTTTGATCAAAAAGTCTTGCTGTGCTGCAGCTTTTCAGAGTACACCTGATAAAATCCATTATACATTTTTCTGCTTCACTGGTGATAAAAAGCCTCTGACAACTGACAACAGCGAGGCCATCTGTCAGTTTGAAAACCTGTATTTTTTGGTGAAAGGAACAGAATCAACCCCTTTTACCCCAGTAAGGAAGAAAAAACCCAGCCAACTCTTCCCATACATAAAACATAAAGCATACGAATGACACATAGGCACTCCATCATGCTTCTCTTCAGGAGATCCCAAAGCACAGTAGATACTCTCTATCATTCACATTATTACAACTGGAATACTGAAGTGCATGAAGGTGAAGTAACTGATGAGCAGCAAGCAACAGCCTTTGACCTGAGCCAGCGAAACAGCTTGTGTCTCTTAAAAGTTAGTCTATTGCACCAGCAACAAGGATTCACAGCATTATAAGTAACCAACTGATCTAACTGATTAAATCTTCTTTTGCTTTTCTGGAAGGAAGATGTTCATCAGGTTCTAGCTAATATTCAACTTGCTTTATTAGTACTAAAAAAAGGGACTGAATAGGGGCTGAAACTTAAACACTCTCAAATTTCTGCAAACTTTGGAAACTGATTCCTGTCCATTACGGGAAAGAAAGATGGAAATGAAAAATTAAGAAAAAAATTTTAAAAATCAGTCTTGGATCTCTCTGGGCTTTCTACTGAACAGCTCACGTTTGATGGGTTGCACCTGGCTAAATGCGAATGTAAAATTCTAAGATAGTTTCTGTGTGAAGACCTGTGAAGATCTATGAAGATTTAGTCATAAAATCAACAAAGTCTGAAGAATAATTCAGCTCACCCTGAAGTGCACATCCAAAATAGTTCAGATCATCAAACCTCAATAGCATTGACTGTGAAGACAGGTCAACATGACTAGCTCAGCTGCAGACATCCATTACAGCTATCCAAAGACAGATGAAAAGTATCCCCTCACTTCTAAATTCAAATACAATATTCATGTAATAAAGGACTAGGACACCAGTAACACAGTCCAACTAAAGATCTTCCTAATATTGATGATAGGCAGTAAAAATGCCAGTGATAAACTAGATTGCACATGGAACAAGATGAAAACATTATGCTGGATTATACTGCCTTTATGTGAATCAACAGAGCAGCTTTAATAGGAACGTGTGTTCAGTTCTGATGGTTCAAACACAAAAATGTACTGTCAGAACTGGAGAAATTTCACAGAATGGCCATAAGACAAGGGAAGGTACAGAAATTCTGTCATATAAGGAGTTTAAAAAGGCTGGGATTTTTCACCTCTATGAGAAGATGAATATAATAATAAAAGCCATGTTCACTGTGGCTGTGTTCTTTCTTTGTCACACATATTCAGGGTGGCAACTACTTGTACCTTGGGCAACCTACTTGTACCTGGGCAACTCTGTGGCCAGATCTGAGACAGTCACCCTGGTTTCCATTTAGACTTGATGAATAGACACAGAAAACTGGAGAGTCACTCATTCAATTTCACAGAATCACAGAATCACAGAATGTTAGGGATTGGAAGGGACCTCGAAAGATCATCTAGTCCAATCCCCCTGCCGGAGCAGGATTGCCTAGACCATATCACACAGGAACGCGTCCAGGCGGGTTTTGAATGTCTCCAGAGAAGGAGACTCCACAACCTCTCTGGGCAGCCTGTTCCAGTGTTCGGTCACCCTCACCGTAAAGAAGTTTTTCCTCATATTTAAGTGGAACCTCCTGTGTTCCAGCTTGCACCCATTGCCCCTTGTCCTGTCAAGGGATGTCACTGAGAAGAGCCTGGCTCCATCCTCTTGACACTTGCCCTTTACATATTTATAAACATTAATGAGGTCACCCCTCAGTCTCCTCTTCTCTAAGCTAAAGAGACCCAGCTCCCTCAGCCTCTCCTCATAAGGGAGATGTTCCACCCCCTTAATCATCTTCGTGGCTCTGCGCTGGACTCTCTCTAGCAGTTCCCTGTCCTTCTTGAACTGAGGGGCCCAGAACTGGACACAATACTCCAGATGCAGCCTCACCAGGGCAGAGTAGAGGGGGAGGAGAACCTCTCTCGACCTGCTAACCACACCCCTTCTAATACAGCCCAGGATGCCATTGGCCTTCTTGGCCACAAGGGCACACTGCTGGCTCATGGTCATCCTGCTGTCCACTAGGACCCCCAGGTCCCTTTCCCCTACGCTGGTCTCCAACAGGTCTGCCCCCAACTTGCCCCCAATTTCTCAGAGATATTTAGAATAAAACAGACAAACCATACTCTGATAAAACCTTTCTCTTCCTTGATAATAAATGCCAGATAAATAAAATTTGATATCTGGCTCTGAGGTGTTTGAAACTAGGGGAGCTAAATACTTCCTTCTTTTAAAATTAAAAAAAAAAAAAAAACAACACAAAGTGAGAAGTGGTACATGGATCTACTTCTCTGATTGAAAAAGTAATCTGTGGATCTTACTGCTGCATGACACGGACAATATCACTAAAAGCTTAGAAAGATTCCAGGAGAAACATGATCATTAGATGGTTAAAAAGAAAAACTGGATATAAAAGAAATTATAAACTTATATAGAAAGGCTGTAAAAGCCTCAGATTCAAAATGATTAAGCTAACCTTTAACATCTATTGCTCAAAAGAGATAATTTGGGTTACAAACTGTAATATCTGCTTAATATGAAGAGTTTTACACTTTATTCCAGCCAATACTCACACTCAGGAAAAAAAAACATTAAGTTACTTCTGTGATCCATTATGCACATTTTTATGCTGAAAGAGAGGATGGAAGTTCCTATTTCTGTTTAACATGGGATATCCCCTTCTAGCTGGAAATTACCTAGTCTCATTGATCAAGTGTAATTTCCATAAACTTCACTACAGCTCTGCAGGAATTAATGACTGCACCCTGCCTAGCAATATTGTCTGCATTTGATTTACTACACATATTACTTTTAGAGCCTGTCTCAAAGAACCTTCATTGATTTCTTCATCAGACACACAAATCTATCACCTTATATGACTGGATGGCTGGTTGGCTAAAACACGGTGCCATGATAAAGTAAAACCTAAATTGAGACAGGCTGATGTGACTGACCAGAATTTAAAGGCCAAAGAAGAATTCTCAATCTGTGCTGACGTTTTTGAAAAGAAAGCTGATAGAGACACTGAACACAGCGAGACCTACAAAATAGTTTGGGAAGTGAGTTACTATCACCTTCCAAAAAACCTTCTAAATGGCACCTTAAGGGTGATCTGATAATAACCTGAAAAATCTCTAGAATGATATAATTTTTATAGCCTGTGGATATAATGTGAATTGATTTAAGAGCAAATCCATGGTTGTGGCAATGTAACTATGGATTCTTGACCTCGTGTTCGGAAGAGTAAAAAAAAAGACCATTGCCATATGGTTTAAAGCAATATCTGCAGGTGTGGATTTTAAACTAGATGGAAAGCAAGTGTTCAGAAAACACTTTGAGATTTCATATTATTTCCAGGTGGTAGAACACTATGAGGCATCATCAGCTTCAGTTTCAGTTGCAGTGAAATTCAGAGAAGGATTTAAATACAGTCTCTACAAGCTTTCTCCCAAAAGGAACATGCTTAATGTCCTGTTTTATTAAAAGCTGAATTCCAGGAAGTCTAAATAGTCATGATGGTTTGAGGTTTAGGTTTTTTTGATTTCTTTTTTCTTTTTTAAATAAAGCTTACATCCATGAACACTGTTGTTTTCGTCCTTCTCTTGCACTTATTACCCAGCATGCTCTTCTTGTTGTGCTTAATGGATACATGTTTTTCAAATAGCACTTGTTTTCTTTTTTTTTTTCTCAGCACTTAGAAAAGATCATACATCAGTGAGGACTAGGTCTCAGAAAAAGACTTTGTCTCCTACTAAAGGGCTTGAAGGTGCTCTGATGCACCTCATGAGGTTGTAGTGGCTGTGGGGTATGGGTAGTACAACACTGCACTGGGCTTCCCTGTCAGTTCCAGCCTGGCAGAACAGGTCAGTGCCATACCACACTAATACTCCCTGTTGGAGAAAAAGCTTTTCCTCACTCAGGTATACTGAGAAAGTTCAGCTGTTTGCACATTGTGGTTGTCTCTGCACTAAGCTTTCAGTGCCAGTGTGGCTTGTGAAGGAGCAGGTTGGGGTGCTGAATTCTACAACACAAATATACCTTGGCAGTACGTGCAGTGCTTAGCACAGCTGCAGATTTGGCAACTTGTTGTGCAACTACTTGTTGAACTAAAGATTTCAGCCTAATGCACATGAAATCCAGCACATTTCAGGTTGGACTGATGACCTCCTATTTAACACTTACGAGTAGCCTCATGTCTCCAGATCACTTCAAGGATTGATGCTGAACTCTGGAGTATCAGATTGAGTTGAGTAGAAGAGATTAAATCCTGTTGCCGTGTAAACATTAAGGTCTTAGATGTTAAAATACACAAGTGGATGTAATGCTCCAAAGCATCTGGCAGACATTGTGTGATAGATGAATAATCCTTTACTGTAGCCCACACAGTGCTGTCATCTCTTTATTTATTTATTTAAAGGTAGAATTTATTCACATACTTGTACAGGGGAGAGGTGAGTGTAGCTCTAGAAATAGCTACACTGGGATACAGATGAGTAATATTATAAGCCTGTTAAAGTATCATATAATTTTTTCTCTTTAACAACTCATGGGAAGTCCTGCTCTTCACTGATTACTTTAGACATTTTTACTGAGCAGTGTAAACTGAAATTGTTGTAATAAATTAAGAAAGTCTGAGTAGCCTTTTAAGGATAATAATTATTCCAACTCATCATTTCTTGTTGGATTTTTAGCAAAATCAGTATGTCAGTGCACTTACTTAAGGCTGCAAAATAGATGTCAGAAGGAGTAGAACTGGTTGTGAGATATGCCACCTCCAGGAATTACACAGATTGGCACCCATGCTTCACAGTGTATAAATGTCCTTTTAGTTAAGCATCCAATTCTGTATGCTTAACTTGATGCTGAGTACTACATCCAGTTCTGGGGTCCCCAGCACAAGAAAAACATTGATCTATAGGGCAGGTCCAGAGAAGGGCCATGAAAATGATCAAAGGGCTGGAACATCTCTCCTATGAAGACAGGCTGAGAGAGTTGGGTTGTTCAGCCTGGAGAAGAGAAGGCTCCGGGGAGACCTTATTGTGGCTTTTCAATATATCAAGGGGGCTTATAAGAAAGATAGAGACTTTTTACCAAGGTCAGTAGTGACAGGACAAGAGGAAATGGTTTTAAATTGAAAGAAGGTAGGTTTAGATTTGACATAATGAAGAAAGTTTTTACGATGACGGTGGTGAGACACAGGAACAGGTTGTCCAGAGAGGCTGTAGGTGTCCCATCCCTGAAAATGTTCAAGGTCAGGTTGGACGGGGCTTTGAGTAACCTGATCTAGTGAAAGATGTTCCTGCCCACAACAGAGGAGTTGGGACTAGATAGTCTTTAAAGGTCCCTTCCAACCCAAACCATTCTATGATTCTGTGAAGCCATCCTTATTTACTCATTCACAGCCTTATAAGAACATGAGGATGGCCACAAGTCAAATAGAAAGTTCACCTAGTTCCCCTAGTCCAGCATCCCACTTGCACTGGTGCTTGTTCATGGGAGAGTTTAGAAAAAGGTCAGCCGTGTAGTGATATTACCTTGCCATATTCTCCCAGCCTCCAGTGATTTGTAGTTTAGAGGCTTCCTGAAAGAAAATGATGTCTTTGTATTAATAACCCTCAACAGACTTTGCCATCCTAAATTTCTTCAGAGCTTTCCGTAGCTGAAAACATTTAGCCTCTGGAGCATGCTCTGGTGAAGAGTAACAGTTTAAATATAAGTTATATGAAGAAATATATCCTTGTGCTTGTTCCGTATGGATCACAAAAAGCCATCACTTCCATATTACCTATAAGAACTAATAGTATTTCAGAGTCTCTCCATTATTCTCACAGTTCAGGTCAACTTCCTACCATTGCACCTGCAGAAACCTGCATGAATTTTCTAATACCAAATCTCTATAAGGAGTGATGAAACTTTTTTCATCTCCAAATTGAGATTAATTTTAAAAAATTAAGCCAAGTCTGGTAAACATGTTTCTCTGTTTTTTTTTTCTGTTTGTTTGCTTCTTGTTTCTAAATCTCCCTTTCTTCCTCTGATCTTCTCTGTCATCCCTACCCTTTGCTGTACATTGCATTTCACTGTTTGAATGCCAAACTAGACCATAAATAAGTGGCAGTGGGGGTACTTCACCTCTAGCAATTCATATACAACCAGGCAACTGTGGTTTTGCCCTAGTGCCCAATTGGGATTCAAGAGACTTTACTGCCCTTAATGGAGCTATCTCTATTTACGTCAGCCAAGAAGCTCAGCTACTAAGAATAATAAGAGCATTGAGAGAATCACTTCTCGATGCAAAGTATTCTTTACACTGGGAAAGCCCATTTCGTGTTGTTCCTAACAGCTTCTCTCTGACGCAGCTGACACAGTTCTCAGCTTCCTCACAGACGACAAGCAAAGAGGCTCCTTGAGAACAAAGTATGAGATGAATAAAATAGAAGTTATGTCTGTGATGTTGCCATAGCAATCAAAGTTCACGCCTGATGCCAAAATGGTACGACTATAATCACTGATCAAAGAAAACTGTCCAGTTGTCATGGCAACTCTGAAAGGCTTGTATTTCAATTTCGGTACGTCCAGTATTCTAAATAAATAAATAAATAAATAAGACTGCTAGTGATCTAAATAATTACAGCTTATGTATTTTTTTGTATTATCCTATGATCATGACATGTTGAAGCCAACTTGCTAAACCCCATCAATAAATCCCACAGCTTTGTTAGTAACCTATGCATACACCATAGCCACATTGGATGCTGTTAATTTTTTTTTTCCTGACGTGTGAAAGTGTTTCATGGCCTGATGCCTGCTGGAACACGTGTTAAGGCATCCTGCTACATGACATGGGGATGTCTTTGATGCTAGACAGAAAAGTCTGGGAATATGCTGCCCAAGGACTTGTTCATCTGAAGTTTCAATAATGGTGAAAAGAACACAGTGAAAAAAGCCTTTATAACCCAAGCAAATCTTGGTGGAAGTCACTTGAAAAATACTATGATTTTTTTTTAATGTAAAAGTGTGATTTCTGCGTATACTGTGTATGTGCATTTATGAAATGCAGCCTGAATGATTGTTAACTAGGACTTAAAAATATCTCAAGTCCACTATGGAGAAGAACAAAATCTTTTAATATAAAGTACATATAATTGGCAGAACACTACCGGGGAGCTGGATTCTTGCTGCCTAGATGTAAGTCAATCTTACCCTATGCCATATGCACGAGTAATTGTGTTTCTGCCATTAGCATTTCAAGGAGTGAGAGAGCAGAAAATCAAAGTGAAAAAAGTTGTAATTCCAATTACTTTGTGTGTGTGTGGGGGAAATATCTTTTAACCTCTCCATTTCCTCTCCTCTGTTTCTGTGCTAGGAGAAAATAAATGGCTCTGTTCATTTTTGTTTCTGCTGATCCAAATTGGAATTCAATAGCACATATCACAATGTATTTTCAAACAACTTCAAAAGGTTTTGCCTGCACACCTTCCCCTGAAATGAAAAGCTGTTAAAGTATGTCTAGGGACACGAGTTTTTTGATGTTTCTTGCAAATACTAAATAATGTAGAAACCACACATGCTGTAATGAAGTAGGGCACAGAAAATACTAGTATATAGCTTATGAGGAACTGTTCTTTTTTCTTCCTGTCTGGAACAGGATGCACTTGTGTTTTCAATGCAAGATACTCAATGTTTGAATCACCCATGATAAGTTAGCTTAGACTTAATTCTACTTTCAATACTGATGAACTACCTAGAATAGACAATAGGTCATAAACACAGAGCAAATGCTTGGAGATTTCTACATTCTCCACCTATAACAGCAACCACTCATTTACCTTTGCCTAGTATTTTTCAGAACCTTTCTAACACCAGATTTTTATTTTTTTCTTGTTAGCTAGAGCAATTGAGTTTATTGCTAATGAAGGAAAACTTGGTAGAACTCCAGGCAATCATTGTTGGATATTGTATTCAGGTACTTCTAATCCTCTATTTCTTGCTAGGAATGTTGCCAAAAATGCAACAGATGATAGCAATGTTTGGAAAAGTTATTTTGCGTGTTAGGCGTTTTCCTCTGTAAGTAGGTTACAGTTAAGTACAAGATGATATACGTAATATTTTTTACAAAACCATAGTGATAAAATTACTTGTAAATTTTTCCTTATTGATGCTGAAGGAAATAGCAATTTATTAACAAACATGCATTGATTAAAACTTGTAACTTTTTCACAAAATTATGCGTTGAAATAGAAACACATAATTTTGTACATTTTATCTCTTCCAAGGAAGCAAACTGTAAATCATTTTCATTCTTTGCAAAGTTAATCAAACATTTCCTTATTATGATGATAACCTGTATACTTTCTTTTCATAAACCATGAATCATTAAGAAGCACAGTGACAATTTTTTTCAGTCTTTCCTGTTAAGATGCCATCGCACCCATCTGTTAAAAAAAAATGAAATCTTTGTTTCATTTTTTCTTCATCTTGGCCAGGGCTGAAAAATATTTAGGAACATAAAAGCAGATGCAGTGGATGGCACCAGAGGGTCAGTCCAGCCTGGTAACTTCTCTCCAAGGGCGGCCAAAAGTGAATGTCTGCACAAGAGTACTAGAACAGAGCAAGCATATGGGCTCATATCTTAGTTGCACTGCCCACAACCACTCTCGCAGACTCCTACTCTTTCAGGATGAGGAATGGTTATTGTGGAATGTGAGTCCTTTGTTTTTAAATTCTGTGAACTTCAGTTTGCCCTTGGACCCAGGAAAACTTTTAGTACCTGAAATATCCTTTGATGATGAGTTCCATAACTAGTTATATTTTACATGAAGTATTGTCTTGTTTGTTTTTTTTTAATCTCTTTTGAAGATACTTCCTCTTGTCTTCAGTTAATGCCTCAATTCATCTCTATAGGCTTCTCGTGATTCATGGACTTCTACACCTTTCATCAGCCATCTTATTTTCTGAACCAAGGAATCCTAGCATACTTAGTCATTGCTTACACAAATGCAGTTCAGCACCTCTAAATATCCATTCCTTCCTGTACCTGCTCTTGTTCCCTGTACATTTTGGAGTTGGACAACCAGAACTTAACATTGAGAGGTCCATGGATTTATACAGCACCATGCTGATACTTTCAGTTTTGTTCTCTATTATTTTCCTAATAATTCTCAAGATTAGATTGTAGGTTGTTATTTGTGCTATATTTTTGTCATCTCCTACTCAATCAAAAGTCAATCAGTATCAAAATAACCCTCTGTAATTCCTCACACTAATCCTTTTTCCTCACTATTCGAAATACTATCATCAGCAAAACGTCAAGTGACCATTCACCTTCTACTTTTTAAAATCAGTTACAAATATTTTGAGCATCCTAGGTTTTAGCACAGCACTCGGAGGGATCCCATTGCCAGTCTCATCCATTGGGAGAAATAATTGTTTATTCCTATCTTCAGTTCCCAATTTTTTACACAACTGCTTAACCAAATGACATCCTTCTCTTTTATTCAGCAGCTATTAGTTTATCTGACAGCCTGTTTAATAGTTGTTTGGCCCAAGCTGTCAATATGTAAGAATTCATACTGAACAGAATATGAAGGGCAATAGTTTCCATAGTCTGGGAATGGATCTTTACTGTGTAAGGAAAATATGATAGTTTTCCTGGGAAAGAGTCTTGCAAACAAATGTTTTAGTCCCATTCGCATTGCTTTCAGATGATGCCTTTAATATGATCAAACTGTGTTTTGAGAAAACTCTCAACTGATAGTCCAGAATTTTACACAAATATTCACATTTCCTTGAAAAGCATTGTAGCAGGAAGGGCTTCCTCTCAGGTCTTTTATCAACATTTCTGCATCCATACTAGAGAAAGACTTTATTTCCTTTCAGTAGAGGTACTGGTTCACCACTGCTCCTATTTTTACAGGCAATGCCAGGTGTTTTATTATTTACAATATTTAAAGTCTATATATTATTATTATTATATTTTTCTCCTCCCTTAATGTAGCTATTTTATATTAAATTACTTAAATGCTTTAAATATTATACTACATATATAACGTTTGTAATACAAATGATGCTATAACATTTACACCCTTATGCTGTGGTTCTGTTTAACAAGAAATCTGATGAGAGGCAACTTCGTAGCAGATCAAAACAGCCATAACCTCACAAACAAAAAACTCAACTCGTACAGACTCACTTCAAATTTGTTCCAAAAAGAGAAAAAGGAAAATAACAGGGCAACATGTCCCGACAGTCTCGAGGTCAAATGAAGTATCATTTATACCCTTCAGCAGATATAATTTTGTTTTTAAGACAGTAGTTGGCACAAATATTAAATCATGTGTGGGGTTTTTGATTAATTTGAAAGAAATGTGTGTACTCACACTCGAACCGTATTAAATGTATTTTGATGGGCAATCTGGTAGTGCACAGATCTTGCATGAAGGACAGCATAACCACAGCCTGACTTACAGAATACTTTACTCCTAAAGGAGCCTCCTTGACTTCAGTTTAGTTGTGATTAAGCCAAGGCTTCTCTGTGCTGAGCACTCATTTACACCTCATTTTCATTTGGGAAAGAAGGAGAACTTGCCTCAAAGCCCTAGGAAATGGTTTATTTTATCATGGCAGATGCAGAAGTGATAATTGTCACCTTTTGGTGTATCCTGCCCTCCAAAGCAGAATGGCATAGCTAGTCCTTACCACATACAATCGAGAGTGGGCATGAATCTCTTCCTTCATCAATGCAATACTTTTTCACCCATTTTCCATTTCACTGGTCTTGATGATGTCTACACTGAGTCATATGCTGAAGCAGCACAAGAGATGAGTAATTAAAGCTTTGTTGAGTGCTGAAAGATTCTCTACAGTGGAAACAAGACATCTTTGAATATCTATAATAGCACAAATTCATCATTCATTAAAGGGTATAGCTTTCATTCAGTAATAACAGCTTTGAAAAAAGATTTCAGCTGGCATTGCATTTTAGTAGAGCTTTGTACGTGATTCATGTAAGAGTCAAATGTGCACACATATATTTATATATATGTGTATATGTATGGCAGATGATTCAGACTTTTATTTCCCAGATGGCTGCTGCACTACAACTTTTCTAAAGCAATGATAAGATCAGTTATATAATATGTTACATAAAAAGCTTTTCCTGCAACTACCTCATTAAAACCTTTGTTGAGTGAGGATAAGCTGAACTGGATGAATCAAACCTTAGGGTGAGCACTTGCAAAAGGACAACCTTGTAATTTCGCAGTTTTAGGGTCAAATCTCCCCCAGTGAAGTAACTAAACCTGATCATTTAAAAGTCAAAAAAAGACCTCAGAGAGCCCTGACTGCTAAAATAGAAAACAAGGCAGAACAACAGAAGAAAAACTGAAGAACAGTTCAGCAAATGAGTGCACCTCTTGCAACTTTCTCAATTCCTGTTGTCTTCCCAGTACCCTGTGTCTGCCCTTTTATTCCTTTTATAAACTTACTGGACTAGAAATCTTAAATTAAAGTACAAACAACTAAAATGCTAAGAGGTTTAAGCACCAATTACCAACTTAGAAAGTCGTTTCAGAGGGTTAGGAGCATATATCTGACTCTTATCTCTGTTATGGTGAATGCTTTGTTTATAAATATGAGGCCCTGAATGGGCTGAGTCTTCTAGACAATGTAATAACAGGCATGAATGTCCAAGTTGACAGTGAAGGAAATGACATCAGAACAAGACCTGCTGCCACGTTTTCTTACCTCCTTCTGGTAAGAAAGTACAAGGCAAAAAGAAAATGCAAGGATGAGAAATAAGACTTTCTAAGTCTTTCTAAATGATGAATAAAATGTGCTGGAAAGGGAATCATGGAGTTATATAGGGCTGGTTTCAACAGGAAAGAGAGGAAGCATTTTGAGAAACTCCCATTTTTTTTTATCCTGCAGCCTAGTAAACAATTCCACAACTTATTTAAAGCAATAGAACAGTAAGCAGCTCTTGATGTAAATATTCTAGGCCTGGTGTTTATGTGATACAGATCATTCTATGTCCATCTTATTTACTACATTGTGGTAATTATACATTATGTACAAACACACAATAACATTCTTATAATCTTCCCCACTGAGCCATAGCATGGGCTGTCATAAGCAGCTGAACAGGGATGGCAGTTAGGTTGTGACATGTAATAACCTTTATTCAATTTGTGAGGAAGATTGGAATTCAGTCCTTGACAAAACTATGTGAAGATTCAGAAAGGACAAGGAGTAGAAAAAATGATTAAAAGGTAAAAGCAACAACCCCCTAACAAATAGAAAAATGCATGTGCCCTCACCTCACCTATCTTTTGCCTGCAGAAGCTGCCAGACCCCAGCTGTAAACTGAGCCTAGTGAACAGAGACAACCTGAGAAGTGAGGACCCCCATGAATTCAGGAGCAATTACTCGGCTCGGCTGAAAACATCAATAGCGTGTGCTAGAACGGAATCCCGGAGCCGTGGATAATAGAAAATATGTACCCTTTGGCTGAGTGCTGAATTGTACATCTGTTGGGAGATTTCTGCTGTTGTATGGCCAGGGCTGTTGTCAGCTTTTCACCAAGAAGGCTGCACCTGAAAGAAAGGAACAATTTTAAAGCATTTGTCAAAGTTGATTTTAGCAAAAGCAAGCACTGCTCTCGTACCTTGCCAGTAATTTGACTTTATTATAAATTGCCTAAGCTCCATCTTATACTATATATAACTGGAGTGTTTGAAAAAATTATTGCTGAAAGTGAAAGTTTCCTTCTGAGGCAGCACTTACCCAGAAGAATTAAAATGAGTAGAGATTCCTCATTACATTGATTGATATGGAGTAAAAATCTGCAACCAAAATGCAAAACTGAGGAGAATTACAGCTCAGATTAATTCCCCGTGTAAACCTAAGACCTTAAGGTAAACTGAGGCACCTCTGCAGATGTCTTTCCCTCTCTGTGGACTGTAACGCTATAAGTATTGTACCAGCACTAGTGTAGCCAGCAGGACTAGGGCAGGGATCGTCCCCCTGTACTCAGCACTGATGAGGCCGCACCACGAATACTGTGTTCAGTTTTGGGCCCCTCACTACAAGAAAGACATCGAGGTGCTGGAGCGAGTCCAGAGAAGGGCAATGAAGCTGGTGAAGGGTCTGGAGCACAAGTGTGATGAGGAGTGGCTGAGGGAACTAGGGGTGTTTAGTCTGGAGAAAAAGAGGCTGAGGGGAGACCTTATCAGTCTCTACAACTACTTGAAAGTAGGGTGTAGTGAGGTGGGTGTCAGTCTCTTCTCCCAGGTAACAAACAATAGGACAAGAGGAAATGGTCTCAAGTTGCACCAGGGGAGGTTTAGATTGGAGATCAGGAAAAATTTCTTCACCAAAAAGACTGTCAAATATTGGAACAGGCTGCCCAGGGCAGTGGTGGAGTCACTAACCCTGGAGGGATTTAAAAGACGAGTAGATGTGGTGCTTAGGGAGATGGTTTAAAGATGGACTTGGCACTGCTAGGTTAGCGGTTGGACTTGATGATCTTAAAGGTCCTTTCCAACCAAAGCAATTCTATGATTCTATGAGAAACCTACCAACAGCTACCTCAGCTGAGTGTCTGCTCAGTTACTAGGTGAACCCATGCCTTTTGACCACTTACAGTGCTGTGTAAAATTCATATAGATATTACTAAGGCATCTTAACTAATTGATAATCATAATAATCAGTGATGGATAATTTGAATCCCTCCAGTCCAGAGTAACCATGTCCTACCTTCCTAGGCACTCAATGACGGTTTGGATGATCTGGACAGATGTTTGATCTGCTCAGTTGTGCTGGATGAAGGTGTAGTCTCAGATGTTCTGGCCTCCCTGACCCTTAGCTGGGAGTCAGAATATGGCAATATGATATACATATGTATCTGTGAAATAGGGATGATTCAAAGCTGCCTGAAGTGTGAGCTCCGGAAGGACTACCTCAGCACATATTTCACCAGGTGACCTCAGCAGTCACCAGCAGTAATATTTATTTGCTAAAGCTGTGAAAACAATGAGATGTCTTGCTGGGTAGGGACTCTGTGTAAGTTTTAGTGCAAGGCTGTGTTCTGACTGGAGAGGAAAGTTTCATAACCTCATTCCGTTTTTCTTTCATTTCTGCACTTCTCCGCATAATGATAATTTGAGAGAAGTGCCCCTCTTCTCCATAAACACATACCTGTAGAATTTTGTTGGGCTTTTTTTGGCATGTGCTAGCTATGCCTTTGGGCAATGTAGACTGAAATTTCCAAGTACCCAACACCGTTTGTTCCTAAAATATATATTACAATACAGAAAAGGAATGCTCTCATGCTTCACAGCCTATTCATGGCTGGATAGGCCAGGAACATCAAGTGTTTGGTAATTAGAGAGCAGCCTCTAATACACGGCCTCAACACTTCTGGCTTGGAGAAGTTAGAACTGCCCATTGCTATTTCTTCTGGAACATATATTTCCTGATTCTTTCTCATCTTCCTTTCTTGGGAAAAAAGGAGCAGCTGCTATTACTGTTGAGCACTAAGAAATGGGCTCTACTCAAGTGGCAGAGATTTGTCTTGAAAGAACAGAGTTCTTTAGAATAAGTGTCTGAGTGAGATTTCTACTATGGTATAAAAGTACAAAGTGAATCCAGCATAAATAAATAGAAAGAATATGGGGTCTCGTAATAGCATGTAAAAACTCTGACTTACAATAGCAGTTCAAGATACATCTCTTTTTTCCTTTTTGCAGACTAATAATTGAGTTGTTTAGTCAATTTTAAACTACCACCTAGATTTAGGCTGCTAAATCAAATGTTCTATTCCCTTTTTCTCTTTAGTTTGTTTCCCTTCTCTTTCCCTTTGGAATATATCTTGAATAAACATTTTTTTCAAGCAAACAAGTGCCTATCTTGCCTAGTTATCATCTGCTGACTGGTGTTACTGATGCTACACCACACTTTTCTGTTTATTTCAGACTGGGCTTAAATGAAAATGCTGTGCTAAAATACTGTGAAATAAGCTGTTACTACTCTAGTTTTGGTAGGAATTCCAAACCAAATGTGTGTGGATACATTTAGACAAGAAAATTTTTATTTAGATATATGGCTGATTTGAATCTCCAAAATTATGAGAAAATGCAAAGGATTTTTTTTGCTTAGAGCAATGTCTAAAAGTTGCAGCCAGGTTTAGAGCTTCACAGAAAAGGTTATGACCTGAACATACGCTGTGAGACAGCATATCTCTCAAAAAAGACACCTGGGAAATGAAAGATGCAAGCTCTTCACCTTGGTTTAGGAGCGTAGATTCAAGAGAGAGTATCTAAGGCCTAAAGTCAACAACATTTTAGTGGATAAGTAAGAACCAAAATAGTAGGTACATATCTAAGCATTTTAGGGCAATAATTTAATAAAAATTATTCAACTCTGGTTTGGAGGAGTTGGGATATAAACCCACATGAATGCAATACATTGCAAGACTTGAGTCCACCTTGTCTAAGTATAAAACGTGTCTTAAAACTGTGAAACAGTTCTTTCATTTCTGCAGCACTAATAGCTGGTGCATCAAAGTGTTTACCTTTGGCTATTGCACCACCCACTGGGAGGTTTCACTCTAGCATTCTTGTTCCCTGATTGTCCTTGCTACCTGCGAGATGATGTATACCTGCAGTCCCACGTCTACTAGCTATATTAATGTAAAAAAACAACCTGTAAGGCCAAGAGGCTGATGTGTATATAAGACGCACAACAACTATTAAGGGAAGTCGACTCAGGTGGTCTTTAAGATGCAGGGTGATACCTTCTCTGACACAGAAATACAGTTAGGAACACAGTTTAATAAGGAGGCAGGATGGGTTGTGGTGATCAGGCACAGGGCACGGCTAGACAAGAGTGCTGACCAGCAGCTTTTTTACATGCAGCTGGGTCCTTATATACACCTACCTCAATTTTCCCATTCTCATTTCTTCGTGATCCAGGGTGACTCCCTTCCTTTCCCAGCCTTTGGCCCATCCCCTGAACACGCCATAAGTTTTGCACATGCTTGCATAGTAAGTTTTACACAATCCCACAAACTCCCTCGAATATCACATAGTAACCTTGCTCTTTCCCATGAGACCCATTACAGTCTTGTTTCTCTGGTCTTATCATTTACTAAGTTGTGGCTGAACTTCTCCAAAGTTATGTGTAAGTGGTTTCTTCCATGACTCATCAGTCAGCGAATTAATCTTTCTGGTCTTTATCATTGTCTTGGCTGTCTACTCACTAAAGTTTGTGTATCTGTGTGCTTAATTTACTAATTTTCTTATCTCTTCCCTTTGCCTCTTATGCTGAATGGCCATTAACTAGATCTCTTTCACAAATTAGCTATCCTACACTAAGTGTACCAGGGATATGTCAATAGACAGATAAAACCTTCACAAGGGATAAAACACAGCAAACCAGGCTGAGTGTGCTACCAAGGTGGGCTCATTAAAACCCATTATTAACATAGGGGATCTAAGACTGTGCTATCTTACCTGTGCTAGACCAAAGGTATGTTCAAAATGAGTCTTGATGTAGTGTGCTTATTATGTCAGTGTTCTGTACTTTCTAAAAATTATGATTTACCACATTTTAGAACAGGTCCAAGCATTGATCCTCAGACCCCTCTTAACAAAACCTTGCTCTCAAAGAACATCTCAAAACTTTTAGGTTTTTACCAATAATGCAAGCATGGTCAGTTACTGAAAGTTAGTCCTTGTATGTCTTTGTAAACAATGACAAAAATAAAAAAGAAGCCATGTTAACAAGTTTTCACTTCTGAGAGCTCACAATCCCTGATCTTCTGCATTATATTTCCATTAGCATTTTCAGTAGTAGGATACTCTCCATGCAAGCACTATGTGATCCTCGCTGTGTCTGCCTCCCATCTCTTTTTTGGATCTATGAAGTCTCACACATAGTCTCTTACACATGCCTGAAATTCTCTGTGTGGACATTTTTGTCCCTTCTTAAAATATGTTTCTCCCATGAAGCACGACACAAATGTCTTGCCAAAACAGCCACTCATTTTGTTCTCCATCTGCTCTGTCTTTTTCCCCATTTGGACATAAGTACCTAATTTTAGATATATCCTATCCAACTCCAGGCATTCATCTGAAGCCTCAGTTAGAACCCTCATCATCAAATTGTCCTTCTATTATAGACAAAAGGGAAAAAAAACATGTGTCTGTCTCTTTCTTTCCCTCTTTCTCCCCCTCTTTCTCCTTTATATTGGCTTCGGAAGGGATCTGCAGTGCTTGCCGTGTTAGCAGCTGGTTCTTTAAGAGAGATGAGATGAATACAAGCTCAACTATTTTACTTTTCAATTTACTTTTCTTAATGTACTTCCCTTTAAACTTAACAGTAAACACGGAAGTATTTTTGTTAGTATATAATACTGAAATCTGTAGATTTAAAAAAAATATCCTGAAAAGATGAGGATTGCTGCCAGAACTTGAATTTCAGAGACATGTCATGTATTTTAAGTAAAGTTATGTACACATTGTGCATGAGATAAACTGCATATTAAATAGAAAATGATTCAATAACTCTACTTATGTCATAGCTTAATATCATGAAAACTCAGGATGTTTTTTCCCTTGGTAAATTTTCAGCTTATCTTATATTTTTGTGCAAAACCACAAAATTATTTTTTTATTGAAAGACCAACCCAGTCTAAATTTCTTTTTCTCAAATCACCCATAATTCCATGTTCTTGTTACTTTCCAAGAAAAGAAGGACGTTGTGGGGTGTCTCTGCTTCCTATGCGAAGCTGTAATATACAATTTAATTTCCTTCTCAGTTTAGAGTCTTTCCTATGGCTAAAACCGCTATCATCTAAGCAAGTATCTGTAGTTAAGACTTTCTCTTGGACAAATCATAGTATTAACTACAAACTATACATGTATTAACTGGTATATGACAGAAAGAAACTCCTACTACCTCACTTCCCTCCACCCTAGAAATGACTATATAGATTTCCATATGAGCAATTCCAGTGCTTTTATCCCACATTTTATCTTAAATCTTAATGCTTCTGTTCTCTTCAGGTGTGGATTGATTTGAGCTTGCAATCAGATGAAATCAGGGTAGAACTACTAGGGTTAACAACTAACCCTGTTTGATGGAACAAATCATCCTGAGTGCCATTACACAGCACATGCAGGACAACCGGGGCATTGGGGCCAGCCAACATGGATTCATGAAAGGCAGGTCCTGCTCGACCAACCTGGTCTCCTTCTATGACAAAGTGACCCGCTTAGCAGGTGAGGGCAGGGCTGTGGATGTAGTCTATCTAGACTTCAGTAAGGCATTCGACACTGTCTCCCACAGCATCCTCCTGGACAAACTGGCTGCCCGGGGCTTGGATGGGTGGACTCTTAAATGGGTTAAAAACTGGCTGGATGGCCGAGCCCAGAGAGTGGTGGTGAATGGGGCAAAGTCCAACTGGCGGGCGGTCACTAGCAGGGTTCCCCAGGGCTCAGTTCTGGGGCCGGTGCTGTTCAATATCTTTATAGATGATCTAGACGTAGGGATTGAGTGCACCCTCAGCAAATTTGCAGATGACACCAAGCTGGGTGGGAGTGTCGATCTGCTGGAGGGTAGGAAGGCCCTACAGAGGGATCTGGACAGGTTAGATAGATGGGCCGAGACCAACGGCAAGAGGTTCAACAAGAACAAGTGCCGGGTCTTACACTTGGGCCACAACAACCCCATGCAGCTCTAGAGGCTGGGGAAAGAGTGGTTAGAAAGCAGCCCGGTGGAAAGAGACCTGGGGGTGCTGATCGATAGCCGGCTAAACATGAGCCAGCAGTGTGCCCAGGTGACCAAGAAGGCCAATGGCACCCTGGCCTCTATTAGGAATAGTGTAGCCAGCCGGTCTGGGGAAGTGATCGTCCCTCTCTACTCCGCACTGGTGAGGCCGCACCTTGAGTACTGTGTTCAGTTCTGGGCCCCACACTTCAAGAAAGATGTTGAGGTGTCGGAGCGAGTCCAGAGGAGGGCGACCAAGGTGGTGAAGGGTCTGGAGTGTCTGACCTATGAGGAACGGCTGAGGGAGCTGGGGTTGTTTAGCCTGGAGAAGAGGAGGCTCCGAGGTGACCTTATTGCAGTCTACAACTACCTGAAGGGAGGTTGTAGTGAAGTGGGAGTTGGCCTCTTCTCCCAGGCAACTAGCGATAGGACAAGAGGACACAGCCTCAAGCTTCGCCAGGGGAGGTTCAGGTTGGACATCAGGAAGCATTTCTTCTCAGAAAGGGTCATAAGACATTGGAATGGGCTGCCCAGGGAGGTGGTGGAGTCGCCATCTCTGGATGTGTTTAAGAAAAGCCTGGACATGGCACTTAGTGCCATGGTCTAGTTGACAGGGTGGTGTAAGGGCAACGGTTGGACTCGATGATCCCAGAGGTCTCTTCCAACTTGATTGATTCTGTGATTCTGTGAGCTGTAGTGTAACTGATAATCATCGCTTTTGTGGGTTTGTAGTGGGGTTTTTTTTAGAAGGGGGGGATTAAATCACTCTGCGTATGGTTTTTTGTCACATACTAGAAAAGCCCTCTACTAAAACACCCATCATGTCAAATGTGCTCTCTGCATGTGAACAATGCCTGAGCTCAAAGGAAAATGTTTTAAAGCTGTCAGGAAACTGTCATTTTCCAGATGGCTAATCAAATGGAGGACACAGACACACAGGCACTGTCTCCAAAGAGATGTATTAATAATGGATGTTACTCACTTGTGGTGGAACGGGACAGAGACAAAGTAAAGAGAATAAAGTTGATACTGAGCACTATGTAATCAAGAATTCTTGAAGCTCCCTGTTCCTTCTTTAAAAGCCTGTCATTCATTCTAAAAGTGCAAATGTCTTGATATGTTATTTAAGGGATACTTGCTTAGAACAGCAAATAAAATTGCTACCAGTTTCTGAAGTCATGGATTAAAACAAAATGAAAAGCCAGGCTTGAATAGGGAGTCACTTCGCTATGACAGAAAATTCATAAATTAAGGATTATTCTCTGCTCATTCTCCTCCAGCTGAGCTCTGTAAAACCTTCCTAATGAAACCTTCATGGAAAGAAGATTCACCTTGTGTCTTCCTGGTTCAAATGCTGGGTGTTTCTGGATCGTTCTGTAGAACACGACTTCAAAGCACTGCATAAAGATAAGGAGATTCTTGCCAGTTGCTTGTGAAGCACTAGAGGCCTCCACAGCCATGAAGTCCCGTTGAAGCCACTCTAAGAGCAAACATCACAAGGCTCCTGGAAAACATGGAGGTGTAATAACCCTCAAGATAGGATTGGATGACCTAAAGCATTGGCTGAGACACACTGCAGACTTAGCTGCAACACGTAATCTGAGTTGTCCTCAGATGCCTACTCTGTCCCTCTCTGGATATGACCATCCCCTTCGCAAAGACACCAGATGGGAATCCGTGCTTGCATTTCTGTTAACAGTCTCTCATACTATAGTTTAGAACATCAAAAGAAGTTGGTTTGATGCTTACATGCTGGACAGCAAGTTAGAGCTATTTCTCTGCTTTCTTCTCTATAGGCTTGGTAAACTGGTGCATAGACAGAAAAATCAGCCATGATACAGTACAGTTTAGGAAGTAGAGCACTGATGTGTGAAAAGTTTCCAATGTATGTCAACACTTCCATGGCAGGAGGGGACATAGATCCCCTTGGGTGTACTCCAAAGTTTGTATGTGTTGCGTTTTGTAAGTGGAAGATGCAAAGCCGTATCTCTGTTAGCTTTAATTTGGCTATCTCTACTACCAAGACTGGCAATGTAGGGGTAAATTGCACTGTGTAAGCTCAGTGGGGAACTTGATAATTATTTGGATTTCTAACTTACATGTGGCATTTTCCCTGCTATTGCTACCCTTCATAGCTGTGACCTTCACCCATCTCAGTCACACTTCTTGATAACCTCAGAGACAGAATCTTAACTGCAGGCTTTCTTTCCTCACTTGAAGTTAGAAACTGAGATTCAGCACAAAGGTTGCTGCTGATTTCTGATTGAGTTTTGAAGAGTCCTGGCTTATTGCATATTTTTTTCACTCGGTGCAAACAACTTTATTTTCAGTGCAGGTCTGTCTTGACTGTCTGTGTTCTTTGACACCAGAAATTCTAAACAAAATACAGAAGTGTGCAGAAATAAATATTAAGAAAAAGAACAGCGGTGCTCATTGAAGGATGGGAGAAAACGGACATGAGTTAAAGCAAGAAAGGTTCTGACTGGGTATAAAAAGAAACATTTTACCTGTGAGGACAATCAAGCAGTAAAAAAGGCTGCCCAGAGAGGATATGCAACCTCAGGTTGTGCAGTCTCCATCCTTGGCAGTTTTCAAGACCCAACTGGGTAAAACTCTGAGCAACTTGTTCTGACCTCAGGGCTGACCTTGCTTTGAGCAAGAGGTTGGAATGGAGCCCTCTTGACATCCCTTCCAATCTGAACCATCCTGTGATCCCATAGTAAGGAAACTGGGCCCTGTCAAAAAATTTCTGGAAAGGTTTGAGAAAGGGCAGCTAGCTATGATGTTAGTTCTGTTGGGTTGTTCAACTCTAAATACAAGCTACCTTTGGACTATGAATAAGCCTGGAAGATCAGATCCTGATATCTCCATTCAGCACAGATTCCGAGCTCTGTTTTACCTCTTCTCTGATTTACATGGCAGTAGAGTAAAAAGGACCTTAAACTGACAGAAAAAGGAGGAATGACTAAGGAAAAGAGCAATAGGAGAGAAGAGGATTTCCTTTAAGGCTTTTCAGATGCTGTGTAATGTGTTGTTCCTCTGAAGTTTATGGAGCTACACTGACATGACAATATTGGTAATGAGATTCCCATAAAATCATTGGGACGTTGAGAAGTTTAATATGATATTCATAAGAACTATTGTTGATCGTGTGAAAATTAAATGTCTGATCTAAGCTAGCTCTCCATTATGGTCAAGTGTTTTCCTGTAACCACCTTCCTCACTGTCTGACCTGCAACAAGGAGAGGGGAATGCATCATTCCCAGGGGCCAAAGATTGGCATCACCTTGGCAAAGAAAAGTGAGTAGTGGAACAGGGCTGTTTAGCTTTGATTGTCTCTGCTTTCTCATGTGGTGCTGATCATATTTGATTAGCCTGGTTAATGAAAAACCTCTTGTTAAAATTAAAGTTCTGTAGTATTTAGCATATTCTTGCCAATTGTTAATTAGCATATTGACAGGAGAACGTTTTGGATTTCGTTTTTCAGCAGCATCTTCTCCTCTCCCCTGGTCCATCCTGCCAAAATAAAGATCTTTCCAGTCACAACATGTTTGAGAGCCATATGACATGTCTGTGAAGGCTGCCTTGGAGCACTGGTGCACAGGGAAGATACATATGTTATTAGCCAAAGCCAACGTGAAACCTGAAAACACAGGAGATGCAGGGCTAGGGAATCCTTTGCATTACTAATTTGTCATGTAGATACAGGTTTCACATCCTTTGCTGCTACTTTCCCTGTTTGGAGCAGGTTCTGATATTCAGTCATGTTTTTGAACAAGAGCCCATTGGCCCAGAAGATACATGTATAATCTCTATTTCAGGAGCAAGTGTTTTGTTTGCCCTCTTGGTGCTGACTGAGGTATTTACAATCTGATCTTTAGCCTCCCCTAGGGCAGCTTTGGGATTTTTATGGGGTTTTATGCATTTATATCTCTTGCACTGGTACTTTTCAATGAAGAGAAAGAGATGTGATTCATAGCAGCTTTGACCTAAATTGCTGAGAGCTGTGCACTCCACCACTGTCACTATAATATAGGGTGCATGGGTAGGTGTCAAAGGGTGTTAGAGAGCCCTCTTAAGTCCTCTTCAACCACCAGTATTTCTGTTCTGCATTCAGACAGCACAATGTAGCTGGCATAATAACCAAGTACCAATAGACAGGAAGGTCTTCCCAGATGCACCAACCCTACTCCCACACTTATCTTCTGCTACCTTTAGTCCAACTCATCCATTAGATCATTTAACCCTGAATCATCAGAAAACTACTTCTAGGATGAAAGGACTGAATCTTTTTTTTTTTTTCAGTTTCAGTGAAAATATTAATGAGAGTTTAATTTTAATTTCATCACAGCAGAGAGTGTGACCACTGACGAGGCTGGTACCAAGAAGTGGCCTAGATCATACATTTGGGAGAAAGACAAAGAATAGGGGAGTAGGGAACATTTTGATGGCAGTTGACTATAAGGTAAGGTTAGGTCAGGGTTGCTGTCTTGTTATATAAATTAGGCGAGGGAAATGTTTTGCGTTTGTCTTTAGAGATGGCTACCTCATTCCCTTGACAATGCAAGGTGTTTAGGTTTTAAAAGCAAGCACCAAAGTGCCTGAAAGTAAACAGCCAAGTAGATCTTTTATCAACTGCCTCTCCTGTAGGTTTTATAATGGCCAAGCCTGATCTTAAGTTTGCTTGCAAGGCAATCTGCTCTTAAATCACTTAGCAAGTCACTTTGTGAATAAATAATTGCATTAAAATGACAGAATCTTCTTACAGGCTATGGGGTTTTTTTGGTCTTTGTCCAGGATACAACTAAAATACCATGGTCATAACTTTTGACAGTTCTATCAATGTCAAGTTAGACCCTGGCTCATTAATTTCTGCTCAACATTTGGGATTCTAATAGCTCAATGATGGACATTTTAAAGCCATTAACTTCCATTCAGTTTGATCACCTGCAGGCAGCAGTCTGTAGTCAGCTCCTCTGTTTCTGACAGGTTCTGCTCTCTGATATGACATGAGAAAACCAAGCCTTCATCTGCTGGGTGGATGTTTAAAGGTATTTTACTAAAGTAGAATGTGGGAAAAGAAAGGACACACTGAAACTTCAAGCTGAAAAGTTTATCTTCTGGAAATATGAGATCTTGGAGGACAAGAATCAGTAGCATCTGAGGTCTGCATAACCACGTTGTTGGACATGGGATTTTTGTGGGTTTTTGCTCCTGAACTGAGTAACAGGTAGCTAGATAAATAAGGCAGGTTATTCAGAAAACATTATATTTCTGAGTGGTTCAAGACATTATAAGGGATCAGGACTTCTACAGAAGAGTGATTTTGCACAGCAATGTTCAGTGTATCCTGGGCCATCAAGAACTTTTTCAATTTGTGGGCAGACTCTTCTTTCACTCTCCCTCTTTCTTCTCTTCTTCCAAATTTACAAGCTGCTAAGTAGGTAATACCCAGAGATTTAAGTGTCTGGTCCTTCTTACTAAAGTCAGGGTGTGCTCCCACATCTTCCATCTCCTTGGGGCCCTAGGTGAAATTATGATATAGAGTGTGCAGGGATGAAATGAGGGAGACATTATGTCCTTTATGCTGCATTCATCTCAAAGAAGGAAACCAAAAATAACAGAAGAAATGTTATCCCTACATGAAAAAATCTTGAAAAATTCAGAGTGAGTAAGAGCAAATAAGCTGGTAGTAATCTCTATGAAAAATAAAACCAATCACTGAACAAAACTGAGAAATTGACCTCCTGTATAGTTAAATGATTTCCTTTGCAGGCTTTTTGGTATAATTCTGCACTAAGAATGTAATTCCGTGTGGACTTTAATAAGAGGATTTAAACCAAGAAAACTGAACCAGCCAAACCAATTTTAGAAAAGCTCTTTTTTTCTGCACTGCACAGGACTCAGCAAAAAGCCAGTAAACATGTGTGTGATGTGTGTTCCGTTCCCTCGAAAATTAGCTTTGGATAGGAGTTGTTAAGCACTGTGGCCTGATCCATGATTGCATCCAAAAATATCACAACATCTGGTTCTTACAATCTTTCCTTTTAGCTCCATTGATGTGTGGACATTTCTGGCCCTCTGAACACCAATAAAAACAAGGGGTGAGAGTTCAGTCCCTCTTCCATTCCTGGTTTCAAGCAAAACAAACACTTTTGCTCTTGATTTACGCAAATTTTATTGATGAGCTTGATGGGTAGCTTTGAATTGCTTCATCACCTCTCCCCCCTCCTTTGTCCCTGCTCTGGAGTTGTGCAGGCTACGTGGAGAGACAGGAGGGAACACAGAAAGGCAGCTAAGGACAAGGCCATCTAGCTTTGGTTGGAGGAGAAAAGCAGGTGATGGGAGTGGAGCATTTCTTTCTGGACTCCATCCAGTGCCCCTCTGTGAAAAAATTTGCCTTTCGTACTTGTTTATAACTCAGATGTGTTGCAAAATGCCTTATGCAGATGCACAGGGTGCCTGGGAGGAAAGGAAGAGAGGATTTTAAAGCTCTGTTGGTAATGCTTGATATTTGCTCTGGGCTTGTCATCCTCTTTCTTTAGATGGCTTGTTTTTATCCTCTTATGAGGAAAAAAAAATCTTTTATCTTCCATACTGTTACAATTCTGCCTTCAGAACTCGAACTTGCTTGTTATTTTCAAGCTGAAGTGCTGTATTTTGGGGGTTTTTTTGGCATTATTACTTCCCTTTGAAGGTGTATTCATGGCTACAGAGGCGATCTAGACTGGCTAGAGATCAAATTATGTCTATAATATTCGTGTGAATCTGTGTCCTCTTCCTGCATATTATTTTAAAAAGACACCCTTGGCATATAGTATAAACTCCTGTTTGTTAAAAGGGACATTTAGACATGAAGCTGCTGTTATTAGATCTGACAGTTGAGTGGTTTTAATTCTGCCCCTAAACCTGGCAGCATTGGAAATGATGTAGGAAAATGAGACTTCAGGATGCAAGTAGGAAGGAAAGAGTTCTTGATTACAAGTTGGGGGACCTGAAAATAATGCTTTGCCATAGCCTGCACAGCCTCTGTCATGTTTCAGGACTGAATTAATCATTTCACAGTTTTGTACCTCAGTTTTCTGCTTTCTGCTTTGTTTGAAATTGTTTTTGACATCTGTGAAAAAAATGTTGTATGTAAACCTAGAGGTGAGAAGTGTGAAGAAGGGGAAAGAAAAAAGGGGTGCAGGGAAGCCATTATGTCAGTGCTCTGAGCTTAATGCTTTAAGTTGCTTCTGCAAGCCGTTAGCCATGACACGTAGTACTTATTACATATAATAACACAGTACTGTGTTTGCATGAAGTCTGTCTCAAAAGAAACAGCTGCTACCTGTGGATTTACATGCTTATTCTTTATCAGTAGATTATTTGTTGACCACAGGCTCTATCTGCAGATCTGGGTAAATCCATGGCCTCTACAGGAGCTGGGCACTGTTTGCTCTGAAACCTCCTCTGTTACTGTGTGTTATCCAGTGATTCTTCTGTGAAAGGGTTAAAAGTTTTGTATCAACTAGGGAGCCAGCCCTTTCCTTCCCCTGGATAGAAAGCAAGTGGAAATTTTCTGTGTTGAAGTTTGTGGTGAGTGCGTCTAGCATCAGATTTTCTAGGGACATACAGAGTGTGGGGAAAATACCTCAGCTGGATTTAGCTAGAGATGAATAATATTTAGAGCAAGGAGGAAACAATAGACCGTTTAGTCTGTTTTCTTACACAAGCTTGCCATAAAAATTGTTTATTCTGGCTGCATCTTACTGTCCACCTCTTTCTAACAAATTCCAGACTGGGAGTTGAGATTTAATGCTCTAAAGGGCATGTCATTTGTAGGAGGAAGATCTGAAAAATACCTGCTTGCAGTGTATGTTGCAGACTTGTTCAAGGCATGTAGTTTTCCCTTTCCCTAAAATATCTTTCCTGCATTTGTATAAATGAATCCCAGTACAGATGAAAAGCACAAATTGCCCAAAGAAAAAGATCACACAGCTCTGTCTGTGAAACCAAGCGAAGAGGTTCCTGGTATTTGAGGTCTCATCCAAATTGCTCTAAGTGGAAGGATGCAGTCTAAATCATTCCCTGGGCTTTAGACAAACACTGTAAATACTATGTCTCATTGATATTTGTGAGTGACATGCTGAGAGCTGATGAAGGCTTTTTTTTTTTTGCAGCTTAGCAACAAGCAGTGACTGGCAAATTCCTCTGCTCTTCAAAATCAATGCCACTTTTCTGGATCATTTCCTCATCTTCACAATCATCTCTCAGAACAGTAAACTGACAATGTGTTCCCAGGGAGAGTGTGGGGTCTATTGCAAGCTTTGATGGTTAGAGGATAAATTTAACCTTTTCAAAGTCAAACGTATTATGGTTTTGGATCCCATATAAGCATTAGCTTGCTTTTAACAGTGTTAATCTGGATGTCTTTTGTACTCCAATAAGCTTTTTGTTTTGCATGAAAAATATCACTGTGAGAACACACACTGTTTGAACAGTAACATGTTTGTTATTGTTATAACACCTGTGAAACTTAAGCATGGATTGTGGTCCTCCTGTGCAAGCCCAGAATAAAAAAAAAACAGATTCTGTCTTGGGCAAATGTGTGTGATGATAAAAAGCAGAGAAGGCAGAGAATGGACACTGGTGAGCGGGTGAGCACAGCGAAAATTAGGAAAATAACTGGTTGTCATCACAAGTGGGATACTGACAACAGCTATCAGAGATTAGAATTGTTAATTTTTTTAGTGGGAATTGGAAGGAAAAGAGCTACGTCTACGTGTGTTTATGAGCAGCTTTTGGAAAGCCAGAATTGCCAGGCTACTTACTTGGGACCACCCCAGGCAATGGTGATGCAGGAGTCTGTTGGAAGTTAAAGCTGAAACTTAAACATCCTCTTTGCCAGTTGAAGGTGTTAGATGATACTCAACTATTCAACAAATTCATTAAATGTAAGCAGAGGAAGGATGCTCAAGTAGGACTCACTTTCTACAGAGAAGTCGGATGCAAGGAAAAACCAGAAGGCTGTATCTCAAGACACCTGCCTCCTCCTATAGCAGAAAAAAGAATCACAGCAACCTTTCTTTTGAACTTCTACAACTCAAGTCCCTTGATTTTGTTTAGCTGCCTCTGAGATATGAATTCAGATTTTTCATCATTTTTTTTTAACATACTATTCCTGCCAGCCCCTACATGTAACTTGCCACTTAAACTGCTTTTGCCTACTCTACCATTTTCTCTACCTCTTGATACTGAAGGAGACAAGACAAATGACTGGCGTTTGATAGAATGAGAAGGATCTTGCAAAAAAGTTGAGATGATGATGTGAGTCTGGACAACATAGGAAGCTAATAAAAAAAGATAGTGGCATTTCTGATCACTGTGAGCAAAGTAAGGTTTGGCCTAGCCAGGGAGGAGGCTTTTGGAGTTATAGAGATACAAGAAGAAGTAAGCTGAATTACAGTTTTTGCTCTGTGCAAATTAAAAAGAAGGTGGAGGTGTTAGAAATATTATGCAGAAAAGGACAACAAAACTAAAACAGGTTAGAAGGGAAAAAGAAGCCATGCTTGAGATAGGATAGTGCTGTCCAAAGTGACTGAGAAAAAGCAAATCTGAAGGGTGGACTAAAGGAATTTTAAGTTTATTAGACTTCACATCAAGACCAGACAACCTTGTAGAGAAGAAAAGAGTTATATGGATACTTCAAGTACTCTTCTTGAGCAGGTCTCAGCAAGTTTCTGGATGAAAAGGTGAGGCATAGAGAATGATTCATTACAGTTTTGGGTCAAACACACAGATTCCTTATTTTTGGGTTCAGAACCTGTTTGATTCACAAAACAGTAATGGTTTGTTTCTGGAATTTTGATGCTTTTTTCAGTTTCAAGTATCTATATTGCTACTGTTTAAGAGATTTTCAGCAGTCGCTGATGAGTTTGATAATTGTTATCTGGTGCTAACCACTCTTGCAAATCATGGTTGATACCTCTCTGTCCCACTGGGTAGGTTTGTCCCCTGTCACACCTGTTCATTGCACTTACTGCCAACCATGACTGTTGTCTGTCTGCTGCTTTTCTTCTTTAGTCCGACTCTGCTTTTCTAGTCTGTCTTTGCTTTGGATGGATGGGCCCTTTTCTACAGAAGGCCTTGACAAGAAACAAAACACTGTTGAACAGGTACAGAGACCTTCCCAGAAAAGGGAGCTTCCTGACAAAGCCTCCTCCTTTTCCAGAAAACTGTCCCAGAACCATCTTTGCTCAAAATTTACTTACTATCTAGGCTGGAGGCTGCAAGATTTGGGTAGTGTGACTTTCTTATAACAGACACAGGTGAGTTTAGCCAGTACAACTATTTGACCTGTACTCATATTATTGCAACGAGAGTCTCCACATGCTCTCAAATGTTTCAAAAAGGACACATAAATTTTTAATTCTGCAGACAGAATTTCAGGTAGGCTGGGGAGAAAGCCTGTCTTCCTAAACTGTCTAGGTGTTGACCGTCTGGGCCTCTGCAGCATGTGACTTTGACCTTCTTTGATATAGATGCTATGATCAGTGAGGCCACCAATGGGCAGTCAGGTACTCCAGGTTGCTGGGAACCTGGTCAGATCTCCTGGCTCTTGAACAACTTGAGGTTGAGGATCCCAAGACAAACTTATTGATCCAAAGGATGAAGAGGGATAGTTAAGAATGTTGATGAGGCTGTGCTATCAGTCTCAAGGGAAGTGCTCAAGAAAAACTTGTAAGGACCATATTGGCTCTTGGAAGTTCAGTTGATAATCAGTGTAGGCTGGTCCTCTTTTTTAATGGTCAAAGAATATTTCATAAATATTCACAGTTTTACAAATTAAATTTGCCATTTTTATGAATATGGCAGTCAGACTTTGTGCTTCTAATGGTGGAATGTATCTCAGAAACTATAATCATTGCACCATTTAACTGCAGGGGCAAAAAAGGGCCCCACAATTCAGTCACTGAAAAGCAACAGTTTGCAAAATTACTCACGAGAAAATTCTGGCCTTCACTTGGAAGGTGAGCTGATTTCCTTGAACAGAGATACACAACAATAATAGATGGAGAACTTGAATGGAAACCTGGAAACCAGGTTTCCAGTCAGAGAATAAAATAGTGATCATACTGTTGCTCTTGGTTTCTTTTTCTGCTTGATGTTATAACTGTAATTGAGGAGGACTGATGTCCTCTGCTTTCAGACTGAGCTTATCCTCTGTTGGATAGCAGAAAGCTTTTGGAGGGAGTTGCCTTTTTGATGCCAAGTTAGTCAAGAAAATCTTATATCATGTGGATCTGAATACTGGTTGGGGAAAACAAGTTCCTTTTGCAAACTGAAAGATTTGGTCTGCCTGCATCTATATGAGCATTTTGGAATGGATTAGAAGTGCACTTCAAACGACAGTCTCCTAATTCTCCACAGATACCATGCTGTGACTCACATCACGGAAAAATGTCAGAGTAAATCAACTGAATTCCTTTTGGGTGCAAATTAACTGAAAGATGCACTTCTGAGGAGCATCTGAAACTCTGGTGGACAGTAGGCTAGGACAGTTCAAAATCAAACCTCCTGAAAAGTGCATAGTGTGGACAGTGGCCCTTCAACACTAATTATTCTGCTCTACAAAGCTGCTCCCTACTGGGCTGCAGAACTTGTGAAAGTAGAGATAGGCTAGAGAGTAAACATGTCAAGAGGAATACTGGCAACTAAATTAGAAACAAAACAGTAAAGTGCAGTATCGTGGTTGTAAAAGAAGACTTGGGTTAAAAACTCTCTAGCTCTTCAGAAAGTGAATGTGTGATTGACCTCTGCTATAATCAGCAGAAGAGACTATTAATTTTTCACTGAACTTCTCATGGTGTCTTTGGACATGTGGACTAGGCTATTCTACTGAACTGAATCCTTGTCAGCACTCCACAGCAAAAAAAAAAAAAAATATTACTTAAAGCTTTCACTGAAGCTGAAAGCACCTAGAAGTATCTCTACTCTTCCGCCTTCAGAGTATTTCAGAAGAACTGAGATGATTTCTTGCTCTCAGAGTATCACAGGTAAGTGAGCACATCTCAGTAATGAATGGGGAGTGCCTCGCTTGGAGTTCATGAGTTACTTCTGGGTAAATTAAGTAAATTACACAGCTGTCACTTTTTACACTTTTCAAGCCTGGTAGTAGACCTCATGCCTATTGTGGCATCTGACAGCACAAGTCCACTGCCCTTCTCTGTGAACAAACCAGAAACTCCAGGTCTTTTAACATGTGGCTTACCCGTTGGGAGCCATAAGGACTGAGTGCCACTTGTAGGTGATGATACTTCAAATTGTCCAGGCACCTAACCTTCCCCTTTATATTGAGAAGTGGGAGAAAGTTTGCTCATAAAGGTTCAGCTTTTCAAGCACCTTTCTGAAGTTCTCATCTGCAACATCGTTGATGGATATGAAGTATGCCTTTTACTATCTGGAAATAGCCCTGAGAACAGAGGTAGAAATCCTTGGCATACCCAGTGTAAAAGCATCTCCACAGGAAATTCCACACCTCTTAACACCCTGAAAAAGTAACACTGTGCTGTAGCTTGTCTCCCTAAGAAAACAATTATTGATTAGATATGGCCTTACTAATTTGTTTCTTACCAGAGTTGTTTAGATGGCTTAAATGATCTTTTTCACCTTTATCATCACTTGTATATTTGATAAAAATCATGAGGCTATTTGAGGCTTCTCTTTCCATGAAAATCAGGCAAATTACTCTGACATTGATGGCTACAGGATATGATGTCTCTAATTAATTTTTGTAAGAACGTCATACTTGAGCAGATTGTGCGTCTTCAGCAACTCTGCGTTTGCAGTTTATTTCACTCGAGCCCTATCCATGGTCCTGTTAATCTTTTTATGTTATTACTGATATCTGCAAGTCAAACTGTACTTTTGAACAGCTAAAAACCTAATCTAGCTGGTTTTACCACTTCAGTTTCAAGCTAAGGACGAAGTAAGATGAGAAGTCTGCTTCAGAAAAATTAAAGCATTCTGATTTTAACAATCTGATTAAGAAAAAGAGAGAAATTTTGTGAAGTACTGAGATTTGACAGAACTGTGATTAGAAATTGAGTGGAAATACGTGCAACTTAAAAGTTTTCTGTTTCTTGGTGGCATGCAGAGTATTCACTGTCATGGTTTCTGTGCTATGGGACACTTGATAAGGAACAGTTACTGCTAAGCAGGTAACTGTGATGTGTTGTATGCTTTTCAGTGCTTGTAATTATTCAAATTGTATGTCAATTTAATTTAAATTGTCAGTTTAAAAAACTGACTTAATTTGACTTAGTAACCAGTATTTTATTAGAGGAGGGAGGAGAAGAGGAAAGGGAAAGGAATAGAATAACTTTTACATCTGTAACTATTCCCAAAACCAAAAAAAAAGCTTTTCTGCAAATAAAAGAATATTTGGGCTTTTCTTTCCTGGTGAGGGGCTGTTTGGGACCAGACAATTATTACAGTCCTAGATTTCAGGCCATCGGTCTTAGAGTATATTGGCTTTCTTGATGCAAAACTACCTGTGAATATTTTCATCAGGGTTTTCAAAGCTTTTGCTCTCCAGTGAAGAGATTTGAATTGCAAAGACTACTTGGATTTTCAGTGTATTTTGAACATCTATTGTCTATTTGTCATCTCATCCTTTTCTCCCATAAATGTTGCAATAGATTCCACAAGTCATTGTGGCATCTGTTAGGATCAGTACAGATAATCCTATGTCTGTACTTACATTATTTTGTGAACACAACCTGGGGCACCGATTTTGTTGAACACAAGAAAGTGTGTTAACCTTGAAGCTAGGAGCCTGAATGAGACTGGATTTCTTGCTAGATCCCATCCATAATTAAAATCTTACTGAGTAAATACTCAGTAAGTGTATTTTCTTGTCAGCCTTCTACGTTTTCTGTTCAGATAAGTAGGAACAGTGTCCTGAGTCGAGGTGGATTTGTGTCTTGTTATCCGTAAATTATTAGTTTGTCCTTAATTGGTTACTTTCTTTTTCTTTAAATTACTTTAACACTGGCTGCTGAAGCTACTGCATCAGTTCAGACACGTTTTTTTGTTTGCGGGATTTTTTTTCCCTAGACCAGGTTCTTCTGAATCCACATTATATGTCTGGGATTTACTATGTGAAGATGTGTTGTGTTCAATAAGCTCCTGCTAATGGTAGCCAGGATCTTCAAAGACAGCATGAGATCAAAGGGTGGTAAAGCCTATCCCTGCCAGACAAATGTCTCGCATCCTCTTTTATGAGTATAGCTGCCCAAGAGGAGCAATGTCCTTCAGATGCTGTCCCTGAGCTGACATCCTTGTCCTTTGCTCTGTTGGAGGGCATGGAGAGCAGTACCTCTTCTCTAGAGCCACTAGAGCAATTATCTCAAGAGAACCTGGTGCTTGTGTATTCTTCCTTCACAGAAAGCCTCATCAGATTCATAACAAAGAGTATCCAGCCTGGAAGATTTGGTTTTAATGTGTTGTGGGTTTTTTTTAACTTAATATTTTCTTATTCTCTGCTTTGACTTCTGGCTTTTTTGAAGAAGATCGTGGGAGATATTTTAAGGACTCTGATAATATTGTAAATAAATCACGTTGAGCTGTTAATACGTGATGTGCTTGACAAGGAGGATGCAGGAAAAAGAGGGAACCTGAGCTTCAGGGGAGGATGTTTGTCAATGAGACATGTCTACCGATGTGGTAATAAGTAGGTATAGAGCTTGAAGGAGCCCTTGGCTTTGTTCACATTTGGCAACTTGTTCAGAATGATTTTTCATTCCAACTAGAGTGAAAGGCTTCAAATTTTTCCACTTTTAGCTTACAGGGAAGCCAAATGGGAATGATTTCTTCTCCGTATATAATTATATGTATGTATATTCTGTATATATGAAAATAAATAAATACAGGTATTTTACTTACCACTGTGTTTCCAGTAGACTTTCAATGACCTTAAGGCTTCAGTTTCCAAAACAGAAACAAATTTAGATCTTTCTCTTTTCTGTCCCATACAGCATTTAAAAGTAGCTTTGGGGACAAAAAAAAACCCCTCAGACACAATATTTGAACTGAGAATTTTGAAATTCTCAGTTACCTGAGTTTTATTTGTTATTCAGAGATTATGAAAATGGTGAAATTTGTTTCTTTATTCAAAATACTGAAATATTTCATGATGGATATTTTACAGCAAGTCTTAATCACAGTGAAAGTCTTTTCCCCAAATTCCAGTCATCTTAATTTCCTTGTTGGCAATTTTCATCTATGCTTAACTGCCATAAGTAACATAGGAGCCTGTAATGGTGTGTGTTAATGTATGTGTGAATGGCTGTCACGTTCCTCTTCATGTCAGTAAAGCAGATTGCTCTTGGGCCTTGCATTATTGCTGTGTGAGGGTGTTCACGCAAAGTAGTCTCTTTGTGTTTTGTGCATAGTCTTAAACACTCTGGAGATGACTGAGCATATGGTGCACCTCAGAAGGGATTTGTTCAGAGGCAGATGCATAGTGTTAATCGGGCTGCCATGAGAGGCATCATGTTATCTGAAGCGTAAAGCTGCTGTTTGCTCTCAAGGGTGGCAGAGTTCAGCATCATCCTTAATGCAAAAATACAGCCCAAGGGCTTGAGGATACAATAGGATGATTCTGTATCCATTCCCCAAACGCTGAAGGACATTGCTGAGCATTGTGTCTACTGGGGATTTGTGCATGAGCAGAAGAATTATCTTTCTAATTCCTTAGATGATTGCAGTAGCAGATGCAGTGTTTGAGGTGTAACAGTAAATTTGTGTGATGTAAGCTCCTCTGATCTCATCTGACAGTATGAAAAATATCCTGACAGTCTGGATGTTATCTTACATTTCATATGCTGGAGTAAAACAGCAGTCAATGTAAATAGAAGTATTGGAGTGAACAAAAGTTTTCAAATATATGACTTACTATTTTCAAAAGAAGTGAGTGTCAGAAAGTTTGGGGGGTTTAGGTGTTTGGTTTTGTTTGGTTTTTTTTTTTTAATTGAAAAGGAAAAGGTGAAAGAGTTTCAGGTAAAATTCCCTCTATTTAAAGTCATTATTAACGTAACCTTTGGAAAGATATGCAATCAGTATTTTCTTTTTGTGCAGTATAAGCACTGTACTGTATAGGCACCGAAACACTAAGAAGAAACTTGTGTTCAACATAAACTATAAAATTAGTTCAGAAGGAGCAAATCTCCAAATGTTTTGTCATATTTCTCTTGTCCTGCGATCTCTTCTGTCATTTGTTTTCTGCAATGACATGGGGACAAGAGGCTAAGTCTAACTAAATACACCACACACCATTGCAATGCTCTGCGTCTTTCTAGTCTTCCAGAAAAATGATGCTAAGAAGTTGTAGCCACTAAAACTGAGTTTCTGAATAAGGGAAGGCTTGTGTAGGCTGCATTTTGTGGGAGCGGAAACATCATTCTCTTTTCAAGATGTGCACATCTTCTGTACCTTGGTATCTTCTGAAACTGGGAGAAAGGCTGCCTCTGTGTGGCATAACTGAGTTAGCAAACCTCAGTATTGAGAGCAGGCCAGACTAGCTGGTGTTAGGATATTGGGTATTGTCACTGCCATGTAGAAGCCTTAATTCCAAATATATCTTGGACACAGAGCACTGGGCAGAAAGATTACCTTCTCCTTAACTTAAGCAGGACTTTTGCAGGGGCTGGAGAAAAGACCCATTACATGTCTGAACAGAGATGCAAACAAGGTAAAAGGACCTCGGGTCACTGGTCAGTTCTGAAACCAACATCCAACTTCTTTTGTTTATGTGAGAGGATATCCCAGTGTTAAAAGCTGAGCTTCTGGACATTGGTGTGAACATTCCAGTCATGGTGTGGGTGGAAGAAGTGGCTTAGATCATGCTTTGAAGTACTCAGAGCGGCTGAAAAATGAACAGTGGGTGTGACAGAACCATAGAATGGTTTTGGTTGGAAAGGACCTTTAAGATCATCAAGTCCAACCGTTAACCTAACACTGCCAAGTCCACCACTAAGCTATGTCTCTAAGCACCACATCTAATCGTCATTTAAATCCCTCCAGGGATGGGGACACAATCACTTCCCTGGGCAGCCTGTTCCAGTGCTTGACAGCCCTTTCAGTGAAGAATTTTTTCCTAATACCTAATCTAAACCTCCCCTGGCACAACTTGAGACCATTTCCTCTTGTATCACTTGTTAGTTGGGAGAAGAGCCCAGCCTCCACCTCACTACACCCTCCTTTCAGGTAGTTGTAGAGAGCGATCAGGTCTCCCCTCAGCCTCCTTTTCTCCAGGCTGAACACCCCCAGGTCCCTCAGCCGTTCCTCATCAGACTTGTGCTCCAGACCCTTCACCAGCTTCGTTGCCCTTCTTTGGACTCGCTCCAGCACCTCAATGTCTTTCTTGTAGTGCGGGGCCCAGAACTGAACACAGTATTCGAGGTGCAGCCTCACCAGTGCTGAGTAAAGGGGGACGATCCCTGCCCTAGTCCTACTGGCCACACTATTCCTGGTACAAACCAGGATGCTGTTGGCCTTCTTGGGAACCTGGGCACACTGCTGGCTCATATTCAGCCGGACATCGACCAAAACCCGCAGGTCTTTTTCCGCCAGTCAGCTTTCCAGCCACTCTTCCCCCAGCCTGTAGTGGTGCATGGAGTTGTTGTGCCCCAAGTGCAGGACCTGACACTTGGCCTTGTTGAACCTCATACAGTTTGCCTTGGCCCATTGATCCAGCCTGTCCAGATCGCTCTGTAGAGCCTTCCTACCCTCAAGCAGATCAACACTCCCGCCCAACTTGGTGTCGTCAATAGATAGATATGGTGTCTGAATCAATAATTTCCAGTTCCTTATGGCGAGAATGTTTTATTTACCTACCTACATTGCTGGTCTTATGAAAATGAATAGAGACAAGATAACATTATTAAACCAAAGCCAATCTAAGAAAATGTTCTTTTTCTCCTGAGCAATGGAAAAAAATGTGACACAGTACGGTTTGAGTGTGTTACAATGTCTGTCTTCCTGATGTCTCTCTTTTTCCCAAAAAGGTTATTGAAAGAAAATTGTCATGAATATGATAATGAACATGTACTGGAAAGACATTCTCAGTTCTTGATGTGGGAACGCTGTGTTTGCTCTTTTCCCTGAACATGACTTAGATTCATCCCTTAGCAACCTTTTAGGCATTCTAGCGGATGGGAGAGAAACAAAAGATAGGTCCTAAATTCATTGTGGGGATCCCTTTACAGCAGTGCTGAGAAAATGTTAGGCTTATGTAACAAGCACTGCACAATAAGAAGTTCTCCTTTTCATTGCCTATGACTTTATCACAGCAAATACTATGTTCTTGACCTGTTTTTCTTCTAATGGGAGGGAGAAGTAGGTGAATACCTTTTTTGGTGTAAAGTTCTGAAGCAGTTGCAGCTGACTGGTAATTCTGGGGATTTTATTATTAGAACTGTAAAAATTACCAGTGACTCCTTTCGTGATTGCCCATGTCAGTCAATGTATCTTGAAATAAGTGATCAGTTTCTCTTCAGGTGATCAGAGACCATGAGTGATGCTTCTTTCTTCTTACCAGTGCCAGCAAATCCAAACCTTTTAACTTCCGTCTTTCTGTCATTCTTCTTTGTTTAATGGATATATGCACTATATTGTTGAGAGTAATTCCTCAAGACACTACATCATCTCAGCTGCCCTAATACTTCCCTTGTTCACCTTGTTGTGCATAGACACAATTAAATCACAGTTTTACTCCTGAGCTTACTTCACAACTTTTTCTACTCTGACAATTTTTGTACCTTAAGACAGCGTTTGTGCACAAGGAGTGGTCACTGTTAGGTTTAAACACTGCCTATCTTGTTCAGGTTAGACTATTCTACTACTTACAGTGGTAAACACACACTTCTGCATGTTTGTAGTTCCCCTGACACATTCTTACAAAATTCTTCTCATCTCCTTGCAGAAACAGCTTTAAAATTTGGTTCAAACTTGGTCTACAGTATCTACACATTCAATCCCTTAAGTTCCATCCCCCTCCAGACCATACTGGTACAGAGGTAAATTTGTTTTATGGTGGTCTTGTACTTTCCCTACCATTCCCTACTTTTTCCTACTGGTGAAAAGAAGCTTCCAGTTTTGGAAATGTGACGTCTGTATGGATAAACACCCAAAGTAAAATGCAATATGACAAGAGAGGGTGTCCATAGATTGAACCTTTTTCCAAAATAATTATAATTTCTGTCTAACTCTTCATCTCTGAAGAGGATCATAAAGCTTTTTGATTTTTTTTAAAAAATCTGTATACTTGTATTCCATTTTTTAATAATATTTTGCTAATATTGCATCCAAACTATTAAAAAACAATCCAAATCCCCCCGAACAGTGAAATACACAAGAACTGCATGAGGTAGGTGCTACTACAGCTTTCCAAAGAAATGATAAGCAGTGGGTTGTTGTCAGACAGTCTGTGCAAAATGAAGCCTCTGAACAGATCATGTAAAGGGAAAGACTGGAGATAGGAAGAACTGAATGTTTAATCGGAAAACTGAATCAGAGGGACATTTAGGAGAGACCTGGGGTTGCAATAGGGTGAGAAGTTGGAAGATTTCATCTGAAACATTAGGTTTTGTAGATCTTGGAAATGCCACAGCCAGCCTTCACAAGCCTATTTATTCTGACCATCTCAGTTGAGAGTATTTCAACCTTTTTCTGTAACCACTGTTTATGAAAAATGAAGTCCTTGCCTCCACTGCTTCTCCAGTACAATGCATGCCTTTTAACCCACTTAAATTGCGTACGCATATAAACCCTACTTAACCATCTCAGAATTACTAACATTTCTTGGTAATTATTTTTTTCTGACTGATTTTATATCTGGAGATGGAACATTATCTACGTATTTAGAAATAGTGCTTTCAAGTAGGATGTAGTACAAAAGCAGCATTGCCATCTGAATGAATACTTGCTTATGCTCATTTCCTGATTATTCTGTTTTCCTTTGTCTCTGAGACTAATGAAAATGGCCGGGGTTTCATGGCTGAGACAGTCATCAGCATCCATAGTGATCAGTATTACTTGTTTTATATGCTAATCTAAGGAAATTCCCTTAATGAGTTTGGAAACTCAAGGATCTTTATGGAAAACAGACATTTACGTACTGAATTTGACACCAAAGCCAATTTCATTCCCAAAACGTTATCCATAGAAATTCCCTTTCTTTTTAGAAAAGTAAATTTATTTGTTTCCAAAGGATGTAATAAATTATGCCTAGAGCTTTTTTGTGTGTGAAAACTTCATGCCTCTGTGACTGTACACATTAATAAAACAGTATGACAACAGTCCCTACCTTCCTCCCACAATATTTCTAGTTTTCAGGGAAAAAACCTCTATTGATCTACGGCTATATACCTTCTAGGTATCCACCTAGTAAAACTGCCATTACTTTTGCTAAAATCTTTAATGCTAATTAACAGATGCATATGCAGTGCATTGGTTGGTGACTCGTCCATGAGTATTACAATTATTATCATTGTTTTCTTTCTAGAGAAAGGAGTATCTTTGCTTTCCAAGAAGAAGTTAAGTCTAAGGGTACAAAATTTCACACTGCTTTTAACAGCTTCATAAAATTAGATCATAAACCTTTCTGGACTTTGTCATAATATTTTTAAATATAGTCTGTTTTACAATGAGAAAATGGCATAATGCAGGAATTTTCTAATTTTCTAATTGAGGCAAGAGTAGTTCTTTATGATCTGATCAATTTCTTTTACCTTTTGCATTAATTAAAGATAGAAAAATCTGTAATATATCCAAAAATGTCTTCTGTCTCTTCTGAAACAACTATTATTTGTTCCTTACAATACTGTAAAACTCTCATTGGTATTCTAACACTTCTTTTCCTACTATTTTTGGAAGACCTTGCCCATTCATTTTAAACTGATTTTTGATACATATTGTAACTCTATCCTTTACTGAATTCTACGAAACTCACCAATTTTCTACTCAGCCTAGCAATTACAACTATTATACTGTTGCCTTGCATTTTCTACAAGTACGGACATTTACTGCTGATAATTAAATATTCCCACCTTCACTGAATAGCGAGTTCTGTAAAACTATGGTAATATATCATATTCTAGGTATTGGTAGCAAGGGGAAATATTGGTATTTCAGGCTTCTACCTGTCACTTTCTGAATTAGGACAACACACTTCCACCAAATGTCTCCATTTCCTCCTATCCTTTTCTGCTGGTCTTAATTTTTATCTTTCCTTTTCAGTTTTCCTCGTTTATTTCTCACTATTACTGTTCTTTCCCGCAATGCTTTTTCCATCCTTCCTCTCCTTTCGCTTTCATTTCCCTGACCTACTTCTAATAGCAAGTTTTAATCCGTATTTGCTCTTACCAAAGTCTCTTTAGCTGACTCTGTAGCAGTTAAATATCATTCCCACCCAAAGACAGGAGAGAGCTGATGTGAGCTTGACATGTCATACTTCTCTGAAGGAAGGGGGTTGTTAATCAATTGTCTCCTCTGTTGTACATACTCAGGTTCCTTCCCTGCAGTAACTGTTTCTGAGGACTGTGTGCTATTTTGAATTGTGTTTTCCTGTAATTGCTCAACTCCTAGTTGAGGTACTTTGGGCTAAAGAGACTGTCTGATTCAAAATTCACTTTAAAAAATCACTCTAAGCCCTATCTTTAATGACAGAACTCCTGATAATGTTCTGAAGGATGAGGGAATTTTCTTGCCTATTTTTCTGCTACTCTTTGGAACAAGGATTTCCATTCAGTGAAATTATACATCTGGATTCCTTAGTTATTTTATTAATGCATATCCGTATTTTTCAGTAAAATATTTTATTGTGGTCACAGCCACTTTCTACTTTAATATTTTTCTCTATAAAATATCTACATCTTATGTAACAATGATTGTTTTTTTTTTTCCAGATAATATTTTTTAATGAGAAGTAAAGAAAAAGAAAACTGTTTGAAACTAGAAACTTGAAAGTTGAAGATAATTTAAAATGAAGGCTCCTTAGAAGGCAGCCAGGAGTTCAGACACAAGCACAGGGAAATTTTGAAGATGTCATGCTGGGAAGAGGGAAATGTAAAAGGAAGCAACAAACATCTTTATTATGCTCTTGAGCTTGAGTCTCTATATATGAATATCCTGGCCACAAGGAAAATGCTAGTTTAATGTTTTAAATACTTATAATTTTCTTCAACATTATGAGCATTAAACAGAAACAGCTTTTTATTGCCAGCAGTTCAGTCTTCACACTGAACTCCTGAGTATCATTCTTGATGTTCACAACGTAGCTTGGAGGACATCTGTAATCTCTGGAATCACCAGATGTTACACACTTCCTGATTAAAGTGCCATTTTGGAATTTTGTCTCAACTTTGGTAGTTTCAGTCAAGTAGATTCTGAGATTACCCATAGCATATTGTCATTTTGGGTACATCGAGATGCTTTTGTTCTTTGCCAGTGTGAAAGCTCCTTTTTTCCAACAGTAAACATGCTCATTTCTGATGAAAACATGTTTATTTTCTCTTTGATTAAGTTTCTTACTGCATTTTTTGGCCCTAGTATCATGGTCTTTTCTCTCCTGTTCCTTTTCTCTTTCCCTGTCTGTTTGTTTGAAGGGCTCAGGAAGAAGAGGCTTTCCATCCTGTGCCTCCCCAAGCAGAGCTTCTACCATCCATTCTGTTGAAAAATGACCTTTGAAGTCCTGAGGCTACTTCTTTTCATTTGCAATAAGTATTCCTTATTAAGGTCCTTGTTTTTCTGTTGCTCACAGCTGCGTTGTCAACAAAAGTACAAATTGTACAGAACATGGAAAAAAGGGAGGCTTTGCCTTTGTTCCATACATGTGTAGAGTTTATTTCATAAGGACTTACTGAAGATGAGGAGAGCAGGGAAAACATTTCTTTGGTGCCGTGGTACCCGTTAAAAACAATTAACCTTGCTGGCCATGGTTATATTGCTGTCTCTGAGGGATGAAAACAGATTTTTAGTTTGAGAAAAATCTGAGGGAGGCAGAAGCTGTGGATGGAGAGCCCGTGGGTTTGTCTGAAAATAAACTACCACATGAAAAGTCAAGCAAAAGCAAATGGAAAGAAAAAGTCAAGGAGGTCTCTGAGTCCAAAGTCTGGACAAATAACATTATTTCACATACCTCTACAGGTGCTTTTGAATGAGCAAACACTGAAAAGACATCACACAATTTCAATCATCACTGAAACATCACCAACATCCTTGAGCATTAGGTTTTGCGCTCAGGCTAATATGGGATATCCAAGGAGGACTCGTGGGTGTGGGTTTTCCTTCTCATTAAGTACTGATGCACCTTCACCTTTTTACCTGTGGAGATATTTTTCAGTGGTGCCATCAAGACAATGTTCATTGTTTTGTATCATTCAGATTATGTAGCCCCTGTGCCTTTTCACCGCTTTGCCATGAGGATCCCGTGCTTTTAGAATGATCCCTTCTTTGCACAGGTTCTTTACCATAGGCAACCGACATGTTGTAAGCACAGCAAGATGATGCATGGAGGCAGGTCAGAGATTCCTTCTCCCAGCACATAGGAAGTAGTTCAGGGTGCATCTCATGGCTGGTTTCCCCACATGGGTGGTTTCTCCACGCCTTTTACAGGCTACAGGCAGGAGTAAGGTAGATAGGAAACCTCTAAGCAGCATTTCACTGAAGATAAAGCAGAGGTTTATGCACCTGGAGTAGGCTCCTGCACAAATGTGTAAACTCCTCTGTGAGTCTTGACCAGGAACATTCAACAGTGATGCCATCCACTGCTTATCTGATACTATTTACCGTGGGGATACAGATCCCCATGCTTTACCATTCATTTTATCACTTCCAAATTCAGTGTTAATTTTATCATGTCAAATTCAGTCTCAGACTTCTCCCTTGGGAAAGGTCAAAAAAGCCAGATGTTTTCACATGTGACATGTTCATTGTACTCTTCATGCACATATAGAAAAATATACATACGTGCTAGAGGTTATGGTATCTGATGCTGTACTCACTGTTCCCGATTCTCCAGATAAACTCATGAAATCACAGCACAGTTTTAGGTATTGGACTCATTCCTTTGGTTCCCGCAGTCAGGGTAGACTGCTGCCTGCAGAATTTTTAAACATTTTAAGAAATAATAGGCATAAGACTGAGCAATGAGCCCATTTATCAATTTTGCTTTGTTTTTAAATTTTTATCATTCCTTCATTATTCCTAAGGTTTATTAAAGTTATTGTTTATTTTCAAGGCATATTAAATACACAGAATATGATCTTGATTTTTCTTTTAATTTCAGCTACATGTTGTTTGCTTGCATGGCCTAGAAAATATTGTTTTGCTTATTTTACTTTCCTCCTGCTCTTAATACGCATTCTGATCAGTTAGTGTAACAAAAGGATTCTCAAGTTGTTTTTAGTGTAACTAAATCCCTCAGACTAAAATTCCTAAAAGCAAATGTTTTTTATTAGTATTTGTTTTGGCACTGCATCTTTCAAAATCTCTTCTTGCATTAGCAAAAGAGGGATTTACATTGGTCCTCCAGTTTCTAGTGTTGAGAAGTCAATGAAGAGAAAGTAGGAATAACTCATGATCTAATGAGTAGTTGCCAATATTTCAAAATGTCAGTTTATTCAGCTGACCTTTTTACATCCTTAAAGGGTGACAACAGTAACAGTAACAGAATCTATCTATCTGGTGCGAAATATGTCCATTTGAGTACAAATGGCTGAAAGACAGATGCTTTTTAAGTAAAATGATCATGTACATGAAAATGCACTTTGAATTCTTAACAACACTGAGAATAAAACCTAGCAGATTGAATCTTGATTATGTTTTGTGCAATACATAAATGCATTGAGTCAGCTTTTATTCTTAACAGATGTCTGCGTCTGGGTCTTGTTTTTTTCTTAAGTAGTTGTAGAAATTTCATGGAACTGCTGTTGTCCATCTCTTGGGTAGTTATCTATGCTCTTTCTGAATGCGAGGCAGCAGATACTCACGTGCACAGTTGCCCACTTTTCCTGTGATAATTGGTTTGTGGTGACTCTTGTACTAAAAAAGCCTAACACAGAGGTGGTTTATATTTTTCATGGGATAAGAGTTCATTTACAGTGATGACACAATCCCATCTTTCCTTGGGATGTCTCATCATTTAAACAGCTGTGGGTAATACCAAAGCCATGACATCATATCAAAAATCGAGAAGCTACCTGATAGGAAAACAAGTAGCAACAAACAGCCATGGACAGAAGTTTCCTGATCTGTTAATCTATGTGATTGCCCATGGAGCTTTACTGGTGAGACAGGACAGTGATTTGTCTGTTTCCACTGTGTGGTAGCTCTGAGCTGGAAGCACCATTGGACTTCATGAGATATCGCTGTGTTCCTCTGAATCGAGAGTAACAGCTACTGTTTATATTGATACTACCTGTGTCTGATGTTGTCAAAAAAAACACTTAAGAACCCTTGTGGTCTCATCTAGTAGGCTCGCTAAGGGCACTAGTAGGTTGCTCTGCACATGGGTTTTTTTTTCCTATCAAAGGCAGATTGTACTCATGAGAAAGAACTAATATGTTTGTTCAATCTCTTCCTTACAGTTTACACCTCTTGGGCCTAACCCTTTTGCTGTCTTTTCACAGAAATTGGATCTTCTTATCCTGCTGTTTTCAATCCTGAGAGCTAAAGCCTCCTTAGAATCCGGGTTTGTTAAAACCAGGTCATTTCCAAAGCTCCAAATATGTTGGGGGCTGTCCAGTTACAATTTGACTCCAGTGGGACATGTGTCACCCCTGAGGAACACTGCTCATAACCACTTAACAGTTAGATTTTGAACTATTGATAGCTGCCTTTTCAGCCTGCTGATCTGGCCACTGTTTCAGCCACATGGATGTCCATCCAGTCCATGACTCCCCAGTTTGGTTAGAAGGACACTGTGGAAGAAAAAAAAGAAAAAGAGATCATTTACTACATGTATGTGAGTAGATCTTCTCTGTGATGACACTTATTTAGGCTAGCAGTTGTTTCCCATGTACTTTAATCCGGAGGAGTATGAAAAGGAAAGGGGCTCATTTTCTTCAGCTTTGTGCACTTTATTCTTAGGTGCCAATGTTCTGCCACCAGAAAAACCCTGCCAAAAATTTTGAGGAGTTTCTCTCTCTAATCTGGAGTTTCCAGCAATAGACATACTGCTCCAAGGGCAAAGAGTTATTAACAAAGTCCTCCTCCATGACTTTATGCTGGCAGTGCAGCAGTGTAGTGATAATTAATAAACCTCCTTCCAGCTTTGTGGGAGGCTGTTCTCCTACTTCATGGACTTAGGCTATAAAAGATGTTATCAAAACTAATTTACAGAAAAACTTAGTCGACACCAGCCACACACTTTTCCCCAGTGTCTGTCTTGCTATATTAACCAGCACATTGGACAAAAGTCTTTTCAAGGCTGGGTTGCCATGGTTGCTAGGTTACCAGACTGATGCAGAAGTTTGCATGCATATTCACATTATTGCCTCAATTGCTTTTCCTCCCCAAAACCATAAAGATCTTATAAAACATAAAGATCTGCAGACAGTGCCAATGTATTTTCTTTTGATTGCAAAGGGAATTATGCCATGAAAATCACATAACAGAGTGTACGATGTGTCTGAGCTGTTATCTTTCACTCTAACAGTGACATAGGCTGCAATATCTTGCGTCCAAAAACCATGCATACAACTGCCTTATACAGCAGCCAGGCTGTCAGTGGACAGTAGTCAAAAAAGACAGCAGTTCTCCCATGTTGTTATTGGACAGGAAGACAACCCTGGAAAAGAAAACATTTTTCTGTTGGTTATTTGTCCTCCAGGGCTACATGTGCATTATCAAAACTAAACAGCAGTGGGAAACAGGCAATGTGGGCACTAATCCACACTATTTAGTTTTTAGCATGATCCCTGGCACGGTTTTATTTATGTTGACTAGCTCTCCTCCTGACAATGACTAGGCACAATTTGATGCTAGTCCGTGCAAAGTCCATTCGCAACAGGAAGATTGCACATATGGCCATCTAGTTCCCAGCATAGGAAATGAGTTTAACACCGTGGAACTGAGCTGTGCTGTTCCACCCGGCCAGAAAATAGTCCTTAAGGGAAAATAGGCAGAGTAAAAGATTCTGTGCATCACAGCTGTTGACTAACTGGTATTTATGTCTGTCCCTTTTAAGGGACTTTTAAATCTTTTCCTTTTTAATTTTAATTTTCCTTTTTAATTTTAGTTTTCCCTTTTAAAATTTTTATTGCTTCACTCATACACATTTCCATATACATGGTTAAGAAATGTTATGGAGCTTTAGGACTTTATAGAAAATGAACACATTCACAACATAAAAGTAATTCCTCACAATGGTTCTTAGACTCCAAAAATGACCTTCTCCTTACAATGGTGAGCCTTTGAGAATCAAGTCATGTTCAAGGTGATTACCTCAACTTTCAGAAGAAGGAGGCTGAGGGGACATTGGTGCAAGGCATGATACTTCATGCACCAGGTCATTACATCCCTGAAGCCTGAAGAGGCATTTGGCCTAATAATGTTTTTAGGGCACATTATTCTGACTCGAAGAACTTTAAACTTCTCTGACTCTGAGAGCTCTGGCTTTCCTTGGGAGTCTGCTATCAGATCTGCAAGTCAGAGACTTCAGTGACTCCTTTGTCCTTTCCTCATTAGATACACACTCACCTTTTATTCGGGGGAGCGGCAATGAGCCAGAGAAATGAAGGAAATCTCTCTTCAGTTCTTGGACTGCTTCAAAAGGTACCTGTGCTGCCATACATATCCATATAACATTCAGCAACTTTGAAGATAATTCCTGTGTGCTGCTGTTACATATGGACACTTTATGCTACATATGTTGCATATTACTGTGTTGGTATTTGGTTTGTATTAGTCACAAATCTTGTGTGAGTATCGGTTCCTGTATTTTTCACACCTGCTAACGCATGACCCATGTTTTAACTACAGCTGTCATTTCAATTATAATTTACAGTGACATTTTCACTTTCTGCTCTGCAGGGAATGAAACTGTGGTCCACATACAAAATCTTTTCCATCCAAGCACACAATAAAACACGTTCTATATCTTTGTCATGTCTGGCTATTGCCGTATATAACTGTCACTTCCTTTCTTTTAATGCTTTTAAGCAGTGTCAGCTTTTGCCCATGTGCCAGACTCACAGGATCACATCTCCTGAGGTGAAGTAAATAGCAGATCATGGAAACAAGGAAACTTTCACACTGAAGACTGGTTTGCTTATGAAATGCTGAATATGGCCATTAAGACTTCAAAATCTGCAGCAGAAGTACCAAAATCATGTGACGTAGTTGGCTAAATCAGATTTGTTGGTCTACTCTAAATGGGTCAAGCTTAGCTAAAGATACATATTTTTAATAGATTCTATAAAGATTAAGTAATATTGGTACGGACTGAGATGGATTATTGCCTGCTGTACACTGCCATACCATTAATCATTTGTCTTAATGCAGTTATTTACTTAAAAAAAATGCACTTGTTCATGTCATTTTGAATATTGAGTTCAGGTCTGAATTCATTAGGCCAAAGGCAAAACTGTAGAGTATATAATGGCTGCTATACTTAAAATTATATATTCTCTTAAAATTATATATTCTTTCCTCATTCTCAGCTTTCAACTCTTCCCCTGCTGTTTGATGTCCTTAACAGAAATATGGTACCCGTTGTCCTTCAAGAGTTTGTTGCACAGAATTATGAAGGGATGTCTGGATCCCCGCAGGAGGGTTCACCAATTAACAGGGCAAGATATTTTGTGCAAATGTCTGACACGGCTCATCCAGCACTGAGCTGGCAATTAAAGAAACAGTACCTGTAGGCATTAACACAAGAACGCAGTTTATACTTGAGTATTAATGTGTTGTCCTCTGTCAAGATTGAGTCTAGCTTTTTTTCTTCACTCAACATGCTCTCTACAGGTGTCATTGTTCAGCTATTTCATCTTCTACAGGAGACATTTTCAGAAGCTGAAATGCTTAACAGCTAGCCTCCACAAGCTGTGTTTGGTATTTGCAGCTGCAAGCCTGCATTACAATTCTGTAATATCACCCACCTGGTGATCAAGGCCCTGGTGAATGTAAATTCAATGAGAATCAGAAGCAGCAGCAGCTATAAAGGCTTTTGTATTTATTTATTTACTTTTTAATTTTGCTCTGCTACAGAGGACAGATAATAAGTAAAATAATTTACAACACAGGCAGTTTCCATAGAAATTGTACCTATCATTTAAGAAAAATATTTCCTCAATATCATGTTGTGCTAAATAAAAAATGAGACACAGAGTTAAACGTACGTTAACAGACATTCATGGCAATGAGGAAGTCTAGGGATGGATATTCAGGTGTGAACATCCTATTCTTCAAAAAGGTGCAAAAGAAAAAGTGTTTTCCTCTTAAAATATTTTTTAAGTGAAATGCTGTTTGCTGTGTTTGTGGAAAAGGCAAAAGACTGGAGCTGTGGTTTCCTCCTGTCATGTCGGACACTCTTCCTGCAGGTGCTTCCACATTTATCTTTGGTCTTTCACTTCTTTCCTCTTACAAGCCAAGATGGAAAAAAAGCCAATAAATGGTTGCTCAGATCTTGTTGTAGTTAGGTCTAACCCTGCATAGGTAACACCTGGAGAAAGCATCAGCGTTGCAGCTGGCAACAGGAGGTAGAAGGGAGCGAGTCTGTTCAATGAGTTACAGATGGCTGCAGGTGCTGGGATGCAGCTTCATGTTCGTCCTTCAGAGGGGATCTCTGCTGCTCTGCGAGTCCTTCATTCTCTGTGGGAGCCCCGTCTGCACCATGGCAGGTCCCACAGAAGACAAAGATGCTCCTTCCCTTGTCAGAACAGCTCAGTCTAAAATTTAATCAGGATGTTTCCTCCTATTTTAAGTCACTGTGCAGTCTGGTATGGATGTGCAACCTCAGCATGATAATAACTAGCCACTGATTTCCTTTCCTCATACTTTAATGACTTCTTTTCTTGCCTCCACATCACTCATAATCCTTCTCTATACTTGCCTTTTTTTATGAGCTGGCCACTGGCGCTGAAAATAAATATATAAAATGAAATGGAAAACACCACAAAAGCAAAGCTTCCAAGCCTTAATGCTTTCATGAGCTCGGTCTGACTTTCAGCGTCTTTTTGCCAGAGGATATGGGGAGAGTTTTCCACTGACAACCTACCTCACAGAAAAGGTGGAGGATGCTAACAAAGCTCCAGCCTTTGTGGTAATGACCCTTCTTAAGAGAAAGAACTAGGGAGCCCCTCTGAGTATCTCTGATGGGCACACATTAAGGGACACCCTGCTACTGGTATCTCTCTTTCCATTGCACTTTCTTTTTTGAGACAACTCCATCTTTGCTTGATCCTTCCTCATCTCAGCAGTCAGAGCACAGTGAAGTCATCCCTTGCGTATACCATGCCCTCTTTCTGACTGAGCCACCTCTGTGCTTGGCTGGTCGGGGTCCGGATGTGACTCACAGAGCCTAAGACCACCCTGTGTTACCTTCAAACCCTTCTCTGGTTGGGAAAAAAAAAAAAAAAAGAAGCCATAATATTTTCTCTGCTATTTCACACAGTGTTCTTGCATCTTTGTGCCTTTTATGATTACAGACCTGTGTCCCTATCCCAGCCCTTAACTTTTACTATTCTGGCTCCTCTCATCTCACCATATGATGCCCCAGGATATGCTCTTCCAGCTGCTCAGGCACTTAGTGCCTCACCAAAGTCTTCCCCTAATTCTCTCAGGATCTGAGGAGAGTGTCCTGGGGGGTTTCATAGCGGGTTGTGCTGCCTTTGTGAGTGTGGTTCTCTCTCCCGTTGCTGGAATAAGGTGAGTGCCCCTGTAGAAGCTCATTTTATGTGAAAACCATGACTTCTGCAGCTCTGCTGTGGGCTGCACAAAGCCATTCCCTTTCCCCCATGTGTCCTCAGCCAATTTCTGTCCCACCACACTGTCTATCTGACACAGTGAACTGCTCCTCAATTAACATTAAACTGCTTTTACTGGGAACAAATGCCTTCTCAGATGTAGCTTGTTACGCTGGCAGTGATCAGCTCATATGTCTGTCATAGAGGGCCAGAAGTCACACAGGCCAGGTGCAGGGTGTTTGATAAAAGTTGTTCCCTCTGATTCCCCAGTATTTTTCAGGATGTAGGCAGTGATGTGTCTTTTCAAGAGGCGACATTGCTGGAGACACACATATGATCTTGGGGAGAAAGTCGTGTCATCTCTTGTCTTTGAAGTATCAGCAAGGAGCCTCTCACAAAGAAAACATAATAGACTTTCATTCTGCCTTACAACCAGTTTGCCACTGGCTCTCGTTTCCAGTCTGATGGTAGAAAGCTTTTTCACTTCTTTGAAAAACCCCATTTTTTTCCTTTTTCCTGCTGAGAGCAGTTTCATTATCAGCCCAAAGGTACTTCAAAGACAGAAATGCAGCCCTAGGAGTCAAAGCTGGCTCTGAACATGCACTTTCCATTTGACATTAGCATTTCTGGGTTCCAGAGTGACTCGTTTTGATTTATTTTTTATTTTATTTTATTTTTTTTTTGTCTTTCGGAAAACAGCTTTTATAAATTATCCTTTTCTTCTTCCTTTTTCTTCCTTTGGCCCATTGAACCAGTGGATCAGTGTTACAGCCAGTATGTTATAAATGCCATTCTTCCAGATCAGCCTTGGTCGAGTGTAGATTTTTTCTGTGGCAACAGTGACTGGGTGTTTTGGGCAAGCCTGTAGCTATGTGGGATATAGGATGAAATAATGAACGAGGCAGAACTCGACGGGGTGAAAGCAAGGTGTGTAGTAATGTTAATTCTGACTTTGACAATGGCCATTTCTGTGCACTGAGGAATTTTCCACAATTTCTTCCTTCATCTCTAAAGTGAAGACAGAAGAGAAAGCTTTGTCTCACAAACCTTCTCTTGAGCTGGCAGCCTCAGCCACCATAATGCAGCATATGCAGGGTAAAATCTGGCAGCAGTCTGCAACACTTGCTCTTTTTTTAGAGGCTTGTATCTAGCAAGAATCATCTCAGATGTTTGTTATTGATCACTCTGCAAAGTCCAAACTCCATTGCCATGTGGTTCTCAGTGTAAGAGTTCATGGTTTTTTGGCTAATGTCTAAATGAGCCTATTTGCAACGTTTATTCTGGTTCTCCTCCTCTCTACAACTCATTTCTTTATATCTTTCCCATTTCTTTTAATCTGACCTCATGGTCATTTTTCACTGTTCTCATCCTGGACTACTCTTGTTCAGCTCTTGTTTGATTGTCATTCAGCTTCTCCTCTTCCTCGCCAGTATATTTTTCTTCCAATTTCCAAATTGACAGTCTCTAACTTTCCTTGTTACAGGAGGATGACAGAGCCTGTGCTAAGCTTAGCCAGTGAGCTTTTTGCTTTGTCAGTATGCAGTGACAAGGTTAACTTTTTCCCAAAGGCAATTCAGTTTCTCAGAACACCAGTGGGCTGTCGAATCAATACATGCAGTTAGATATTTTCGGTTTTAAAGTGTGGCTCCCAACAGAGTTGTGTTAACAGGGTCAGTAAAGTTCAAGTGCCTTGAATTCACATGGGGAAGGGTGCACAGTCTGAAAACTGAGCGTGGAGCAAAAACATGCTGGTTTTACTGTTTGGATTTTTTGGGGTTTGTTTTTTTTGTTTTTATTTTTGAGAAGCTTTGTACTATTGCCTAGGACTATAGTAGGCAATTATTATTATTACTATAGTAATTAATTAATTACTAATTAATTTCTTTTTTAATTAGTAATCTAAAAATGCTATCAGACATGACAGGTAGAACCAGTTCAATTTTAATAGTGTTGCAAGTTGTTACTATTGGATTCAGTGATCTGTACAACTGGATTGAACAATGAACCATGAAAGCCATTACAGCACATTGGAAAGTTTCAAAAGGAGCTGATGAGAAATAAAAGTACTGGAAGAAAATCTGCAGTGTAAATACACAGGAAAGAACTTCTGGTTGTCTAAAAGGTAGTCCCCAAGGCTTTCTAACAAGTTGAGAAGAGGATTCCATGAAGGAGACAACCCTTTTATAGAACTGCAACCATGTGTAAACAGTGCCTGGTGACCAGAGAACTTGAAATGCAGATTCATGGGAGAATCATCTTCCTGCTTTTAAGAACCCAGTGTCTTTGGTTCACTGTCTTCTGTGTATAAATGTATGTGTTTATGTATATATAGCAACCTGGGAAAAAAGTAGTTTTTTCTTTCACTGGTTACTTTGCTAGGAAGAATAGATCGTGGCAAGTGTAGTAATGCTTGGACCTGCTCTATTACCATGGGGAAGCGGATATTCCTTGTCCATCAAGACGTGAACTCACACAGGTTGAAGGCTGTGGACCAATATACAAACCAATCTACTTTCCTAGCAAAGTTGAGAGAACAGCAGCTTATAACTTGGTTTCAATACCTCCCGAGGGATCTGAGGAGTGGGACCCATCATTCTCACAAGTGGCCTCTGAAATAATAATTTTACTGAGAGCTCAGAGAAACCACAGCTTCATTCATGGAGGAGAACAGGTTGCACTTATAACTGAGCTGTGCTTAACTTATAATTGAATTGAGCACTTATCCCTATATTCCAGTTCCAGAAAAGACTTACAGGAGAGAACCAAAGCGTACCTTGGAGGACAAAGTTGTTGAATGAGAGAGGGAATCTGGGAGATAAATTTTATATCAGTATTTGCTGCCTTTTTGCAGGCCCCAAGATATTATATCCACATTGTTTTTGCCCCATTCCTGGAAATATTCAAGGTCAGGTTGGACAAGGCTTTGAGCAACCTGATCTAGTTGAATATGTCCCTACCCATGGCAAGGTGGTTGAACTAGATGACCTTCAAAGGTGCCTTCCAACCCAAATCATTCTATGATTCTATGATTAATATGAATAGATAAAGCCTTTGGTATTAGGAATTCGGTGACCATGTGCTGTGGAAAGAGGGTGTATTATCTCCCTATTTAAAGATCTTTCAGAAACTACCTGTGGGAGATCATTTATGGAGAAATTTACTTTGAAAGACTGTGATGGCTTTCAGCCTGTATTTTCTTGTGCTGAATGAGGATGAGATCAAGCACCATGTATCTACAAGCTCTGTGAACGGTCTAGATACCATGGGAGAACTCTTAGGTAGGGGTGTATATGTATAAATGAGGCATATAACATTTTGCTTACTCTTGATACAAGAAGGGGGCAACTTGCTATATGGACTGGGTTATCTGAAAGGCTTGTGCACAAGGACAACTGCTGGAAGAACTATGGCACATGCGCTAAGTAAAGAAATCAAACTACAGCAGGAATCAGCAAGATGGTATGTGTCCAGAGTGGCCTTTATTCTTATAGTTCTTATATACCAAAAGTTCTTATTTATAAATAACCGAAGTAGTTTGTTACAAAAATGTTTCTGTTAATTTCCCTCCAAAATAGTGCGGATGCCCTTGTTCTGCTGACTCTCAGTTCCATAAAGAGTAGGTCTGATGTACATTTAACTTTCAATATATGAACCACTCCTCAAAAAGCCTAAGATTAAATTTTTAGCCAGCTTCTGAGGCAGATTCAAAGGTTGCTCCCGATATTCAATGTTTTTAAGGCATCTTGGGGGGCCATTAGACAGCTTCTAGTCTGTCCCCTTGTACAAAGTGGGTCACATCATTTTACCCAGAACTAGGAATTTTATAAGGCTTTGAAAAATGAAACTCGGATTTCAAAATTACAAAGAAAAAAATGCTTGTAAAAGCATCAATGATATTTCTGCCTATTAGTTTAAGAAAATGAAAGTCTGCAAATGGACCAAATATAGCACAGGGATTCTTGATGACGGGGGAACTGGCAGGTTTGGAAATGGAGCCTTTAGCTTCGAAAGACAAGAGAGCGGACTTTGTTGTGTCACAGACTCCCAGTGTAATGACACACCAGCCAGTCACAGAGGTAGGTGGAATGTACTTTTGCAAAGGGCATTGCTGTTATAGTGCTTGCCATACTTTTCTATCTCTTTTCTTCATTCCTTCTCAGTAATGTAAAGGAAATGGATGAAGTAAGAGGTGCATTTTGCATAAAATAACCTAGAATAGTTGGTGTCATTAGCTGAGACCATCTGGATTCTCCTCTTGAAATACATGTGTTAGTATGATGTGCAGGCAGGGATGGCAGGTTCACCAATAAAATGACCAACAAATGGGAATGGTCTGTTAACCCTTGGCTGGTTCAAGGTGAAAAAGTCAAAAGGAGGAGGAAGGAAGAGGAAGGAGGAAGGAAAAGAAGTATGTATTGCTAGTGAGAGCATAGTTCAGTGATGTGTTTATTGTTGGTCTGGGCACTAACACACAGTTTCTGTAGGTGAAGAAAGTAACACTGAGTTCACTTGGTGAAGCAACTGATTCCTTAACTGGTGGCACCTGTCATTGCACCCAGCTGCAAGAAGATGTAGGGCTGGGCTAGCTGAGGAGGAGCACCATGGAAATTGATTTTGCCTAAGGTACAAGCTGCGCCGTGCTTGTCAAGCTGTGCTTGTCAAGAAGAGGCAAGATTCATAGACACTCTGTGCTTAGCAGTGCAGTTGTCACAGAGTAATTCCCACCGCACACTGACCTCCCCTACTCCTTCACCCCTTCCAGCTGTTTCTCTGTAAAGGACGAAAAGAGAAGACCACATAGAAATCATTGGATCTTGCACTATTACAGAAGCATGACTGTTAGGCAGATTCAAATACGAAATAAACCCCATTTTATAAGCAATAGAAATGAAATTGCCTGAATGGCATTTAGGAGAGGTTGGGCACAGAGAGCTGGTGGTCAGCATGGCATAGAAAGAGAGACAGTGATATTTTGCAGTGTCTTAGCGTGACCTGTGCACTTGCCCAAATTCCTTGTAGGTTGTAGGAGCTAACTTGAACAACACATAATATAAAGCTTTTAAACTCATTCTGTGCAAACTTATAGCTCTTTCCTTTCTTAATTTATCTATTCTCTCTCTCTTTTTGTCCTTCTTTCCTCGGCTTGTCAGACCTTCACATCTCCAGTGGCTTCAGTTCTGCAGTGATAGCATCTCAGTGTTTTGTTCATGTTATGATTGAATTAATATTCTGTAGAACACTTTCCCCAGGTCCAGCTGGATCCTACTGTGATCCACAGACTGGCTCCCCATTCCCTGAAAAGTCTGAGTTTGTAAAAGGCAGACAGGTATTTTTCTGCAGTAAGACAAAATTGGATGATATAGAAGCTGCGTCATCTAAATATTACCAGTACAATCTGCGGAGCAGCACAGTAAAAGGTTGATATGTTTTTTTTCTGTTGTAAGTTAGAGGTATTGAAGATGGGATGATAGGAATTGTGGAATCCCTGATTGAAAAATAAATGCCTTTAACAGAAATAAATGAAATAATCCTGTACTCACAGAACAGTGATACTGTGTTTGGTCTCCTAGGTTTCATCATCCTGTGTATGTGAGAGAAACATTAAGTGAACATTTAAAATCCTTTCACCTTTTGTCACATTTACATGCAGATTCACCTCTCTGGGATGATGGACTTTCAGATCATTAACACAAAATCTCCAGCCTAGCTGAAATTTTTCATGGTGCATTCAGGTGGTCCAGTAGGATGAAAAGCAAACAACTTCCACAAATAGCTGAAGTTACTGGAATAGGGTTTCTGTTTTCTTTATAGAGTTATTAAAATTGAGTCATTTGACACCGCAGCATCATGGTCAGTAACAAGCTGTGCATCCTCTAGTGTACAGAGCTCAATTACTGGCAGAATTAACGGACTGGCAATTCTCTCACCTCTGATTTGATAATGGCTTTACTATACTGTAGTTGAATATTCTGCCATCGACAAAATGATACTGTACATGAGATCCTCGATTGTTTTCTCTTTGTGATCCAAAAAGCATTGGTTTGTACAAGTTTTTAGGCAGGAGCCTTACAAAGACACACCCTTACTTCGTACTGGTTTTGGCAGCTAAAGGAGCTTTTGCTCCATCTTGTTCCAAGACACTCGCTCTTCTGTGATAATGAACTGAGTAATGACGGTTCCTAGATTACCTGGACTGCCATATATGTGCAGGAGATTTCTAACAGCATTGAGGCTTTGGTTAGGCTGGTAATCTATGGTCTATCTTTGGTTATCTATGGTCTAGGCAATCCTGCCCCGGCAGGGGGATTGGACTAGATGATCTTTCGAGGTCCCTTCCAATCCCTAACATTCTGTAAGTCTGGAGGTATATTTCTTGCAGTTCTATCTGAATCTGCCTAGCTACAGAATTATATTAACCTAACCTTGATGCATTGACAACTCAGATTTTTTTTTTAGTTGTTTGAGCAAGTTTGTAGGCCATTATTCTCCTGAGGGTTTATATAGCAGCATCAGAAATGAGGTACCATAGTAGTTATCACAGGATGAGCTGTCACCTTTCTGTTCATGGAAGTCGATGATGTTTGCATCCTGGAGTGCCTGAGCATTGATCTTGTTATCCCACCTGAAGGTAAACAACTGCACTATTTCTCTGTAAAACTAGACACGTTTGTATACGTTAGCAGGGTGCCAGTGACTCCTGCTCCTTCACCCTCTGACATTGATAGTTTAACATTTCTGCTGCAGTTTTGTTTGTTGCCAGCTGCTTCTGGCTGGAAAACTGTGAAGTTTCAATCAGTGCATCAGTAGAAAGGGAAGGAAGAGACACTAACCAGCTTCCAAAATGCTTGCAGGAGAAATAGATCCATTTGACAACTTCCCTCCATTTCTCTCTCTTCACTTAAAAGCAGGAAAGGCTTTAGGGCTGTTTTAACAAGTTGGGTTTCTTTACCTCAGTTTTTCTTGCTCACTTCCTTTCATGCCATACATGTGTTACGTGCTTCAGTGTCTGCTAGGCAGCTGCAATATTGCTGACTGCATGGCTGATTACGGCAGTGGAGAATGCCTTGCGTTAATGCTTACTGTAGCGGGGCAGAGTCGTCACAGCCTTTGCACCGTACTCACCATGGGTTCAGCCACAGTTTGCTTGAGCAAGAATAGTGCACATATTCTCATAATGCATCCACAAATTCTCACAATGCATCCAACATGATGTGGTTCCTCTGTTTTCCTGATCACCTGGCAGCTTGTATGAATGATGTTTTCTTTAAATTAGGAAACCAGAGAAAATACTGAGAACTGAGATGAAGCACAGAGACAGCTATTGAACATGAACCCATGTGCCTATAGCCATACTCTATATAAGTGGTTTGCCATGAAAGACTGTGTTATAGATCTTGGGAATAAGCTGGAAAACTTCTAAAAATCAGAGAGGAGATGCTAGTGCATAGCTAATAAGTTTTTTAAATGGCCTGTCATTTGCTTAGCATATAAATGCATAATCAGTTTGGGATTACCATCTGACCTGCTCCATGTGCTACCCCTTTACCTTTTCTTAACATGAACCAGATTTTGTCCTGAACATCAGTGAATTCCTTGGCAAGTGCAGGTCGAGGATGTTTAGACATGGTAAAGACTGTATAAAACTGACAGGATACACAGACCCCTGTATTCTGAAAAATCTATAGCTGAGGCGTGTTGCCTGTAGGTGCCTTGTGTTTTGGGGTACCTTGCACAGAAGGATCTAAGGGAATTGTTTTCTGAATGTCTCCCAGATTTATGAGGCTATATTTGCTTTTACACTACGAGTGAAAGGAAACAATATCTTATCTATGACTTCTATACACGTCACTCTCTTGCTTACGGATTTCCCCTGTGAGCATGTGCATCAGTCTCCAAATGCCCTTGAAAGGCATTTGCTCAGAACAGGGATTTTGCATACAAATAGCCGTATAAAAGGATCCTAAAATCTTTCAGTTAGTTTAAAATAAAGCTCAGTGCCTGGGATATTTCACGGCTGCCTCCCTACTGGTTTTATAGGCCCACCGGAGCGCTGAGGATCAAGAACCCAGGTTCTCAGTGTCTCCAGAAGCAGCTTTGTTCCTTTTCAGAGCCAATTTCTCACCTAGTGCAAACAGAGCTTCTCACGCCGTGTGTGTAGGAGGCAACATTAGCCACCAGAGCTGACACTACTGTTCAATAAATGCCAGCAGGATAAGGAGAGGTGGGGATTCTTTGGAGGAGGTATCGATGTTTCCTAGGCAATGCTGACAAAAGCGTGCTGCCTCTAATTGGCTCCACTACAAATATTTACAGCTGTGAAAAGAAGTTTGCTGATCCCACAACGGTAGCCATGGTTGCCTATCTTTTTAGCTGCTGTTGCACTGGTGAGAAACATGAATAGGTTGCAAGAATCCCTCACTGGCTTTGTAACAGGAACATTTGCTGACCCAAATGTAGAAGCCAATTAAGCTCTAAAGCTTCTGTGTGTTTTTCTGGTAAGCCTTGCCATTTTTCCTGTTCATTAACAGAAAAAAATAACAAAACAACCAACAAACCCAACAAAATATCCAGGTCTTGTTACCATTTATATTGGTTGTATGTATATAAATAAAATATTATGTTTCAATATAATATCAGTGTAATACTCTGCGAATTTGAATTCCCATGCTGGCAGTGTCTGTTTGCAGGCCTGTGTACTCAATCAACCCCTTGAAGTAGAAAGATTGGTGCAATGTTTTAATATTTGTTCTGCAATTACCTATCGGTTTGAATGTGTACTCACTCCTGATGGGAGGAAGGGAAGAAGATGTAGCCAGGCTCTTCTCAGTGGTGTCCAGTGACAAGATGCAATGGGCACAGACAGAAATACTGGAAATGTGTTTTAAACGTAAGACAAACTTTCTTACTGTGAGGGTGGTCTAAGACCTTAACAGGTTGCCCAGAGAGGTTGTAGAGTACCCATCCTTGGAGATATTCAAAACCTTACTGGGCACAGTCCTGGGACACCTGCTGTAGCTAACCTTGCTTGAGCAGGGCGGTTGGACTAGATGATTACCAGGAGACTCTGACAACCTCAACTATTCTGCGATTCTCTGAACATACCATAAATTCTGCATTTCCTATTTCAGCGTTGTTGTGTGTTTTGTACAATGTGTATCTCATTTTAAATAACGGATCTGAAGTCCCACAGAATGAACCTGCAGGCACAGAAGGTACATTGACTACTTGGTATTACCCACTGACAGCTTGCACACGTAATGGACTTTATAATTCCCAAATTTGCATGCCTTGGTGCACCAGACTGCACACTCATTTTATGAGTTGAATGGGAGTCAGAATATGCCTGGCAGATTTTGTTTTTCAGGAAGTAAAGATGGCTACCCATGAAAATTTTAATCAGAACAGTGCCTGTCGGTAGTTGTGTATTCTAATGGAAGAAGGTATGAAAATTACTTGATCTGCTTTCAAGACTGAAATAATGTCACGGTTTTCAATAGGTGAATGTCTCCAGAGGTTGCTATTCCTTCCCTGCTTCAGGCTTCAGCAAAATACCATTTTTTTTTTGCTTGGCAAACTTAATAGTCTTGCTTACTAGTCAAGGACCATTAGCCTGTGTGTTTGCATGAGCTTATCATAGGCACTGAGATAAGCAAGACTTCATATTGGTGTTTAGTGCTGAATGTGTTTCTTTTCAATCAGATAAAATGTGGGCTGCTGCATTGTGCAGGTATTTGTTCTCCATTTTCCAGCCAGTTCTTGAAAGTGGCTCATGAATGCATAGTGAATTATTAACAACTGTTTACTTTCAATTTAGCTCAAGAAATTTCTCATGAGGTTTGTGCCTTCTTGCTTAATGTAGTGCTTGGATGGGTTTTACTTCTCATAGTTACTGCTGTCAGCGTTGAGACTTGAGCTGAGACTGATGTTGCTGACGACTTGATATGTGGCATGATGTGGCCACCCATGTGAGAGCTTTCTGTAAATATGCAGTGTAGTCTCAGGCAATAAATTAAAGATTAAGCTTATATGTTGGTTTTGTATGTCAGCAATTTGTCAGGAGATAATTCCATAGTGATTTAGTATGCATGTACTTTTGGAAGTTGTGAAATAGGCTTTAACCAGTGATGAATTATCCAAAAGGTACTTATGTAAGCAAATACGATTTTGGTGGTGACTCAGAGCACCGACAAATGAGATCATCAAGATAGGTATCTCATTGACAAATTAACAAGTTTGTACTCCATTTTTCTCTAAAGTTCTATTAAGCTATTAGCATGTTTAATAGCATTGGAAGACTTGTGCCTTTTCTCATAGAAGTGTGATTTTACGTCAACTATGAGGCATTGCATTTAGTTGCAAGAGCTGATTCTTTCCATTGTCTCTTGGGCCATATGCTCTACAGGTAGCAAACAGAGAACTTCAGGAACCTATAAAAAACATTAGTTTCTTTCTTATTTAATTTCTTTCATTTTTCTTTTGATCTTTTTCCTAACTTTGTGATATGTTCTAGACTCTTTGTTCATCTGCCTTGAATTTATTCTATACCGTTCCAAATAGAGGCTTACACGATAGACCTCCAAATGACTCTCACTGCTGAAAGCACTAACTAAGCAAGCTGTGTATTGTAAATGGAAATAGAAACCAGTTTGACTCAAGGGAAGACATGTCTTGATACAATCTCTGTTGGCCTTAAACTGGTTGTTGTGCTTCCTGGTGCTGGGGGAATGAGACGTCACCTTTCTCAGGTGCATTTGGTTGCACATGCTTTGTCTGCGGAGAAGTGAGGACCATCCCACCTAACTGCTAAAGGTGATCTCATTTCTGTTCCATTTTATTTGCTCTGGCTGTGGTATTTAATTGCTATTCAGTAATTCCCAATATTGTTGAAATGTTTGCCAACGTATTCAACAGATTCCCTGACTTGATGGCTACAAGAAGATACATATGACTATACGAGCAGAATATATAAGCCAATAGTCTTCCATCACTAACTTATTTTTCCTTTCCCCTGACATTTGTGACAACTGCCCTCTGGTACCGAGCTGGACTCTACAATCTGCTACCTTTCTATGGTAATACCAGTTTTACAGACACACATGAGAGGTTTTAGCTTTAGTGGCATTGTCTTGCTTAGGCTGCCTTTCCACCAGACCAAGTCATTATTCATTCACTTATTCCTCGATGTGCCCCTCTGTCATGTTCTGGTGTCATTAGCTCATGTCCCACACACCCAGACAAGCTTTATCAGGTCCAATTTCCTTTGTTCCTTTTTCTTCTAATTGATTAGCAGTATCACTTCCTCCATAGTAATTTCTTAGATCTGTTTCAGTTCTGCACCAATTTCTTGCAAATACATCTGCCTGTGTTCTGTGCATTGTATAGTGTTTCACTGATCTCACTCTTAATTTTTAATATACATTGTTAATCAACAGTGCTTCTTTTTGTCAGTTAGCACTCTGTTCCAGTGGGCAGTCATTTTTCTGGTTTTGAATTTTTGACTCCACTCTGACGTTTGGTTGATTATTTGGGGGTTTTTTTGAGTCTGTAGCTGCCTTAGTGTCATATCACAGCAACATGCTGTTTGAGCTTTTTCCTATCCATGGCTACCATGTTTGTATTTTCCCCACAATGAGGTCAGGTCACTAGGGTCTGCCTGGCAAGCCCAGACAGACTCTAGGTGAAAAGTAATGCTGTGGGTGATGGTAACTTCTTCCAGCTCCAAACCCATAGCTGACAATTCTGCAGCTCTGCAATTCTACATGTCTGCGGATCTACTATTCTCACTGTGCTGAATGAGAATGATACAAGCCTAATGGATTTCTCTAACAGATTTAGTCAGAAGGCAAGACCAATTTGAGGTTTCCTTTTAACACACTGTAACAACCCACTAATAAATCCAACCTGATATGCTTCAGCATCCAATTTCCTTTCTCTTAAGGCACTTCCTTTAGGAAGGTGAGATTTACCCTTTGGAAAGAGGCAGTCATGCAGTTACCAGAAAACAATATATATGTTTATGAGAAACCTCCCTGGGGATATGTCGGAGCTACATTTAAGGTCAGGACCTTGTCCTATGTCCTTGCCTGAGATAAGTAAGCTTGTGCCCAGCCTTATACCCTGCAGATCCTGACCTTGCCTTGCTGACATCTTCCTGATCTGATCTTGGCTCTGCCACATCACTACAGATTTCCCTCATCATCTAGGTTCTTGGATGATGATGGCTGTTTTTATTGGACCTGCTTTGTTCTTGCTCAGACAATGAGGGATTGTGCCCTTGTTGGTCAGGGCAATGCCTTGCCTGCCTTTCTGTCACCCTCAGCTCCCGGCTCACCTGCCTTCCTTTGTAGGGCTCCCCCACTACTGTTGCCCCCTGGCAATGGGATATCAGATGGGCCACTTTTCCTTTCTGCTTGGAAATCAGTAATCATTAGAGGTAAATGCCACATCGCAGAATAATTCCACATGTTCTACTGTCATTTTTCAAGATAGGAGGCTCCTTACTATGAAACAGTTCACACAGCCACATTGCAAAATACTATGAGATAAAGAGAGTGTTAATTGCCTGTTTCAAGATATACATGTTTCCTATACCACCTGTGTAAATGATTAATGGTTTTTTTTTTTTTTCTACATCTTATCCTGTATTAGTGTTGTTCTCAGACCTGTTTCTATTTAAAAAACTTCTCCCATAGCAGTTTTGTTTTGAGTTGGACTCTAAAAAAGAAGTTAGAGTGTTTAGGAGTAGGGACATCTAGCTCTTTTAACTTTGGTGACTGATAAGCGGAATGACTTTTTGTATTCTGAGTAACATTGTCAGCAGTATCTAGATCATCCTGAAAAGTATTTCAGGCCACTGACACCACAAAGGAGGGGAAGCTCAGTAAGTAACTGCAACCCTGATTTTTGAGCATTTCACTCTTCTTTATAGAGTGATTTCCAAGCACTCCAAAATGGTCTTAGCAAATTGAGTTTCTTGTTTGTTTAGTTCGGGGGTTTTTTATGTTTATATGTGAGAACATGATCCACACAGACTGTCGCATTTATCCTTTTGGTGCATCAGATCTACTATTTTGGGCACGTCCAAATGGGAAAAAAAAAGAGATGTTAAAGAACTGAATGTTACCCAGCAGTCATGAAGCAGAGGTATTGTCTCAAATCAGCTTGAAATAGTTAGGACACAATTACAGCTATCATGTAGTGTTAAGAGACTATTCTGAGTGCTGTCTGAGGAATGACCTTGCTCAATGCCAGTTAATTAAGGGCTGGCTGGCATACCATATCTGATTTCTTTGCTGTCAAACTATGAGATCTGTGTGTAGGATTTATTTCAACTAAAATTCCTTGTTGTTCTACTGAGCTAATTGTAAGAGTCAAGCTTTTCTTGCAATGGTACTCCCCTGAAGATAAAGATGACTAAGTACCCAGTCTTCTAAATGTTCACATTCATAGACTTTCTGACTTTCTGTATTTTAAGTGCCAACTTATTTATGATTTTTTACTCTCTGAAACTGCTTATCTCTCTTTTTTTTTTTTCAGTTACAAAAGAAGTACAGAGAATTAGCTCAAACTGGACTTTTAAATGGCTAAAATAACAGCACCTGCTTTATATGCACCCAAACACCTATAATAGCAATGGAAGACTCATAAACTTGTTTCAGACAGATAGAGAAGATATCTTGACTGTGGAAGGTATGGAGTACTCAGCCTCTGTCCTCCTGGCTCAGATGGGTGCATGGCCCTTTTTTTCTCATCCAGGTCATATTTGCTACCTGCTAAACAAACTATTGTCATTTTCACTTTTCCTGTGGTATGTCCCTCTGTCCCCCAACAGTCTTGAAGAAGAATGAGATGGTAAATAACGCTATGGGACTTCGTCATTGTCTTTTTTATTCTTCTGGCACATATTTTGAAAATGTAGAGTTGTGTCAGCATCTGCCCAAAGGACTAATACACATGGATACTTGGCCCTTCATAGGTCCACAGCTTGTTTGTAGTACCAGTGATAGATGGGAGAAGTAAAGCAGAACAGTGATACAGGTTTTCACATGTTGCAGCTCGATACATCTGCTGTGGCTGAATTGTGATTTTGTCTTGAATTTAGATGTGCTAGAAACCTCTAAAAGCACACTGAGGTAAGACTACATGGAGTGGTAGTGGAATTTAATAGTGCATAGAGGAATTTGATAACCTCTGATGGCAATTCTGAATGACTCTGAGTTTGATGAAGATCACTTCGTCTCACAACACCAGACCTTCTCTGTCTTTATTTATAAGGCAGCCAAATAAATACACTTCAGTGCACACTTGGCTCTTACTAGCTTTTTACACAAGGTAATCTTGATCTTGTAAAATCATCTCTTTTTTTCCTCTTTTTTTTTTTCTGTAAGAGAACTTTGTGAGTGTGTAATTGAATTTAAAACTTGTTATGGAACTTCAGAAAGCAGAGAGAAAAGATGTTGAAAAGACAATGCCAAGTGGAGGCATTTACAGCAACACAGAGGGGCCTTTGCAATAGAGCATTGCTTCCTGCAGTGAAGTAATCCTGAGAACCAGCGAAAAGGAGCATGTTTTACAAGCCACAGGAGAGAAATCAATACAACAGCAGTCACTGTGCAAAGCCAACAATGTTTTTCTGACTCAGCTATCTAAGCAAGGCCAACGATAATATTATTTGAAAGACAGGATGCTGTATGAACAGTGCATGAAGATATTGGATTTTCCACCTAATGAAACCAAATTGCGTTGTTGCTGCCTGCAGCTGCATTTCTACAAACACACATGAAAAAGACATACTGGTAGGAGAACGCAGAACTAACTCCTGAGCTTTTTAGAAGACAATGGGCTTTGGATCAGATCCTTAGAAACAGTAACCATGGAGTGTGAACGACTTCTTTAGCATGCTAGGAACAGTGGTGTAAAAGAGGTCTTGATCTTATCTTCAGTTCTTCCCCTTCTGTGCCCAACAAGCACAGTGACTAGTGTTATGAGTTTGGTTGCAGAGCTCTGCACAGACGCAGTGTAATTATTTCATTTGTGAATCATTTAGTCTCATCGTTCAGACTAATCATCTTTCCAGCTATTTATAGTTTGCAGCTGCCAACTGGAAAACCAGCAAACATGGGAACAGTAGAGAAAAAACAGAGTTTTTTAAGTGCGTGTAGGCTGCAACTGAATGTTTTAAGTGATCTTGAGACAGAGGTAGTTATTCCTCTGAAGCATATTTTTCTTGTCAAACTAGAGGTTGTGGTAACAGGACAATAATCCTCATCCCAAAATACAGTTGCCAAGGAGGAGGTTTTAAGTTATTGGTCTTTTGCTACTATACATTCCTTACATTTTCAGTATGAATCTTCATTTAAGGAGAATCTTTACTGATCTGAAAAGAACTACACAGAGGAGCAGTAATTGAAGAATTTTCCTCCATCAGTGTTGTTGATGGGAAAATGCAAACACGAAGGTGGCTTTTCTTTCCATCTGTTTCAAGATAACTCATTATGTTCAACAGGAAAGTAATGGGATTTATACACAAGCACTAAATCAAAATACCCTGTATGTTATGTTCTCCTAAAGAAATAGGAAGAGAATGCTTCTGCTTTTAGCTGTGGGAATGTAATTTCAGGACCAGGGTCTGAAAATTACCGTTTTGACGTCTAATAATCCAGAATGTTGATTTTGAAAGTTACCTTTTTTGTTTTCTGAAGCATGATGGTGCTACACTGCTAGTCTCTCTGTCAGTCTTCCTTGGCGAGTCTTAGAAGCTCTGCCCCATGCACTAAATGAGCACCAGACTTTCTTATTTTTAACCTTTGCTTCCACAAATGGGAGAGACAATCACTGATATTTTTCTATTCGTGTTTGTGCTTGAACAACTAGTAAAGGAATCTGATTCAGTCTCCTTTCTTTGTTTGACTTTCCATTCCTTTCGTTGCTGTGTAACAAGGCAAGAAATAATCAAATCTCATGTACTTGCAGTTAGTAGATCAGTCCAAAAGTGTTCTAAGGTCTGTTAGAAACTTCTTTTTCTTATTGTCACAAGTGGTTGGTACTAGGGTTTAGATCCTTATTTGTTTGCCAGATGAGGTGGATAAGACTGACTCTGGAACAGGGATTTCTGTGAAAAATCCTTATAAAGGCAGTCCCAGAGAGGAGATACACCTGCAAGAAATTCACTTTTTTTTCAGGTGATGCTCTACTTAAAGCAGAATTAAGGTTTCAGCCATCTGATGAATGGAGAGGTGTCTTCTGCTTCTCCCGAAGGATTTGTAATGGTAATAGGCAGGACTTAATTTATTAACAGTCAATGTGGGCAGCTTCGGGTCTCTGATGACACCACCACCATTTCTGGTTTTACCTTGAGACACTACCACTAGGCTGCTGAGTCAAACCAACAAGAGAGGTGAACCATATTCATCTGAAATCCTGTGAAAGGCAAAATCTTGAACTCAGCCTTCTAACCTGGCCTTCCTTGTTGTTTTTGGCACTTCTGCCTCTGCAGGGTGCCTGTTGATGTTGGGCTGAATCAGTAAACAGCTTTCTAGGCACTGACTAATGACTTCCTGCCTGACTGCCAGGCGGAGGAAAGTCAATTACTTTGTTAACTGAAAATTCAATGCTGTGTTACAACACCTGCTACGTTCTTCTTTCACTTAGAAGCTGCCTGGAAGTTGTCACCACTCTTGAGCTCCGTGTCCTGAATATGAGACATGTAGGGTGGAATCCATTTATCCTGAATTTAGGAACTTAAAAGGTAAATGTCAATTTTTAAGCTCACTTTAGAGTCAGGGATGCAAATAAATTTTTTTTGACATGGCAGTTTTTCCTTTTCTAAGGTAGGTAATTTTGAAGAAATCAAACAAATCAGCTACAGAGGTAACTAATTTTTCCAGTGACTATAAAAGAAGTCTGTAGTGAACAATTGAATAAAAATTAATAAATCAGCTATGCTGTTATTTTTCCATGCTGGTCATGTCTGAATCCTTCAGGAAAGACACACAGAAAAAGATCAGCCTGTGAATGAATAGCTTTTTTGCTTAAACCCTGCTTGGTAGGCAATGGAGATATGCATGCCTTTTGTTCTTTCTCAGACCAAAGGCAGCCATAGTTTTATCTACTCCTTCTGCAGAACAAGACTCTGTCTCACCATCTGTACAGGACATAGCATAGTAGGGGAAGGTAGTAGATTTGACTGATTTCTTTACTCTGTGCGTATGAACAAGGAATAAGATCTATAAGCTCTAATGATGCTCTCAAACTTTCTCTTCCAGTAGTGATGCTCAATAGCTTGCTGTTTCATTGCTCATTCACAGCAAGGAGCTGTTCAACATGAAAAATAAAAATACATCCAAAAATTTATAAATTTTAATTCTAAATTAAAAATTAAATAAAATTAAAAAAATAAATAAAAAAAATACACCTGACTGACAATTGTATAACCAACTGAGATTAGACTGATGATCAATCCACTGGCAAAAGAAGTTTGGAGTGAGCATTACTGCTTCTGGAACAGTTTTGATGTATTCTTTCATGTTTCTATAGGGATCTTGGGAATTTTTACTCCCTTTGAACTGCTAAAGGAGCTCTTAAGCAAGTCAGGAAAGTTGTTTCCTTCACACTGTTTATGGCAGTTCTTTTTCAGGTGAAACTGTGAAGTAGGGTTTAAATATTCACTGCAGGTGGTGCCAAAGGAAGAAGGATTATCATTAATGTCTACGTTAGTTTGTCTAGCTGAGACAGTTTCAAATATAAAACCAATGGGATTATACTACAGTTTCAGGCAGAATTATCATCACTGCAAAATATCACTTTTCCTTGACTCTCCAAGCACTAGAGAGTAAGTAGGGCATTTTAAGTTATTTGGCACATCCACCCAGTAACCATACAGAAGGACTAATAAAGATCAACAGAAATAGTTTCTGGACATCACGTTTTACCCACAAATAGTGAGCAGGAAGGTTTCTCAGCAAAGAAGACCACCTTGACCCCAGCAGTGATCAACTGTTTCTAGAGTTTCCTAGAGGAAACTGGAGCCTGAAGGAGAGAAGGCTATGGGGTGACTTATTGCTGTCTACAGCTCCCTGATTGGAGGCTATAGAGAAGACAGAAACAGGCTCTTCTTGAAGATAAATGGCAAAGGGAAAAGAGGCAATGGATAGATGTTGGAGCATGGGAAATTCCAAACGGATATTAGGATGTTAGTTGGAGGGGTTATTTTTTCAGGTTTTGTTTTTGTTTTTGTTTTTTTTGCTATGAGAACGGTCAAACACAGGCTCTGTGCTGAGACTGTGGAATCTACATCCTTGGAGGCGTTCAAGACTCAACTGGGTATGTCTCTGGGTAACCTGGTCTGATTGATCCTCCTCTGAGCAGGGGCTTGGACTATTTGCCCTCCAGAGCTCTTTTCTGGCCTAAATTATTCTGTGATTCTAAGACTATAAAATATTTTTTGCATGTATGTTCTAGTATGACAAAGAACTGTTGAGACATTCTTCTATATGAAGGCAAGACGAGAGGAGAATAATGCGCGGAGCATAACTTTGTCTATGCCTCTGTACTCTGAGTAGTTAAGGCTGGGATGAGCAGAAAGCAAGAGGAAAACTAGGAAGACCAGTGTTTAAACTTGCATAGACTTCAGTGGAAACAGACCTTCACCTGAGCATGTAAAACCGACAGTATTTCTTGGTGCCATTTTCTGGTATGTTTTCCACTGTATTTAAGGCCTATTGCATTTTTAAGTCATTTTACTGAAGCATACCATAAATATATTTGCTTCCTCTCCTTTCCCACCTCTCTGATTTAAAGTAATTTAAGTCATTTGAAAACTGAAGGTTCTGTGTCTGACACCCACTTCCCAAAATGTCAAGGGACTGAAATAATAGGTTGGTTTACCATCACAAATCCTACTATTATTAATACATCAAACCATTGCTGGGAATTGCCTCAATACAATTTAAGTACTTATCAAAGGGAAGGCACATAGACTGGAAGTTAAGAGGCTTCTCTCTGTCATCTTTAGGTATGTGTTTATCTGTCTTCAATGAAAAAGGTTTTGTGGGTTTGCTTTTCTCATCCAAACATGCATAGTCTGCTAAACAAAAATTCTTCTGGGGAAATGTCTTTTGATAATTCTGAAAGATAAGTTTGTCTTGTAAAGATATTAGCATGGTAAACATGGTTATAAATGTTTGATGTGTGATACTACTAAAGAAGTATTGTAATCTAAACCAACATTATTACAGGATTCTTAATCTGGTCGCAGGCCTTATGTGAAATGTACAGAACAAGGGCTTCAAACAGACCACCCAAGTTATCACTGAGAAGTTCTACACATGACTTGGGAAGGACTTCTACAAACAAGTGTATGAAGAAATGCATTACATCCAGCAGGAAACCAAATAACCAAATTATTGGATAAGTCACCCATTTGCTGAAGTGTATTCAGGGGAGGCCAATAAGAGGCATCTCCATCAAACTGCGGGAATCTGAAAGGGAGGGAGATAACCAGGTCTCTCAGATCTGCCCTTACAGTGGAGATCACTGAAGCTGACTCAGCCAGCCTGAAAAAAGGCAGAGGCTGCTGAGCTTTGGCAGTCTGTTCAACCCGCAGCCCACATGGCCTACTTTTGCAATGAATCTCAGAATAACCAGTGAAGATGCCGGGCCCTGTCCCTGCCACTTTTCCACTTTTTCCAAAAATGGAAACAAACAAAACAAAAGTGAGCCTGGTATTATTTTCCCCCAAAAAAATTCACCTTCCTGGAAACTCAACACTTTTTTTTTCTCAGTTGAATTAAGTTTTAAATGTTATAACTTTCTGTACTATGAAAGCTGATTTTCTTACCAGCTGTGGAGGTATATACACCTAATGCACCCATCTAAGGCTCAGCACAAAGAGCACTGTGAAGGCTTAACAAGATTTCATAGTTGATCCAAAAAGCCTCCTTTCACAAACCAGAAAATCTTCTGAGGACTTAACCAGAGTCATTTTAGGCATTGTGGGGTATCCTTTCTAGTTTCCAGGTGCCATTCCAAAACAGTCTGTGTCTTCCAAAAGTTCTCAGTCATATTTGCCAGCTTTGCATGGAAGTTATTGACACAAGACTTCTCCAATGGTGAAAGGAACCCCACATTTAGGCAACTTAATTCTGCCCCCTTTATCTCTCCTCTCCTTCTGAAGGAAGCCTAAGTTGCTGCTTTAGACTAACATATCTAATTTTCAAACATCAGAAGCTGCCTGCTTCAAAGCACATTAGTGAGGATATAATTTTTATATATTAAACAGTTGGACAAAAGCTGACACCTCTGAGTGAAAGCAATATAGTTAACACTCTGAAATGCTTTACAAACTGGAAGGTGACGTATTTAAATAAGAAATACACAATATAAACTGAAAACTCTTCAGGATGGGCATGGTCCCTTATTATACATTTGTACAGTATACACATTTTCTTTTGCCTATCAGTAACTCTCTAGTACAAATGAAACAAAGCCTGGTTACCCATGTACTTATATTGTGGTAGTGAAAATCATGGATGACACTTGTGATCAGAGAAAAGAGGACCAAAAGGACTGTAGGAATCATGGAGCATCAGGGCTACGGAGCATTGTGCTGGTTTTGGCTGGGATAGAGTTCATTTTCTTCATAGTAACTAGTATGGGGCTGTGCTTTGGATTTGTGCTGAAAACAGTGCTGATGATACAGGGATGTTTTCATTATTGCTGAGCAGTGTTTACACTGAGTCAAGGTCTTTTCTGCTTCCCATACCACCCCACCAGCGTGGAGGCTGAGGGTGCACAAGATGTTAGGAGAGAACACAGCCGGGACAGCTCACCCCAACTGACCAAAGGGATGTTCCACACCATATGATGTCATGCTCAGCATATAAAGTTGGGGAAGAAGGAGGAAGGGGAGATGTTTGGAGTGATGTTGTTTGTCTTCCCAAGTAACCGTTATGCGTGATGGAGCCCTGTTTTCCTGGGGATGGCTGAACACCTGCCTGCCAATGGGAAGTAGTGAATGAATCCTTTGTTTTTCTTTGCTTATGTGTGCGTTTTTTGCTTTACCTATTAAACTGTCTTTATCTCAACTCACGAGTTTTCTCACTTTTACTCTTCTGATTCTCTCCCATGTGTCACTGTGGGGGAGTGAGTGAGCGGCTGCGTGGTGCTTAGTTGCAGCTGAGGTAAAACCACAACAGGCGTGACCAATACTGCTTCAGCAAAGTCCTTCAGCTCAATGAAGTCTTTCAAGAGGGCAGATTTGGGAGAAAAGATGGAAGCTCCAAGGTCAGCTTTTTTGATCTCTTGCTCTGTGGCTTCATCCATGCCTTGATCTCTGGCTCAGTACCTTCAGAGCATGCTAACACATCAAGTTTTGCTTCCCTTAGTTTATTCTGATTTTTCATCCCTTAGCTTAATTTCTATATAATGCCTCACAATAGTAGCTGCAGTAGGAGTTTCTTTTTGTATTATCATTGTAAATAATTTGCAAAAAAGTAAATAAACATATCACACCAAGACTAAGATACTATGCTGAAAAAGGAATTTAATCCTTTGTTCACTTTGGATATCATAAAGAATGGTTTTGGATCTGGAAACAAAATTAAAAGGCTTTATTTTGGAGAGTGAAACCAAAGTTGATGGAAAGAATCTGCTCACATAGTAATCATGGCATGGACCATATTTCAGATATCAGTCTCAACGACTCACTGCTCTCATTGTTTGTGTGTTAACACAGCATGGACGTGCAAGAAGATTTAGGCTTTATTTACCCTGGAAATCTAGGTCATCCTGCTTGTGCTGTTCATACAGAAACTGGACTTACATTCACTTCGCTCTGTGGATATCCTCTGCATGCTATTTCAACACCACAAATACCTTGTTAGTATTAGAGCAGGAGAATGCAATCTGTCTCCCTGCAAGAAACAGAACAGACAATGCAAGAAAATAGCAGCATGGGAAAGAGCTGAGGGAGCTGGGTCTCTTTAGCTTAGAGAAGAGGAGACTGAGGGGTGACCTCATTAATGTTTATAAATATGTAAAGGGCAAGTGTCATGAGGATGCAGCCAGGCTCTTCTCAGTGACATCCCTTGACAGGACAAGGGGCAATGGGTGCAAGCTGGAACACAGGAGGTTCCACATAAATATGAGGAAAAACTTCTTTACGGTGAGGGTGACCGAACACTGGAACAGGCTGCCCAGAGAGGTTGTGGAGTCTCCTTCTCTGGAGACATTCAAAACCCGCCTGGACGCGTTCCTGTGTGATATGGTCTAGGCAATCCTGCCCCGGCAGGGGGATTGGACTAGATGATCTTTCGAGGTCCCTTCCAATCCCTAACATTCTGTGATTCTGTGAAGAGCAAGTAAGCCTCGGCACACTGACTCCAGCTTACTTGCTCCATGCCACTCCAGAGAGTACTTCCTTCTTCTCAATTCACCATAGGGAGAAGCAGAAAAAAACCACTGCCCCAGGAATATAGAAGTCAAGTTTTTCCCTTCTTCTGCTTTCTCGATTGCACACTGCTTTGGAAGAGAAAAGGAGCTGTAATATTGCCAAGTGTCACTGTATAGAGGAGTCCTTAACTGGCACAGAGCCTGCATAATGTTTCCTGCAACTATTTTTTTTTAATGGGATTCGTCTTCCCTAACCTTCACCATCTAATAATTAGGCATCTAATCTAAGCCATTCATTATGTTCTCTCTGGAGTCGATGCAAAGAAAGAGGTTGGATGAATCGCCCTCTGGGGGTACTTGTCTCTGTGTGTTGACAACAGAGTCAGACTAAAGACTGGCTTAGAATAGACAGCTAACTTTTTGGCAGCTAAAATTAAATTAGATGTATCCTAGCACCAGCTGCACTACTGTGACTGGCAGACTGACTCAGAATAAGTCACAGCTAGCTGTGGTACTTTAAATGCTCAACAGGAGCCAGTATATTTCTGGCCCTGGGATCACTGTGTATAACTTTAGCCCTGCAAAGTCTGGATTAATATATTTTCTCTCTATGTAACTATTGGGGCAGCTAAGCAGATCCACAAGCAAATCAGAAAACAATGATACATAGAGTATGATCATACGAACATGTAAGATAAATGAGCAGTGAAGTGGATTGAAGACTGGATGAATTGCTGAGATCAAAGCACTGTGATCAGCAGCATGAAGTTCAGCAGGAGGCAAGTCAATAATGCCGTACCACAGGTGTCAGTACTGGGACCAATATCACGTAGTCTTTTCACTAATGACATAGATGATGGGACAGAGTGCACCCTCTGCAAGTTTGGAGATGGTAAAAATTGAGGAGGAGTGATTGACTGGATTGCTCTTCTGCCGTTCAGAGGGACCCTGTTTGTCTGGGAAAATGGGCAGAGAGGAATCTCATGAAGGTCAACAAAGGGAGATGCTAATCCTGCACGCGGGGAGAAATAACCCAGTTCACTTAATTCAGTGATTCATTTAAGACTTTAAAATCTGGCCTGAGGGAGTTTCCCCCATACATTTTAGGTCAAGACTCAGAAATATTTCCTTTTCTTGCTCAGTGTTTAAGCATTCACTTAAATTCATTAAAGTTTGTAGAAATGAATATATAAAACAGGTTAATGGTGAATAATTTTTTTTCTAAGGATAGCTGTGGATCTCATGGCAATTAAAAATTCCTATTTTTATACTGTAAGAATAGTTTTAATTACATATTGCTGCATGTATAATTTTAAGATAATTATATAGCAAGTAGATTAAGCTCTTATTTACTTATCATGCCTGAAGATCTCATTTAGCAATTACTTAATATTCACCTAATGTAAAAGTGTCTTATTAAATCTACGCTGAACAGCAAAGACCTTTTTTTTTAAACATTCACAACTTTGTAAGGGAAAAATAGAATTGTCAGACATGTATAAAACACCCAGTCTTTAGCTATTATAATTTAGCTTGAGTTTTCTTAAGAAAATGCATGTGACATGCATTTATTGATTCTGAGGCTGACTAAAGTGATCTCAGTATCTCTCCCTACCCAATTACACAGTGTGTGTGGTGTCCAGCCATAGGATGGAAACACATCCACCACCATTTAGAGACAAAGAGGTGACCAGCTCTTTGCCCTTTGAATCATTCAAAAATTCCTCTCTGAAGGGATTTTCCACTGATACAAAGAGCACAGAGAGTAAGAAACAGTTTTCCTAGTAATCTCCTGAATAGGACAAACTGTCTTAAGTGATAGTTAACATGATTAAGTCACATTTGGTGAGGCAAACTCCAAATATAGGAGGTAATGTAGAGGATCAGTCAAAAAAAAAGCTGAACACCATTTCTCCTCTTCTGATCCACATATCACCATCTGGTGTCTTCGCACCTTCAAATCATCCTGCAGGCTGTGCCTGAAAGATGCCTCTAAGTCTCCATAGGACTGGAGGGAAATGTAGTAAAGCAGCTAAGCAATAAAAATGTCCACTCATTTGTCCCTGGAAGGTTAGTGCCTGTTATGGAAAGTAAAAGACACCGAAAGCCCTAAGTATCTTTGGGGCATCAAACGCACAAGTGATAACCAGGATTCATTATCCTCTGTTTTGGGTGTTTTATGCCAGATGATCTATTGGCAAACAAAAGGGCACTGTGATTAATAGACTGCTCATATGTCATACCTTGCCCTCCTGTTTTAGGTTTCCTGGCAGTTACCATCATGTTCTACTTTAACAAGTACTTTTGCACTTGCTTTGAAACCTAAAATTGTCTGTTCTCCAAAGCAGGATTGCACACTTGCTCATGGCTAAGCATTTGTGTGTGCTGCATATGAGTTAAGCCATAGACTATCTCTTTATCTCCTAAAAGCATGTATAATGTTTATACAGCTATATGTATGAGGGCAACGTGTTTGATCTGAGTGTTTCAGAATTTCATTGATGTCTATTGAGTACTCTAAGATTTTTATGAAACAGGTAGATGTATTCTTCAAAGTCTGATATATGTGTCAGAGAGTTCAAGTGAATATACTTCTTTTAAAAAAAAGCAAATGTAATAATTGGCACAAATATAATGGAGACTTTGTACCTTAATTGTGTTTTGACTCTAGCAGGTGGGATGAACTCTTCTCCCTTATTCTTAGGGTTTGTTTGCTTTTTTGCTACAAGTTCGATGAATCTTTTAATTAGATGGTATGTATGAGTGAGATCTATGAGCATCAGGACCTATTTTCTTATCAGACTGGAGTCCATGGTTCTGATGTATGTTTTACATATAGCCAACTTACTAAGCCATGATTCACTGACAGATGGTAAAGAGGAACAACTTAATCAACCAATTAATTCAAGGTTTGTCTTTTCAGAGAGGAGTTTAGATTCTGGTGATGTATGACCATACAAACCTTGAATAAATAGCCGTGAATCAGTACAAACCAGAGCTGTCCTGTTTCTTTCCTGCAGCCACAGGACTTGTTGACTCAGTTGTTTGTGCAGGCTAAGCTTCCCAAATCATGTTTTCTCAAAACAAAGAGGGTAGCCCAAGCATTCAGAGCAGGAAGCACAAGCTAATTTATAATGGGATTAACTTTTCTCCACCACCCTCCCTGTGGCTTTGTGGGGTTTGCTGTGGTAAGATCTCTACTACAGCTGCTCTGTTTGATTGCAATTCAGTCCATGTCACTTCTCTGCTGCATGGCAGGGGCTGTTTTTGTGTGTGTTTGGGTTGTTTTGTTTACCCCAGTCACCATACACAGCCACCTCCACAATAGATGAATGTCTTTTAGCAATGCTGCAGAAAACAGGCTATATTCACCCAGGCTTCTTTGGGAGGCACAAGTATAGCTTTTCTTATTTGCCATGAATGTCACTGCAATAACAAAGTGGCTCTGTGCAAAGAAAATCCGACTTTGGGGGCTAGAGTGCATTATGTTTGGATCTGCCTGCTTGACTCAAAGATTAAAACAACTGAATTAACTAAACCCTCAGGTATTCACATATGAGGTGTGTGTTTCAGTTCTCTTTGTGCTCAGTAGATATCTAGATCTGTTTTAGTTGCCTACACCTTTGTGTCTGTTTGCAATACCATATGTTATCTTACCCAAACTTTACTTTAGTTTGAAGAGGACATGGATCTTCCATAGCTGCAGTGTCACGTCTGTCAGCTCTATGTGAATACCTCAGCTATCCTAGTCTCAAAAGCTGTTGCCTGACTGTATGAGTAAATCAACCTACACCCTGATTAGAAGTCTAGAGAGTGCTTCAGCTGACCAAACGCCACTGCCTGCTTTAGGATTGTGGTTCCTCTTTAGCATCTGTCATTCTTATGGTGATGACTGAAGGATATTCACATTCTGAAAAATATTTAACCTGTCGAGTCCATGATAGGTGCTTTTTAAGCTTTGAACATCTGGTGCTGAAAGCTTTTTTTTCCTTCACTTTTGTGCAATTCTGTAAAAACTGCACAAGAAAAATTGAAATCCCACTGTACTTCACAATCCATTTACTGCCAGCAGAATCTTAACACAGGTGAAAATAAAAAATGCTCTGTTTGGATAGAAAACAATAACATGTTTGGTAAAGTTTTGAAGTACTGGCAAATAGTGGCACGATATGGTCTTACTTCAGACCTTTATCCATTTTGTCTATCAGATCATTAAAAATTATGACAAGGGAGGTATATTGTTACTTTGCTACTAATCAGAGAGATTAATTTTTGGTTCATCAAACCTAAATCCCTATGAAAAGTTTTATATTATATTACATTATTATATGTTATATTATAATATACGTGATATGTGATATTTAAAGTGCCATAAAGCAGTTGTCAGTCCCTTGTGTATACCCTTAACTCTTAGCAATAATATTTCTCTGTAACGGTCTTAGAAGAGGGGAGTGAAAAACCTTTATCTGTAGGAAATGTGCAAGTGAAGACTTTGTCAGTGTTTTTGACCACCAAGTTAGTCATATCTCATCCTAACTCCATGACTGTTATAAAATGACTAAAGGTTTTTAATGGCCTTTTGTTATTGACATCTGTGTTTAGTGGTTTATTTGAAGCACTGTAAGAATATTTGCTCTGGTCAGATGGAAGTTCTGCCTAACTCAGCACCTTGTCTGACAAAGTTTAAAAGAAACAGGGCAAGTATAACCTTATCCTTGTCTTGACCTGTTCTTTCAGCTTCTGACAATCAGCCATTTAGGGCAGTTGCCATATCTTTTTATAGAAGGAAAGCAATTATGTATTGTTTGAATTCTGCAGTTCAGAGGCTAAGTGACTCTCCCATGTCTGTACTCTGAAAGTGCATTTTCAGAGGACAGAATATAATTTCCCCTTGTCTGTGTCCTGAAACTATCAGGAAGCCAAAGAATCAAAGAAAATTTTAATGTCAAGTCACAGAGTCACAGAGTCATAGAATATCTCAAGTTGGAAGGGTGTTTACTATCTATTTTTTCCCTGCGAAATAAGTTAACAACTAAGCCTGTCAGTAGTTGATTATCATAGAAACACAGTTATTTTCATTATACATTTATTAGTATTGTCACTCTGACTCCACAGACACTTTGTTCTTTCAGAATTTCTAATTAAAGTGTAGCACGAATGAATCTTTAGTAACCTTTCCATATTAATTTTTTTTATATACTGGTGCTAGAAAATATAATCAAAATCATTACACTGAAAGACTTAAAACAGGACATGAGCTCATCTCCTGGAGATGCACTCCCCCAACTCTGAGTTGTAATACTGGGGTAGGATTGTTATAACCTTGTAGAAAAGTTAAATATTTGAGTTAGTATGGTAGGCTCATCTTACAGTTAAAACAATCACCAACAGAGGTGATTCAGGCCATGCTAACCTAAGTATCCAAGAGAGACACAACTAGTCTTTCAGATATCTTACATACCTCCTTTTAGCGATTAAAAGGGTGACAAGAATGATCAGCCTTAAATTAGATATCTGCCTTTTAGGAGTCCACGTTACAATAGCTAGATCTCACCTTTGGTAACTTAGGAACACGTAATTAAAAGGACACTTTGGCCACCTAAGATGGCTAATCAGGGAGTCACCTGAGTGTATGATTGGAGATTATAAAAGGAAAAAATTTTTGTGAGTCGCTGTTCAGAGACCACTAAGCAGAAAAGAGCCTTAAAAGAGAATTTTTTAAAGGCAAGCAGAGCAAAAAATCAAATAAAATTGACTTGAAGCAGGGATAAAGAGGAGAGAGAGAATAAGGGGAAGACTATTTCAGAGGAGAAAGCAGATTGAAGATAGCTTGAAGAACTCGTGAGGAATCAAAGGGAGGAAAATGCATGTTCCTGGAATGTATCTATTATGCTACTTAAATGAAAGTAATTAGGCTTGGAATTAAGTGTGAAGACCTCAGAGAGCATATCTTTAATGTATCTCCCACTGAACTTTTGGGGATGGAGCTCAGAATAAGGTGGAACTTCATACACATGTGGCAGAGAAACAGCTTTGAGAGAGAGGAGCCTTTGTTCTGGGGAGAAACAGGAGGGGGGAGTTGGCACCCAGGAAAGGTGCATCATTACTGTCTTACAGCCTGGTTAGATCCAAGGAATGCGGGGGAAAAAAAAGAATCCTGTTCGTCAGGATCCAGGATTGTAGTTGGTAGCTGATTTAGGGAAGTTCTGTTAGGGTTATGTCCCCTATTTGTGCAACTTCAGAACAGCATCTTCCTATGAACCCACAGTTAACTTTCGCTGGTGACGGTGCATTTGTAAAATTACATTTGCTATTTGGAAAAAAAAGAGCTTGCAAAACTCAATCTCTCTAGCCCAGTGACAAGAGTTTCTTCCTTAATATTCTCTAACCATAACTTGTGGAACCTCCAGCTTTCCTTACAAACTGATGATCATAGCAGCTGCCTGACCAATGACTCCTCCAGCTTTCTTTTGTGCGGTTGAAAAGTAGCAGATACTACTAGGAGATGCTGCCATGAAGGCCAGCTTCCAAGACTTCTACTTAGAGCTGGTGCTTCTCAGGATAAGCACAGAGATAGCAACGTGCTATCTTATCTACTGATACCACAGCCACTTGCACAAATCCATCTTCTGACCATCTGTTTGGGGATACCTGATGTTTCTTTCAGAATCACAGTCTCAGTGATAGACTGGGCCTCCTCCAGACTTCAGCAGAACTGATCCCTGATGTGTTTGAAAAGTACATATCTGAGCATTTCTAAGCTTCCCAACCTGGGATGAGTGGGAGATTCTTGACATTTGTTAGTATGGTCACTACATCAAGTAGGACCACAAAGGAGACAGCTAATCTTTTTGTACAGCAGAGAGACTGCTTTTGTCAAACACACTCTTTGCTGTGTTTCTAGGGCAACGTATCTGATGCTGAGGCAAGATGAAGCACACACCTCCTCCTGTTCCAGAAAATTTTCCATTTAAAAAGATTTTCTGTTTTGAGCCCCAAGGGCAACCTCAGAGTTGTCTAAAATAAGTTATATGTAAAAAAATTTTCTTTTTAATTGTGTCTTATTTGTTGTTTTTGTCCATAAAACTTAGCAACCTATCTAGTTGCAGCCTACCTACAGTGTCAGAGCTGCAGCTGACAAAAGCTGAAGATCAGACCCAACATATCCTAGTGCTCATCGGTTTGAAAATGTGATAATGCATAGCAAAGCAAGCACAGTGATATGTCGTACAACTATAATATTTCTCTGGGGTAACCCAAATAACCTATTATCTGAAATTTTCATGTTCAATTGGGCACATTTTCCAGCATTACTTCAAGCTATTCTCCTTCAGCTCAATCTTGCATGATACAGCTTTGTACTCATATGACTAATCAAATTAATTTTAAATACCCTTTTAGTCCTAATGGCTGGTGTCATGAAGTTTGGAGCAACAAGTTCTCTTCTAGGACACAAGTTTGTTGTAAAATAATTAACATGTCAACTGAAAGACTGCAACAGAGAGCGTATCTTCTCCTGACTAACAAAAGGTGCTTTGAAATAAAGTTGCCTAGCTATGCCTAGAGCACTGAACTGAGACTTGAAAGATCTACTTCTGGGTTTATTCCTGGATTATTTTGAATCAGTTACTTTTCTTTCCTATCTGTAAAATGGGGCTGGTAATATAGGTACCTTCATCTGCAGATCTCAAGGCCTTTTGCAAGTATGAAGTATTCTATTTTAATTCAGTGCAATCTATGAGACTAATTAACATAATGGCTCAAGAGAATCTTTTGATCATTGAAGGTGAGAAGGGACACCAATTTCTTTTGATTTTGAAGGCAAGAAAGCATGAGCAGCCCTTCACAGAATCAGACCCTTCAAATTATGTCACTATCAAGGACCGATACGCTGAAGCTCATTTGCTTCAGAGGGATTTTCATGAGTTTTATTATTCGAAAAGTACTTAGACAGAATCCTGAGACAAGAGAACTTATAGACAAGTAACATTTTTATGTTTCTATTTCTCTTTTCTTTTGGCTAATCAAATGGGCATTTGAAGTCTTTTCTAAGAACAAAGAGATACAGGGAGTGCCATTAAAATCTTGATATTTGCTGTTCCCAGTAATTACATTTAGCAGAGTATTCAAAGCAATCTTGCTTCTAAACACAGTAAATGCAGTGGGTCAGGTAAATGTTATGATTTAGTAAATACTGAGGGTTTCACGGTGCCTATGGTAACATAAGGAGCACGTAAGGAGACAGGCACTGAAGAGCTCAGTTTTTACCCAGCGCATAAATAAGGGCTTATTTTTCATTTTCAGCTCAGTTCCCCCTATGTCGCCTATCAATAGTGTTTAAGACAAAGCAGAATTTTAATCCCAAGGTTTTCTCAGAAACAGTTGTTTACCAACAGAGCTCAGCTTGAGAAAGTGGTCCAAGCAAGAAAGTTTTGGTTGGAATGATTAATGGATTGACAAAATTATAAGCAACTGGGGCAAGCTCTTATTGTAGGATCTGTTTGACAAGACCAGTCTAATATTTGTGTTCCAAGCATTGAAGGAAGATTATCCCTTTACTATCTTATCAAGAGGTCCTGATCTCTTTGCTTCACAGTTAATCACCACAATGTGGACAGGACAAAATCCTAAAATGAAAAAATAATTAAAAGAACTGCAACTGAGGCTGATATATATGGAGATATTTTTTTCACAAATTCAAAGTTATTGGGGTCCTACAGCTCACCCTTGGACTGGGAGTTTGCAGGCTGCCAAATTTCTTAACTTTAATGCTGAACATAAGCAAAGAATCTTTTGTGGAAGTTTCCTTATCTGGGAAATCTATTTAATGATACTCTCCTCTCTCTTCTTTCAGCTCTGGTAATGAAATAGTTATATGATGTTTAATATTAAATCACTGGGACAGGACCAGGCCTCTTGAAAAGCAAATGAGAAGTCTTATATATTTACTAAGTGACAATGTCAGAGTGTTGTCTTCCCTCCTGAATGATCTTCTAATTATTATTTTTTAAAACTCACTTAATGGAAAAGGGGAACAAATGTTTCAGCCTTGGGACCTCATTTCAAGGTTGCACATTGTACAAAAGTGCATTATGAAAACCCTTTTGCACCAACTGTAATTAGAGATAATTACCAGTGTTCTAGTTGTTCTTTTTCAGGAACTAGGCACAGGAGGTTATCTCTACCTAAAATACCCATCACATTTGTGCCTGCTTGCATATTTTTATAGCAAGGACCTCTACAATTTTACTTAAGGATGTGAAAGGATAATTTGCGCCTGGCTGAGTACAGTGTACCTGCAAATATGCAGTGTGGATAGCCCACTTACTCTGATGCTTGGAGGGTAAGAGTGCTCTTGTTGCATAAAATTAGATTATGCCTGATCAAATTAATTCAGCTATTGATTCTACTTCATGGGATCTTAGGAAAGTAACTTTACCCTCTGTATAACTTCAATAAAGCTACTCAGTCTTACAGTATCAATTTCCACTGAATGGAAGAGTCAGACAGTACATTTTGGACAGCTTGTGAAGGTTACATGTGACTGAGGATTTCAAGCCATCTGATGATTAGGAGATGACCTCAACTCTACCATCTACAATAGAATATTAATGATTTTTCCTGCCTGTCTCTCAGGTACTAGGTATGGTATGAAAACAAAATCTTTAACATATCCTGAAAGTGTATATAACATAGCATTGTTTTGGTTGGAAAGGACCTTTAAGATCATCGAGTCCAACTGTTAACCCAGCACTGCCAAGCCCACCACTAAACCATGTCCCTCAGCACCACATTTACACAGCTTTTGAATCTCTACAGCGATGGGGACTCCACCACTGCCATGGGCAGCCTGTTCCAGTGCTTGACAACCCTTTTGGGGAAGAAATTTGTCCTGATATCCAACCTAAGAAAGTGTTGAGTCCTCCTCACCCTCGGACACCTGTATTTGGGACTCGATACCCCGAGGAACCAGCCCTCCCTCCTTGTCCCTGAGGACCACAGGCTTCCAAAGACCAGGCAGGCTGAGATGGTTTCCCCACGTTTATTTGGAAAAAGTCACATACATATGTAAGATACACTTTTATATATATATACATAAATGTATATGTTCTGTATCTATTTGTATATATGTGCATATATATTTATAAACACATAAGTACACTTTGTATTTTTGCTTTCACTTGCTCTTCAAAGTAGTTATATGTCAAATCAGCCTCTTATAGTCATGAAAGTAAAAAAATTTAATTAGCTGAGATGAGATTCATTTCACACAGCTTTTGATACCTAACATGTAGACATTCAGATCCGCACCAGTCATCCCAGGCTCTCCTTCTAACCAACAGATGCACTTTGGGGGAATAATTTGTATGCCCTATTACAGACTTTATGTGTATAGAGGGCCTCAGGAGTCACTAGGTCGAAGGTAGACGCCTGCATTGCACGTCTGCATTTAGCCAGATGAGCCCCATCCCTTGTAATTCTAAGATGTGGATGGTGCCAGGTTTGAGGCACAGCAGCAGACAAACAGATACACAGAATACAAAGTAAGGGATGCAAAATGTTAGCCACTTTGTAGATGAAATATGGGACATCGAACTCAGATGACTTGATGTACATAACACAGGAAGCTAAAGGCAGAACCAAGACCCAACTTGACATTTTTCTGAATCACCGTACAAGGTCTCATTTGCAAACTACACTTACTGTCAGTGTAATTAAAGTAGCAATTAAAGCTAAAGTAGCAACCTTAAATAAGTTGACCTAGGCAAATCATTGAGTCATTATTCTGGTTTGATATTTGTCTTGTTTACTTTGGAGGAGAAATTACTTAGACAACATCTGTTTCCTGTTAGCTGTATTTTAAGAAAAACATAATAATAAATTATCTTGAGAAAATCTATTACAAATGAGTGCTCAGGAAATATACAGGACAAGGACTAGCATGAAAGATGGAGCTACGACCTGTGACTTACAAGGTATTGGCAACAGTAAGGTGAGATTTCCCATACATTTACATGCATCCTTTTATCTTTGCCCTTAGGACAGATCAAAGGAAGTTCGTGTTATTTCTATTTCTGCTCAGTGCTTTGTGAGTTGTACAAATATTTTGCCTAATGCAGTGTTACAGTCCTTTGGGAACTGGACTGAGTCCACAGAAAGCATTGCTCATGATCATTTTGCCCATGCTTTTTAATCTCTTTGTAAAACACTTCTTGGTCCTCAGGACAAATTCTTTAAGCTATTATCATGAAGAGCCAGAAGCCAAATAAGCAGTAATTAAACAGGAAATGAATACACTTATTTAGAACCCTTTTGCCTGAGATTTTTAAGAAATAAGAGCCTAAAAACTAAGCCCAAATATTTATGTCTTGAGTATTGCAAGCGCTTTTGCTATCATGACTTCCAGAGACTCAGAGTATGACGTTCCTGGAAGTTTATGAGAGACCTGGGTCTTGATTCCTACCTTTAATTAAAGACCCTTAAAAGAACTGCGTCTGCTAGGAAAGTCATTGACATTCCTGCCAGTTTAATGCTGACAGTGGATATCTTCAGTCTTTACAAGGCAGTGCACAGCAAGGGGAGAAGTGCAACCTGAACATTATAGTCTTTGCCATCCAAGAGAACAAGCAATATTTTTTCAAAGAATCTGAAGACTTGCATGCATTTAACATGACAGTTCATGGTAAATACTAATAGAGCATTGTCATCGGTGTCTGTCTCCCTGTTCTTTGACGTGGTGAACCTGTTCTAATCAGAGAGTGAGCAAATTGCTGCTACACTTATTTATTATGCATGTCAGTCAGCACAGCTATTAATTTGAGCTTGGGAAGGATTATTTTTGTCCATTAACCTCCTGTATCTCCATGTGTGAAATATCAAATCTTGAAATCCTATCCACCATTGATATATAAAGAGTTTCTTAATGAAAGCCTCTAAGAATTAATTATCTAGTTGGGTTTCTAAGTGGGAACTGTGTTGTGCTTGAAGTTCAGCTGTCAGAAGAGGTTGAAAACTGCACAGAACAATATGTGGCTCTAGTTCAAAAAAATCTTTTGAGCATATGCTTGAAGTCTAGTTATGCATATGCTTGAAGCTGCACACAAGTTGTGGTAGTCTGCTGAATCATGGGTAGAAAGCAATGCCTTCATTGTTTAATTTCTTGATTCAGCCAAGAGAAATGTTTGCTTCATTCTTGTTACTGGAAAGAGCAGTTAAAAAATGTACTATCATCTTCTCTCTTTTTAAATGAAGAAATCCTTTGTTTAACAGATAGTTTTTCTATTATTTTAAGCAATGTAGTTCATTAAAATTATGGTAATTTTTACTTACATGGCCATACTATTACCTTTCAAACTAAAATATAAATTCAGGGAAGAAATACAGTTCATGAAATTTCTGAAAATGGCATTCTTAATGATTTTCATTCCAAATGTCTTTGAAAACAAGCTTGATGTCTATTTGAATGGATTTTAAATATTCCATAACAATAATACAGACTTAGTCCTACATTTTAAAGAAAGGGAAAATTATATAGTGATAGAAAGAGGGAGAACTCTCCAGAAAATTCTGATCTCTATGCCTATGTTGGAGTAATTTTACCCCAGCTGAAGATCAAGACCTCAATGTGAACATTGCGAGCATTACGTAACTGCTTCAGTTTAATGAAATGCAGAATGTAATATACTGAGAGACGAAAAGGATCTTGATGTAATTTTTACAACTGGAGGGAGTAGAGTAATTAAACAAATGATGTTCATATTTATACAGCATGAACAATGCTAAGGTTGACTATATAAATGTTCACCAGACTGTGCTAGTTGCCAAAGGGATTTAGAAAGGAAAGAATAAGGATCTTCATTAGCAGGAGGCTTCACAAAATCTGGTTTCTTTTCCATTCTGCAGATTCTTTGGTGTCAAATATTATGATTGAAATCCTGAACACCCAATTCTCACAGTTGCAACACCAGCTGTAGTCCATCTCTCCTTTCTCCCTAACTATAGTTAGCAGACTTAATATCCTTGAAACACATACCTCTTGTCTAATGATGGTTGAAACTGGCCAACATATTTAATTAAGAGTGGGGACTAGAAGACATACAGTAGCATTGCAGAAGCTTCCTTTCCTTAGGATATCAATTAAAAAACAATGAAGACTTCTTTTACATCTTGCATTTTGTAGATTGGTGTCGGGTAGGTCAAAATGGAACTGAAAGCACATTTTGTTATCGCAATTAAGAGAGAAGAAGTGTATAATTAGGCTAATATTATATGGCTCTATTTGTAAGGAAATATACACGTGGAAGTCCAGGGACTTGCTAGAGTATATGTGTGTGTCTGTAAGAATATCTCACCTGAGCAAGAACTGCTTTCTAAAGGCCAAGTGAGGGGACAGCTGAGAAACAAGACAGATTTTGTAAGTCTCTGCCAACTCCTTTCAGCCATGCGAGCTTTGCAAAAACAGCTGCTGTTTTTAAACCCTGACATTTCAGAACCCCACTCAGCTTTGGTGCTGGTCAATTTTAGAGCAGCTGCTCTGCCCAGCCTCCCCAGGGGCAGAAACACCTGCAGAAGGTACTGTTTAATTTGCATAAAAACAAAAGTGGAGAATCAAAACCTGTCAGCCTCACCTGCTGCTCCTTCTTCTTCCTTAGCTACTAGTCACTTCTGTAAAGTTTTTTCTCAATGCAATAACCATGTCAACCTAAGTATGCCAGCTTAATAGGGGAAGAAAGGTCTGAAGTATTGTCTGATATACAGAAGGTTCCCATCCTTTTAGCAGGTAAACACACATCCTGGGATATTTGTGGAACAATGCTTCTTGGTGGTGTGATGGCATGAGGACACCTTTGGCTGGAAGTAGCTACATGGCATGGATCAATATTAGACTGGGGTTTTGGGGTTTTTTTGGCACTTAATATGGTATTTTATGTTGCAAGTGTGGAGTTTCACACTACTGTACTTCCATAAGGTAGCACAGAAGCTTCCAGAAGAATAAAGGAAAAGGATAAAGCTTTTCCATTTGGATTGTATCTTTACCTTCCTAATTGGGACAGCTGATCTTAAGAGGAATGGACTCAAAAACACAATTTACAGATGTCTCTGTTATCTTAAGCTGACGATAGAGGAGCAGGAGGAAAAATTGCGTAAAAACAAATCACACAAAATACTTCTTCATCTCAAATACTTTAGCATGTTCATGCAGTGGTGATGACATCCAAATACTGTGGCTGGCTTGTATTTTTAAAAGCAGAAAGGGTGGTTTTATCTCTAATGTGCATGCCTATGACATGACTTGGGGATCAAACAGCTTTCACCCTGCTCTCCCTGTAGCTGTTCCAAAAGTTCTCAATGTTCATGATTTAGTCTTAAAAAACTTCCAGTCTGTTTTGATATTAAGCAAGAGGATTAGGTGTTAGGGGAATGCAATTCTGTCCAAAACCAGAAAGTTGGCACTTTATTCCAGATTAATCTCTGGACTAACAGCCAACAAAACCAGATATTTCTGTTCCACAGGGATTGCTTCCCTATAACTTTGCCTGCCTGCTACATCATTTCTTGTTTGCTGAGGAAAAAAAAAACATGTTTTAATCTTTCCTGGATAGCAAAGGCTAGCTTGTGATCTTTGCAATAATTTCAGCTTTCCCTTAAGCCCCGGGGGTTGGTGTGCATGTGTTTTTCCTCTAAACCAGGAGCATTTAGTTTAATCTAGTTGATTTGGCTTCTATAGTTCACAAAGAGTGAAAGATATATCCAGAATATTATTTTTCATCTTAAACACATCTTCTTCAGTGAGAAAAGTTCCCTCTGGAGATACTATTGTGTCTCTACTGACTACTAAGTTGGAGAGCTATTGAAGACACCTAAGTGAGAGATGGTTTTTTGCTTTTCCCTTCCCCCTTTTCCTCCCTTCCCCCTTTTCCTCCCTTCCTCCTTTTCCTCCCTTCCCTTCATGTCTCCTCCTCTTGTCTGCAAAAGGGAACATGAAAAGTTACCCTTAGCTTTGAGGGGCTACCTAATGAATCAGAAACACATAATAAAAATTAGACATCCGATGCTGTCCCAGACAGAGGTGACCCATAACTGTAGCTAAGTGGTGGTTTGGAAAGGTGGATATATTTGCTCAAACTTATTTCGTTGAGGCCCTTTTAACTTTTTTGAAACATTATGACTTGTTAAGTTAGTCTCATGATCGATGAATGCATGGCTGGAATATGGCACCTATGTAGACTGTGGGCAAGCACCTTCAAGGAGTTATGAATAATAGTTGTCGTTTATTCTTGTGCAGGCTAGGTTCACAACTTAAGTCTTCAGCCTTTGCTGAGCTCCATCTTCTTTCCATTGCAAAACTGCCACTGCCAATTGTATTAAAATCAAAACAGGTTTCCAGCTCTGGGGGTGCTTTTTGGCATTTACTGTCCTTCCCATCCACAACTCTTATCATCCCAGCCATGCTCTATCCTGAACCACTGTCATCCTGCCTTGCTTCTTTAAACCCCTTTATTTTTCATTTATGGGAAATAAATAATGATCTGAAGAAATAGATTAGCAGAGAATTAGGCCTACGTGAGCTGTATGAGGGAACCACAAAATGAAACATCAGTATTTATGTTAATAAATCACCCTAATGGTACCTCTTGGCCTTAAATTCAACATGTGTGTTACTACCACAACTACAGAAAATTGAACAACTTTCCCAGTATCCTTCCATTAAAATTTCCATATTATTGTTTTAAACTTCTGAGAGAGAAGTATTTGAGTTCCGCTAGTTAATCCGTTTCTCAGGTGTGGATACTGCTTCCATGTTACAAAACAAAAAAATCCCAAAAGTACAGACAGTTTGGTTCATGCTACAGCCAGAGATGAAGATTTCTAACTGTTTGAGAGTCCTTTTGCTACCTGCATGTAAACAACAGTAATGATCTTGAAGGGTTGATAGCTTAATGTCTAGGGAATAGTAAAGGTGAAAGGAAAATGTCATACTCTGACAGTAATTGCATAAGTATGATTAAGCTAAACTACTGAATGGATGCCTATGATCTTTGATTGTACTACAGCTAAGGAAAAAGAAAATTATTTCCTGCTTCAGAGGAGCACACAGGAAAAAATATATTCTAATTTTTGATATATCAAATAACAGAGGAATGATACCTCAGCATTTTATTTATACAAATACTTTCGAGGATTGAGAATCATAGCTCAAAGAGAGTATTTTCATTGTGCATTATCTGGAGTCATGAAGGCTATAATTTAATTTGGGATAATGTAAAGAAAAGAAAAATGTGGATAAAAATGGTTCTGTGTATATGTGTGTGTGTGTGCGTAAATACAGCAGTAGGTAGTGCTAAAATACAGCAGTCTTTATTAGCAGTAAACCATGATTATTTTGGAAGCTGTGGAAAGACAGCAGAGACATGACCTGGTTTTCCCTTTCTTCTTTATTCTGGAGGGAGATGGGAATACTTAGTTCAGTTTAGCAGTGTTTTTGTCTGTCTTTGATTCAGTAGTGTTATCACATACTTATCCTCTTGAGTCTAGATCCACAACTAGTATAATTTGACCCAGCACCATTGATTTTACTGGAATCACACCAATTTACTATATTTGAGAACTGGGCTTGCACTGATTTCTTCTTCTTATTGTAGCAGTTTGTAGTCTTTCGTTGCCTTGGCTTTTTTCTTTTTTTTTTTTTTTTTAATTAAATACGTTCTCTCACAGCTTATTAAACACTGTTGTTTGCAGACAGTCAATGCAACAAAAGGTTAACATGTCAGGTTTTGCTTCCTGATATAAGTGTTCAGGCTTCACTGAGGCCACCAGGGAATGACTTTACAGAGCTACAAATTGCTCATTGGAATCTGAAAAAAACTAATGACTTTAGAAGAATTCAACTAATACATATCAACTAAATTCCCAGTGGCTGGTAAAAACCAGGACACATTCTCTACGATTGAAAGATCATAATAGCCCATAGTTGTACCCCATCTGATCAGCTTATTATGTGCTGTAAATTCAGAATCAAATATTTCATAAAAAAGTGCAATAAAATCTGAAGCTGACAAATGCAGCACAATTTCAACTGTCCAGAGAGGTCTTGACCTTTTTCTGGGAACACTCTCATCTATAAATTGTCCTTGTCCTTCTCAGCTCCCACTTAACCTCAAAGGGCAGCTAGGCTGCTAAAGAGTTGGGAACGTGCAGAACCATTTGCTAATCTGTGTATAATCTACCCCAATGACTCTTTTTAATTCTGTTTTTGCAAGAAAGAGAAATTTCCAGAGAGGAAGCTGGTAAAATGTGAAAATAAATCCAAGAAGGATCTATCACAAAGCCTGACTCAAGAAGAAAATGTCAAAGGATCTTTTTTGAGGGAGAGGGGAGGGAAGGAAGGAGATAGTCCTGTCCTGGGATGGAATAGTCATCCTTTCCCTTCCCCCCCTTCTGTGTGTAGAATCAGTGTTCAAAACTAGTCAATTGTACATCAGCATATTTTTCTGGTCATTCTCAAATCCTCAGGTGGCTGTGCAGGAGTAATTTTTTAATTCATCCAAGCTATAACTCAAGATATATTTCTATATATATAAGCTATACCCCAAGATGTGAATTCCAGTATGCTTTTATTGGCCAGGGCCTATGTTTCTGTTATGCAGACACAAAGATATAATACATTTTCATCTATTCTGTATAAGACATGTAGATGCAAGTCATCAGTCTCTTTCTGGTCAGTTTAGAGGACATAAGAGCTGTTCTACTCCCTTGTTCCCTGTTCTACTCCCAATATTTTGCAAGTCAAGGTATATTATTATTTGTGGTTTTATGTTGGGCACTCCTCAGCTCAGTTCCCAGGTGGCTGGTCATGATGGTGGCCCTACTGCAACCTTCAACCATGCTGCTCAGTTTCTACCTGAATTAACACATGAACTGGATTATATGAGGGTGTAATCCTGCTGTGCTTTTTAGATGGCTCCTGTAAGCACAGAGCACTGCAAAGTAGTGTCTGTTTTGTGGCTGCTGCACAGTGCTACCATCTGTTGCCTTTGCAGGGATCTTCTATATTAAATGTTTTTTTCACTGGTAGCTTAGCAGCTGGGCCTGCCATGGAGCAGATGCAGGAGAAATACTGCCCTGCTTCATGACCAATGTGTCCATTGCAACCAGCACAGATACATGGGAGGAAACATGAGGCATAAGGAGAGTGGACATTGGATAATCCTTGGATATGAAGTGTTGGATTTACTGACTCTGCTGTCTTTCCCTTGGGTGGGATTTCCTGCACCTCTCATCAGATGTCTGCAATGCAGACGTGGATGGGAGCTTCTTCCCCCAAGGCTTCTCTGACCATCAATGGACAAAAATGAGTAGTTGTGCGGCATGGCTCATCTCACTTACATTAGATGTCTAGTTGAGGACGAGACAAATTGAAGCTTACTGTCCATTGACTGAATTGATTAGATCTTCTGAAGGAGCCCCAGGGGACTAGCTCAGGCAGAAATGCCTACTTTGCAGGTGCTTATGAATAGTAAAGGTATATCCTTTCCTTTCCTTTGTGACAGATCTTGTCTCTTTTTCTTTCACACAGATGCCTAGAGTCAGCTTTTTAGCCCAGGGCCTTCTGTTTGTTTGTGGGTTTTGGTTTTGTTTTTTTTTTTTGTTTTTTTTGTTTTTTTTTTTTAAATTATTAACAAATCTGCACACAAGATCTCTGTTGCTCCAGGAATTTCTCTCTTCCTCTTTTCATATCCTCACCTAGAACTGCTATTTTTTTCCCTGGACCCATAATTATCTCCACAGCAACTAATGGGGATTCTGAAACAAAGGGTTGTTATTTCAGTTGAAAAATAAACAGCAGAAGCAGATACATGACTGCAGCAGCAGTGGTACTGTCTGGTCTGTTTTTCAGAGATTTTGAGCATCTCCTGTCCTGTTTTATTCAAAAGATATGACTCCAACGTCAGCTTGAGCACAGAGCCCTTTTCTTACGCATTCTCGCTGCTAAAAATCTTTAATTCAGTAGACACTGAAAAAAAGATCTTGAATCCCAAAATATTAACTTGAAACTTAAATTTGAACTTCTTGCTCAAATGAGCAAAAAAAAAAAAGATAATCCACCATTGATATGGACAGAATCACAGAATCACAGAATGGTTAAGGGTTGGAAGGGACCTCTGGAGATCATCTAGTCCAACCCCCTGCCAAAGCAGGGTCACCCAGAGCACGTTGCACAGGGTCACGTCCAGGCAGGTTTTGAATATCTCCAGAGAAGGAGACTCTACAACCTCCCTTGGCAGCCTGTGCCAGGGCTCTGGCACCCTCAAAGTAAAGAAGTTCCTCTTCATATTCAGATGGAACTTCCCATGTTTCTGCTTGTGCCTGTTGTCCCTTGTCCTGTCACTGGGCACCACTGAGAAGAGTCTGGCCCCCTCCTATTGACACTCACCCCTAAGGTATTTGTAAACATTGATAAGATCCCCCCTCAGTCTTTTCTTCTCCAGGTTGAACAGGCCCACCTCTCTCAGCCTCTCCTTATAAGAGCGATGCTCCTGATCATCTCTGTACCCCTCCGCTGGACTCTCTCCAGTAGTTCCTTGTCTTTCTTGAACTGGGGGGCCCAGAACTGCACACAGTTACTCCAGGTGTGGCCTCACCAGGGCCGTGTAGAGGGGCAGGATAACCTCCCTTGACCTGTTGGCCACACTCTTCCTAATGCACCCCAGGATACCATTGGCCTTCCTGGCCACAAGGGCACATTGCTGGCTCATGGTGACCTTCTTGTCCCCCAGAACACCCAGGTCCTTCTCTGCAGAGCTGCTCTCCAGTAGATCAGCCCCCAACCTGTATCGGTGCATGGGGTTATTTCTCCCAAGGTGCAGGACTCTACCATGGTTTAAAACCATTTTATTTTCTGATATGATCAGGAAGTGGTAAATTTTGAAGCTAGTGCCTAACATTCATTAGCCAGGAAAGGAAAAAACATCATTCTAACGTTTCACCAGAATGACAATGAAGGAAAAAATAATACTTGCTATGTATGAAGGAATCAAAGTGTTCCCAATTGTCATGATACTTATTGGAAGTGTTAGACAAGAGGGTGAAATTCATTTCACCTAGCTATATAGAAGCATCCAAATTACCTGTCTCAGCTCCCTCTATGGCCATTGAAAAGAGCATGGCATCTCCAGTGTGTGATTTTGCCTAGACACCTTGTATCTAATACAAAATTACCCTCTAAGATGAAAGTCTAAATTTAAATGAAATCTCAAATTTTTATCTTTTCTTTTCTTAAAACTGAGTTCCTTTGTCAATATCAATTAAAAAAAACCCTTATCTATAATTGAAAAGAAAAAAAAAGTATTTACCTTTCCTGACTGACATGGAAAGGCTTCAAAACTTGTCATGATGTCTCTGTAGAAATCAAGAGGCAAAATAAAAGGAACTAGGGTATTTACTACTTTAGAAGCATTATCATTTATTTCAGTGGTGCCTTTGGGCAAGGGTGTCCCTATAAAAGGCTGTTACAATTTCATATCTTTGGGTGCAACTGCTAAGTAAGCATTCCTTCAATGGAGAGCTGTGACTTTCCATCCCGGTCACATTTTACAGTGAAACCCCTCAGGACGATAAGGTTGAGCATTGACACATTGACTGACAGTTCTCTAGATCAAGCTATGTTCGAGCCACCACTTCCTTTCCGGACAGCACAAGTCAATCTTTGAGATCCAGGTGGCCAAAAGGGACCACTGGCCACCTGTTAGGCATTTCATACCAAGATGTTTAGGCATCTGAGTTAGAAAGAAAGTACTGACTGTATTCAGGCTCCAAATGCTTAGTGCCCCTATTACAGCAGGTTCGAGTGATCAGCTATATCTAGCACAGCGAAGAGGTGGTGCAGCTGGATGGAGACCTCCCACATCTGTGATGGTTGATGGACCTTACCCCTGATGTCACTGGAGGAAACCTTACTTTTGACCCAGACACTCCTTCAGCTGCAATTTGTCAGACTTCTCACAGAGGGACCAGAAAGTTTTCTAGGGTAATTTCCTGCTCAGCAGACAGCATGGTGACCGGGCTGGAGAAATAAGTGATATATCAAGTAAAGGTCATAGTGGTCACCTATTTTGCCAGGAAAAGCAATTACCTATTCTTGTATAGTTGTGGTCATTGCATTGGCAAATTAAATGAACAACTACTGAAATGTAGCATCCTGGAGATTTGCCCAAGATGAAATTACACATACAGTGATCTTGTATCATCTGTGCTGCTGACTGCAAACTGCAGTCTAACAAACTGTAAATCCTCTGGTGAAATGACTGCTTTAAGGTACAGCCAGAGGATCATGAGTGACTGCATTTAGAGAAGTTACTGTTTTTGCCAGTGTCACAGCCGACTATGTGCATACTGTTATTCCATTGCCCTGCAGCAAAATCAGTCATGTCAGGAATGAAGAGGTCCCATTTTACTTTGAATTACCATAAACTAGGGGTGCACACGTTGCCTATAGTCACATCTCAGCTAGATTTTGTGTGAATCTGTGACCAGAGACCACATCTCAGACACTCCTCAGAGAATGGGATGTTCTCATTTCTCAGCTCCCACACTTTCCATCCATTATTAGCAAGACAACTTCATGAGCTTGACAGAGGGCAAAGGACCTTTGGGAATCCCACGCTGCTCCTGAGTTGCTTTAGAAAGTCTGGCAGAACGAAGGCAAGGTGTAGTTGAAACACAAAACACTCAAAAGCTTCAATATAGTGAAGTCAAGGAAAAAGAACTCAAGAACATTGAGAAACAGAAACAGGTCCAGTCAGTGGTGGGATTGTCCAGTGCAAGAAATCATAGCTCAAATGGGCAGACTGTGTCTCCTTTGATTGAAAGGATGTGGGTTTTGTAGTCTATGTATATTTGAAAACAGGGAACTCACAAAAACAAGCATTTCCCAGGAGCAAACGGGTAAACTAGGTTGGATGCAGACCTCATTAGAGTGGCGGATTTGGAGATCTCAGAGCAGCAAGTCTCCCTGATGCTGGTAACATCTGCTGGGTTTAGAGAAACAGGACTGGATGAAAATTCTAAGCAAATTCTTAGTACTTGTGCGCCATAAGGAAATGGTGAATGGAGTGAAGTTCTGTGCCTTTTGTTGTTGTTCGTCTGGAGCAATACTCATAATCCAAGACTATGCTTATTCCTGCACCTAGAATTTTATGAATAATTATTCTGTACGTTTTCATAAGCAACAATAGTATTTCTGAGACTGAAACTCCTGGAAATTCAAAGAGTCCACTCTTTTGCAGTCTTAAAAAAAAAGAAAGATTCAGTGAAGAAATACTCAGATCCAGATGCAAATGAAGGTAAGAATTTAAAATTTTCAACTAAGGACAAGATTAAACATTTGTCTGACACAGCTGTAGGAGGGAGTGCTGCTATTTCTCCTCTTTCTTCCCTGCTTCTACCGATAAACTCTATGCTGAAGGGTCTCATGGAAAAAGAATACTAGACAGAACTGAAATGGAAAGCATGTGACGGCTGTGGAGTGGAGAGGTCATTCAAAGTGTGAATCTCATCTTTGATCTCTGTCTTTCTGCTGCTGGGATCCACGTAAAATAACACAGAAGCCAGTTCACAGAGGAGATCTCTGCCAACAAGAGAGTTTGAGAGAATATTTTTCATGATGGATAGATACCTAAATCACATATAAATTTATCTTCTGAATTTTTATTTCTCTTGGAGTTAGGTGTATGGCCTGGTTTCATCATGACTTTGGAAGTACGTTATTTAGGAGTATAGTCATATTGGTTCCCTCCAATGTCAAAAGAAACAACCTTGCAGGGAAGTTTGGCCATTTTAGGCATTTCCCTCCCACCGTTCCCAGTCATGTATCTCCTTCACACTTCTATACTACTCCTTATGATCCTATTCCTAGAGGTCACAGTTAGCAACTACCTAGAGACTATCCCAGATGCCACAGTCTGAGATCTGAATATACTCAAAGGTGGCAACTGGTGTTTTTTAAATGCATATATGTTGACTTATTTGTGCATAATGCATAATATCTTGAAAGTACCTTGAAAAATACAGTTTTCTGTCCTTTGTGTTGGATATCAGATCTTGCATTCTGCACGAAGTATACTTCACCCTCCTTTGCAATCAGTTATGCTAAAAGAAGGAAGACAACAAATCACCCATCCCAAGTAATGCTAAGGAACCCAGGTTCTCTCTTACCTGACCTGGGGACCAGGTTCTCCTTCCTATTAGTCACATTGTTAAAACACACTTTGTTTGTCTTCAAGATCCCTTTTCCCCTGGACTAACAAAGGGTGAAGTTTTGCATTACAATAGCCCGTGCAGAATTAAACTAAGCTTCTCCTTCATGTGCCTTAGAAGTGCCTTGTGTGGGGGTTTCCTTCATTCCCAGGGACTGAGGTAAGGTAATTGGCATGTAGTTCTCTGTACCCTCCTCCTTGTCTTTTTTTAAGGATTAACATAGCTTTTTTTTTTTTTTTTTTTAACAATGTCGACCTCTCTTAATCACCACAAACTTTCAAAGAAGATAAAGAGTGGCAGTATTTCATCAGCCAGCTCCCTGCTGGATACATCCCATCTGGCTCCAGGACTCGTACATGTCCAATTTACCAGGTTCAGGAGTTTAGTAGACTCCCAAATCCCCAACCCAGTGCTTGAATTTCTTTCTCTCTGAGAAGAGAGATATTTTTTTTGTTCCTCTCTGAATCCATCAACCTAATTACTATGAACAGCCACAGCTGAGACAAACAGTATCTACAACATTTCAATTAATGCTCTGTTGAAAACATTTAGGGCTACATGTATTCACTCCAGCCCTTCCACCCATTCTCCTTTTTCCTCTCCCAATCTTAAAACAAGCCAGATGGAAGAAAAATTGCATGCAGCAAACCATATGCTTCTTTCAGGTCACCACAGTGAGGCATGTAAAATTGATTGACATTGCACATAGCATAACAGAAGCTAATTTTACCTGTCTGTTTAGTCCCTACCGAGCAGATGAACCTGTGCTTGACATGAAGTGGCTTATGGTGAGAAGTGGTTTTGTCTGTCAATAAGGCAGGTTGCTTAGTCCACCTTCCATGGTCCAAATATTTTCCTGAAACCAGCAAGCGTTGTGGATACAGTTGTCAATGAAGATTAAAGCCTTTTCTGGCATGTTCTCTCTTCTCCCATCTGACATATAGCCCTCAAAGGGTGTTAGACAACCAAGTAAAGCCATAAAGTGCAATTTGGGCTGAAATCATCCCCTTTCGTCATTTGGGACACCAGGGAGAAAGTAGCAATTCTTGCCTGAGATGGAGGGAGATAGAAGTATAGGAGCACAGCACATTTGTTTTATACCAGACAAACGCTCCCTAGCAGTGAAGAACTCACAGATGAACTGGCCTTCTTCAGTTTGCACCTCTTTGTGCCAATGCTACAGTTTGAAAGGACCAAAGCTAAAAAAGGAATCTGGTCTGTTATCTTCAACTGATGTTATGCACAGCCATAAGGAGAGAATGAGTGGGATCCACCTCACTAAAAACAGACACCAACATTATAGACATTTAACTCTGAGGTGGACACCATCGACTGCTCCCTTTATAGTCAATGGAGACGTAGGATAGGATTCTGATTCCTAAACAAAAATGTTTGCTGATGTCCTGCTAGCTTCACAGTTGTGCTACAGAAGGGCACAAACCTCCAATATATCCTACTGTGTTTGCCAGACCTGTGTGGATGTCTCAACATGACAACCTCAACATGGTACCCTTAACATGAGAGCATCCCTAATGCCAATGGGAACTTCCATGTAGGTAAATTAATTTCTCCCCTGAAGTTTGGCATGGTGTATCTTACCCACATGGCCTAATTAATTTCTATTCCCTGACAGTGTCTTTAATTGTTAGAATGGTTAGAATAAGATTCCTGTTTCGTCAGAGAGAAAAAAAAACCCAAAACAATTGTTCCTTGATTAAGATGTTATTTTATTCCATTCTCAAAGGGTTCCCTAAATGACATGGGAAACAAGCTGAAATTTTAACAATGACAAATGTGATTAATATGTTGGAAGAGCTGGTAATTTCATTTTTCTAGTGAAAAGGCTTTCTCATCCAAATAATGGAATGCATTTTAAAATAGATTTTTGGTGAATAAAATAGTCAGAGCTATAATTCTTCATTTTCCTTCCTGGAAACATATTTTCCCAAAAAAATTGGGGTAGGGAAGGATTTACTTGTTTGTTTGCCTTTCTAGGTCATCACTTCATATTCTTAAATCACCCCTATCATATTGAATTCTGTCCTTTTCAAGGAAGTGAGATATTCAGTGTATTTCATGAAACAATCCTGCAAACCACATCTTAAGATACAGAAACTATGTACTTTACTGAACACCTTAGGATAATCTCACAAGAAGATTAAATTGAACAACTAATTAAAACAACTCCTTTGTAGAGAAAGCAGGACCTATGCAGTATTTTGCTTGAGAATCACTACACACAGTGTAGTGGATTTATCTGTATTAATTTTGTTCCTATGGGTCTCATTATGCACATGTGATATGGAGATGCACATCGATGCATCTCAACTACATTCCGGGACAAAATTATCCCATTATGTACCTTGGCTTCTTTTAGATGGAAGCCCGGGGATGCACATAGGAAAAAAAAAGAGGATTTTAAGGCACTGCAGGAAGTCAGGATGGTCAGGATGACTGAGCTGTCCTGACTGATCCAGGATGACCAGGACGATGACCTTCTAGCAGTTTAAATAAAACTATACCTGATAAGCAGCAAAACAAACACAACGGTGAAATTCACTCTTCACTCGAGAAGCCTCCAGATTTTACCAAATCATGGCCAGACTGTTGTTCTTTTTTCATGCAATTATTTCAAGAAGGGTCATGATTTTTTTTCCTTTTTCCTTCTTTTTAAGATAAACCATTAATAGTGATGAAAAGGACCTGGAAAACATGGCTAGGCAGTTTTTGAAGACAGGGTTGTGTAAGAAGTTACCTCTTCCCATCTCAGGTGGGAGCTGCAGCTCTCAACAAGGCTGCAGCTTCACAGTCAGATTATGCTGGTTGAACTGCAGGCTGCCGATAAAAAAATTCAGCCTTTGATGTCAGTTAGCTGTCCTGTACTATGTCCTATCACCATTGTTTGGGCAAGTTTGTGTTGAGCTGTATCTAAACAGATTGTGTGATAGACTTTTGGAAAGTCTGTCATTCTCTGTTAAGTGGGAAAGGAATCTGAGGTGGTTCGCTTGAGGCTGGACAGTTAGCCATAAGACACCGGGGACAGGATAGGAGACACATCTAAAATACTTGTACAGTGAAGTTGCTCTTGCTGCAGAACCTATAGGAAACCTGTACCTTTATGTTTTGGTAGGTGAGGTCCAAGCAGGAGATGATAAATGTCATTTTTTAAGCAACTAATTCTCCCTTTGATGTCTTTTTGGTGTCCTAAGTGGATTTCTAATGTCCTCCAACTGCTGATCTAGAAGTCATTGGTCTCCTGGTGGTGCTCTGTAGTATGTGCCATGTGGATGTCCTGTGTAAAATAGGATGGCTGAAAAAGCATAGGAAGCTCACATTAGGAGCAAAGCTCTGAGAATTTAATGACAATGGATTAAACTTGTAGCAAAGATTGTTCTGACTGATTGTCTAATTGTGAGCCCTATTGGAAGGGATCAAGGAAAAGGTCAGTAAAAACTAAAATTACAGACAACTTAAAAACTAAAATTGAGGAAGACTGGAAAACTGAAATCAAAGCAGATGTGACCCGGGTGTCTATGTATTAACCAGACTTTTTGAAAATCTTATTTTCCTCCAGAACAGGACTTCAGTTTGAAATGAAGAGAGAAATAACAGGAAGTTCTTCAAGGAAAAGCAATAAAAATGACAACCTCCCAGAAGGTAGAGATGACACACAAAGGAATCGTGATGATGACAATAAAAAACTTTCTGTGTATGTGAAAAATTTGGCAATATAAATGTTATTTACAGAGCACAGAGGTGCCTAGAGTACTGACCATAACTAAGTACTGACCATAAATAAGTACTGTGCTATCAAATTATTGGCATTTTATAGAACAAAGGAGGTATAAAACTACAAAAGAAGCCATTTCCTTTCAACGAAGTGTTGCAGCTCATTTGTTTCAGTGTATATCTGTGGACTTTTTTCTTTCTTATTACTATTCTGTCTCCCTGTCAGATGTTTTGCTTCCAGGGTTAGAAAGGCAGTTACAAATGTATGCAGGAGTCCCTGCCTGCCAAGACTTGGGATATATTACTGCTGAAAGACCAGACATCAGGTCAGTCTCAGCACTCATTGATTTGACAGTGGTGACTATTCAACTGCATAGAAGTAGAAAGCTGCAAGACCATTTACAGGCAAAACCAGGAGCTTGACCTGACATCAGCAGTGTTAACTAAATTCAAGGTGTGCCCAGGAAGGTCAAATTCCCCTTAAGGTTGTATACAGCATCATTTGGTGAACAGCTAGTTCTTCCCTTGTGCATGTGTTTGCTAAGGGGCTTAAAAGTTCAAGGATTGCTTAAATCAAGGATATTTTCTGCATGACAACATCTTTTGCTATCCTGTTTGCATCCATGTGCTCCGAATAAAAATTTTATGTCTAACTTGGACTGAATAAACCCACTCATTTCTGGATGAGGTTTACAACCTTCCCTGGTTGAAAACTCACATTTTTGTGAAGAAAAGAAGCTTAAATATGAGAAAATATTTTGGAGTAAGTTTTCATTTCAGAAGGAAATTGAGTTGACAGCCACAATCTCAATTTTTCACAAAAAATTAAAAATATTCCATAAATGTATGACCAAAAAAATTTTTTTCTGCACCAGGGAAAGCAGAGGAAGAAAGGGAGAAGAGGAACGGGAGAAAGAATGTGCGTAGCAGCTCTTATTACATGGTCATAATTACAAATCAAAACTCTAGAACTGTAAGGTCATAAGATCTGTCAATTTGTTCTGTAAAGGGAGTCAGGAGTCTGGTCTTTGGAGAAAAAGTGATCCTAATCTCCAAAATCACCCCAAAGTGATGAATATTCACAAAGCTTTATAATTATTTTCCCCTGTGATCTTTTGCTTGGGCTCTCCCTTGCGCTTGGAAAGAAGTTCCCATAAAGACTCACAGTATCTCATTATCTTGCTATAAATGTTCTTTTCTTACATGCCTGTAAATATGTTATTAATCCAGTCAGCAGGAGATCATGACCTATGCTACTGATTAGTAATGTTGACCAATAGTTTCTTTAGAAATTTCTTTAGGAATTAAATGACCTACAAATAAGTTTTTCTCTGTGTTTCAGTTTGCACCATGTGGTCTCTTTCCTTGCATGTATATTCCACAGGCAGACTAATTTTAGACACATAAAATAAAAGCTTGTTTTTGTTCAGAAGAACATTTTAGTCAATGGATAGATGATTAAAAAAAAAAAAGAGTTAAAATCAGTCAAGATAATTTCTTGTTAGTCCATCCTGAACCACCACTCTGTTACTGCCCTGCATGATCTGCAGACAGGTCAGGTTTTGAGTGACCTAAGGGACCTGAAACAGCAGTGTCATGGAAATAGAGAGGATCAGGCAGAGATAGCCAAAATCTGTATTGTTTGTTTTCGTAAGACTTTTAGGAAAGACTCAGCTATCACCAGTGAAAAAAAAATCTAGAATGTTCCTGCAGGCAAAAGACAGAGAACTTTTTTCTATACTGATGTTGCAGTTGTTTGGTGAATAATGAGACGAATCAAGCACATACCTCTAACAAGGTTAATGCATTTGACAAAATGGCAAAACCAGTCTTGTCATACATGACATTGTTTTCCTAATTAATGATTTATAACATAACTGTAATCCCATGTTTAGATCACAGCCAAGGTCCTTTGCTATAAATAATTCATAAGTCAATGATCAAAATTCAGATGTAGCAGGTTATAGGCAATTTAATAGCAATAGGTAGCGACAGAAGGCAGAAGTCAGACTAGAGACATTAGATGTTTAGCTGAGACACTGAGACATATCTAAGAAGAAGGTGTATGACCCAAACTGGATGATATAATTAGTTTAAAATACTTTCTGAATCCCTTTACACAGTCTCTGATGATAAACAGGCAATGCTGAGTTACGTGCAGTAGCTAAGCGCCTTTCCTTAAGCTCAGGAAAGACGTTGACTATGAGCTTCTTCTCCAGACCCAGACTTTGAAATCTTCTGAGGGAAAATGTCAAATTGAGCAGTGCTCCTCTACTATATTCCTTCTTTTCATATAGCAGCCATGTGATCATACTATCCCCATTAGCAGGGAAAGATTTGGTTCTTTGCTCTCTTGGATGGAGGGGACTTGGATCCACCAGTCCTGGGAAGACTTCTTAATGAGTAGGCCATGGGTTATTTTAAGAGGGCTGTGATGGATCTGTCTGCTTTGATTTTATTACATTGCTTGAATATCTGGAATGTAAAAGCCACAGATTTAGATATTGGACCTTGCCTTAAAGCACAAGCAGATCTAGGTGGGATCTTGTATAGTTTGCTGAGAAAAGGGACATGGCTGTTCTGTGCAGGCCAGCCTGCACTGGCCAAATGTCCGTTGAAGACATTGGTCCTAATCAGAGAAGCAATCTAAAGTTACCAGAATTACCAGAACTTGTGGCAATCACGATATCTGGCAAATACATGATACTTTATGTTCATATTATGTATCATCCTTTCAAAATATTTGAGTCTCTGAATCACATAGAGAATAAGAGCCTGTTGAAGCCAACAGATTGAGTTCTCTCTAAACCTACAGTATAAAGTCCTTTCTTTGGTTTCAATTATTTCTGAGCATTGTTACACACCACAGTTTAACACATATATTAAAAAAAACAAATCAAACCAAACCAAACAAATACAAGACCGAAAACAAAACTATTCAGGACAATGTCTCGTAAATCAGGAAAACATATTTTCTATGAAAAAGCAAAATGAATGGACCCGCTTCTCTTACACACTATGTTAAGAAAGAAAGAGAGAAAGAGAGAAACAGTATAAGAATGAAGGAAAGAAGGAAAGAAAAGAAAGAGAAAGAAAGAAAGAAAGAAAGAAAGAAAGAAAGAAAGAAAGAAAGAAAGAAAGAAAGAAAGAAAGAAAGAAAGAAAATTATCTTTATTTCAGATGACAGTATTTGGCAAAGTTAGAGATTAATTAAATAGGAAATATAACACTTTGATTTTTAACCTTGAGTACAGGAGAGCAATGATGGCAGCAGATCATGGCAATTGTTCTGCTTTTAGAATGTGCATCCTATTATATATGGGGTAGGACAATATAGAGCTTTCATAAGGCGTGCTTAAACTCATAGAGTTTAGGGTAAAAAATCATAAAGTAACATGATTTTTCATGATCTGATATGATCCCCTGCATACCAAAGCCCACCTTAATGCTACTACCATTCATCTATGTTTGACAGGCCAGGTATGCTGTGTCTTTATTAATAACATTACAAGAAAAACTGAAAAGGCTCATAGTTGCTTCTCAGAACTGCTTTTGGCCTCCAAAGAAGCTGGTGAAGGGTCTGGAGCACAAGCCTTATGAGCAGCAGCTGAGGGAACTTGTGGTGTTTAGTCTGGAGAAAAGGAGGCTGAGAGGAGACCTTATTGCTGTCTACAGCTGCCTGAAAGGAGGGTGTAGCGAGGTGGGGGTCGGTCTCTTCTCCCTGGTAACAATAGACAGGAAGAGAGAAAACGGCCTCAAGTTGCACCAGGTGAGGTTTATATTGGATATTAGGAAAAATTTCTTCACGGAAAGGGCTGTCAAGCAGTGGAACAGGCTGCCCAGTGAAGTGATTGTGTCACCATCCCTGGAGGTATTTAAAAGATGTGTAGAGGTGGCACTCAGGGAAATGGATTAGCAGTGGACTTGGCAGTGTTAGGTTAATGGCTGGACTTGATGATCTTAAGGGACTTTTCCAACCTGAATGATTCTATGAAATTCGTCTCATGCTGAGCCTGTGCTCAAGATTTGTGCCTGACTAAAGCATCTGCTCCAGAAAGACATTAATTTTGATGGCTTGACTTAGAATTGTTTACTATTTTAAGTACTAAAAAGATGCTTTATTTCTAATATGAATTAATCTGACTTTAACTTCCAGCCTCTCCTCCTATGCTTTTTACCATTAGGTTAAAGAGCTTATCAAAGGGCCTTATTTCCTTCCAATATGGTATATTCTTATTAGACCATTATCATTCATCTCTTAGTCATCTTTATGATAACCAAAACAGACTTTTTTTTTGTCTTTCAGTCTGTGATTTATACAATTAAATATCAATTTTTTGCAAGAGAAATATCTCCACTGGAGTTATTCCCTCTTGGCTCTTGGCAGTTACTGAAGAGCCAGTGAAAACTAAGTGGAAATCAGGACATGATTTATCTCACCCTAAAATAAATATCTGAAATATACTATATGACTTGCACCTGAAAAGTACCTATTTTTTCTCACTCACTATAAAATGAGACTGGTATGCCCTGCTCAGCAGCAAATGTCTGTTTTGCAGATAAATAGTGTCAAAGTCAAACATTTTCTGTAAGCTTTAGTAATATTTTTAATTTTTTTTTCCAGCAGCAGTGCACAAGGGCATGCAGTTTTCCTGGATGAATTCCACAGAAACAGTGTAAAGATGACACATTATTCTCCTCTTTACACATCCAATAACTGCTTCCTTTTTTTGCATAGACAAAGAGGATCACAGTGAATCTTCTCTCCCTCTGAAATCTGTTTGAAATAACTGCTTGTCAAAACATATCCCCTGTGGTGTCTTTCATTCCTAATTATCAGGTGTGTAACTCTCCAAATCACCAGAAATCATTGCACTTATCCTTTTGGATTTAAGTGCCTCATTTGCTGTTGTTAGATTATTTGCTGCAAAATAAACCACATTTAAAAGTCAGGTCTCTTTCTTTCCATGAAAAGACAGATTTAATAATGGTCAGCATCCTTGTTAATGCTGGTCATTAGAGCTATCTTGCTCTATCTGTCTCTGGGCCTGCATTTCATCTTCCATCTAGGCCTTATCAGGATGTTACAGTTGTCAATTAACCTCATTATCTGCAAGAAAAAATAGACCCAGAACTGCTGGCTCATGTGATACCTTTAGTGGTGATTAAAAGAAGATATGACCATCTGAAAACAATTCTATTTACAAGTGAAGAGTCTGCATTTTTTATTACAGTCTTGAGCTCCCTCCCGATCAATCCCTTTGTGTCTGACTGAAAAGGAATCCTACAGTCATCTTCTAACTTTCCCTCTTAAAGCTCTTATATTTGTTGGCTTATGAACTAAAATGCTTTCCACATCTTTAATCTCCTTTAATAGATTTTTAAGACTGTCTGTTGCCAGTTAGGATAGGCAGCTGAAATATTTTAGTATTACCCATTATTGTATTTAGAAAAACCTCCCATTTTGCTTTAACGGGAATGACGTCTTTGATTCCTTCCAGACCTCACCCTCACATCACTGAACCACTGGACACAGCAAGTAAATGCCGCTACTGCTTGTTAGTGATGTGTGATGTTAAAAAATTAAAAAAAGAAAACAAAACCAGAAAACACACCCCTTTGGGGCTTGGGGATCCCAGGCAGCACTTCTGTGCCATCCTTGCTCTGCTCTTGCCTGTGTTGCTCTGCACAGGCACATGATATGCAGCTCAGGGACACAGCAAGGTAGAGATAACAAGCCCAGCTATAAACCTGCCAGAAACTAGACAAGCAAAACACTCTGTAACAAATACAAGGCACTCGGGGGCAGTCCAGCTTCGATTTCCTGCATGTCATAATTGTTTGCTATTTCAGAGTGATCACAGGGATAATTCCTGGATTCTAAGGCAGAAATTTTTTACGATGAGGGTGGTGAAACACTGCAACCTGTTGCCCAGAGAGGTGGGAGATGCCCCATCCCTGGAAACATTCAAGGTCACATTGGACTGGGCTCTGAGCAACCTCATATAGTTGAACATGTCCCTGCTCATTGCAGGGGCATTGGACTAGACGACCTTGGGAGGTCTCTTCCAGCCCAAACCATTTGATGATTCTTTCTCCAGCCATCCACTGCTGAGCAAATCTCGCATGATGGGATGTTTGTCTCCCAGAGAAAGGAAGTCTGCTATGCTCAAAAGCTTTCTCAAACTTTGTGTCAGATCCCCTCAATGGCTTGGGTTGTGGGGTTTTCTTCCACCACCCCTTTAATTAGCTAATGTTCAGATTATGCTACTCCTTCCTCAGAGTCTCAGTGTGATTTATCTGGGATTGTGGTTTATTTCTCTCTTGGACACCCTGACCATAGACTTCACATTGTACAGAGTCTATTTAAGCCCAGAGGAACTGTTGGCATAGATCCAGCATGAATGTAATGATATTGCTTTCAGGGTCACCTCTGGTCCAGGAAGAGATTATTGGTGTTCACACACTATGAACTCCAAGCATATATGTTTTGAGCATCAAAGCTGGCTACACACTGAGCACTACAAACCTGGTACAGAGACCCCCTTTACTCAGCACCTCTGCAAGTGGCCACTTGGTGCTTGCTGAGATCACTAACTCCAGTTTAGTGCTGTAAACCATATCTGACTCCTGCAAACCAAGTGGGGTGGCTCTACACCAATTCTCTTGATAAATACTATCTTTCTGTTATCTGGAGAAAAAAAAAAAGCAGGCAGTCTTCCTCCCTTCTTTCCTGTCCTTTCTTCCCCTCTTTTCCCTTGAAAAAAATTGTGGTCAACTCTATAAGAATAAGGCAAAACAGCACTGTGCTGAGAAAATAAGAGCAAAGCAACATTGTGCAATGTACTGTACAAATCTCTAAAGGTGAGAGTCCCAAGAGCATCACAAGAACCAAAGGTGCCTTTTTTACAGATAAGCTGCAACAGATGTCACAGATGTCTTTCTGTGTCAAGCAGACCTAACCACAGTTCTCCAGCTGAAGGTGTGATCACCATGCACATGGACCTGGGACAGCTTCAAAGGAGCTGTCTTGGGGGCTGACACCATAATTTTCTGGTCTAGTCTTCTTCTCTTCCAAATTTTCCACTTATTAAATTACTTCTGCTCTCTGTGCTGTCCTAGCCTACAGCCATGAATATACAGCTACCAAGTCCGACCCAAAATGTGACTTTATTTTTGGACAGGGCTAAACCCAGCTCTGTTTCTTTGGCACCCAAAGCCTTCCTGGCCTGAAGGCGGTGCTGTGTCATTGCACTCTTCCTTTCCTGCCTATTCAGTTTTTCCGTGGCTTGGAAATTAATGTTTTTGGATTACTCTAGGATGACATTTGACCCATTTGCCCTGACAGCTTGTGGTAAGTAACCCAGCTGAGATCTTTGTAGGCTTAAATTTGCTGTATAGCACTGGAGGGAGAAAAAAAAACAGGGGTTCACAGATGAGAAGATATTGAAAATCACTGCTTTAGATTTACACTGAAGGAAATAAGAATACTGGCAAACATCTTGCTTTGGTTTTCTGGACTCATTCAGGATGAAAAGCCTGAATGGGCAATGCTACTTCATTTTCCCAGGTAAGGCTACTTAGGTAGCTCCCCATAGGAATTGGTAGATATCTAAATGCCTTTAAAATCCTTGTCTGATTGTCAGCAGTCTCAGATGTATCAAATACTCCCCTTTTGTGCTATTTTTTTCTCTACTGTGTTGACATTTATACTCACCTGTGCAGGTAAGGTACTTTTATGTTTGGAAAGAATCTAAATACAAAAGGAAGAGGGCATGAGGCTGTCTAAGCATCAGCGTGAACATCCATCCCTTCTATAACACTAAATTATCCAGCGGGTGATGTGCTGTTAGGAGGTACCGTGCTTCTCTTCAGAGACACAGCTTTTCAGTGACACAGAATACGAACCCTGTACTGACAGCCTGAGGCCACTGCAGGGCTCTGTGATGAACCATGTTGCAAGCGCAGAGGATAATTTTTATTTCACCAACACTTTGTTTGTTATTCAGGAATCCCCAGGCTGTTTGGTTCCCCCATAGAACTAATTCCTATTCGTATTGCAAATTTCTGCCTATGATTCCTTCATAGATGCTATGAAGTACTTCAAATGAGAATGATCACTGGCAATTTCACTTGGACAAAATTCTGTGCAATGTGAAATGATTGTGTTAAGCTAGTCTGCTTGCCTGTTATGATTTGGGAAGCTCTTTGAAAAAACCTGAAAGACATGTCCACAAGAATTGCAGCTTTACAGCGTATAAAGTCTTTATTGCTAGAGATGACATTTTGAGTTTTTTTCTAGATTTCCAATCCATGTTCATTCAGAGCATTTCATTATGGTCCTAAGTGTAAAAGAGCAGAATTGATAGAATGATGTGCTTTATTGCTCATAAAAAAGAACTAGAAATGAATAAAGGGAACATTTAGTGTTCAGAGGCACTGCAGCTGGAGAGTGTTTTCATGCTTATTGCAGAAAACTGCATAATGGTACAATGTTATTGCCTCCATGGTTCATTGAAATACTTATCAGCAAAATAGATGCTTCAAAATTTTCTGTGATAGTCACAAATATAGAGAGAACCAACTTTCATTTTGGCCTCTCCATGCTAACGGCAAAGTCTTAATGGAATGTGGGTTACCCTGGCTGAAGTGCCAGTTTCTGGTCTCTGAGAAAACAGCTGTGTCCAGAGGTTGCGCAGTTCTAGCTCATGTGAGTGAGCATGTGTTTCCACAAGATGGAGGAAAAATATTCTATATTTTATAGTTGTTTTGTTGGTGTCTTCCAGGGGAGACCAGTACCATAACTGCCAATTTTAATAGGGAAACTGAGGAAGAAAAGGAGAAATAAGACAATGCAGTCACTCAGGCCACTGTAACAACTTCAGCTCAGGTCTTTTATACTTCAAGCATAACAATCACTTCAGAAAAAGAATAACCTTGGCTTGATTCTTAATGTATTTGCAGAATGTATATTTTTTATCTAAAAAATACATGGAAAAATTGTTTTGGAAGATTAAATGGTACTATAGTAATTTTGTAATATGTACGTTTATACTGTATGTAAATCTAATAGCACTAAGTGTGCATGTACTTGGTGAAAAGCCAAGGATATCATGGGAGACATCTGAGGGATATATTTTATCTCTGACTGTTAAATGCATTTAAAAGCAGCATGAGCAATGTGTACTATAATAGGAATTATTGACCTTAGTTATACTGAGTATGTGTACATATGGAAGAGGAGGCTGTAGTGATAGTCCCTCCACATTTACTCATGTAAACATTTATACTGCAGACATCTTCACTTAGTGGAACAAACACATATTTTTACTTTCAGCAGAGGCAAACTATTTTAAGAATCCCTTCACTAAGAGGAAATGGGTTGAATCCTAGAGTTTCATCTATGCCAGTATTTCTAACACCTTTCATTCATCAGTTCTTGTAAGGATGGTGGTAAATTTGCTCCCGAAGGTTGTGAGACACTCAGGTATGGCACTGCAGAGGGCTGCAGAAGTTTCTGGGATAGTGCCAAGTGAATCAGATGAACATCAGACTGAGCCTCTTCTTTGGAAAGGTCCACAGAAGAATGAGAAGATGACAGAAAGAAGTGAAAAACAATACACAGGCAGATGAAACCAGGATTTTTAAAGCAGCAGCACAGGTGGACAGAAGCCAGAGGAATGAAAAATAGGAGAGAGATGCAAACAGCTGCAATTGGATAAAGTGCAACAATCAGAACTGATTGAAGAAAGGATGCTGCAGCTATACAAGGATTTAGATTAAAATGAATAAGAAATGAATTAGGCTGTAAGGCAGACATTTAGTGAGTTGATGATATGTTGATGAAAAAAAAAAAAAAAAGAAAAATAATTATTTGCCCTGGACATAAGTAATATTTGATTCTTGCTAATCTTGCTATTGCAGGGCAAAAAAACCCCTCAGAAACTACCATTTTTTTAGGATGAGAATGTGTTGTATCTAGCTCATGTTGTGTCAATCTGCCAGGATTAGACTGTGCTTTGATTGAACAGAGAGCAGAAACAAAGCTGGTGTTTAAAATAGGCAACGTGTGAGGAACTCTTTGTTTCAAATGTAGAATACAAGTAAAGTTAAGATAAATTCAGAGATAATATTGCTATGACAAAAAATACAAAAGAAGTTATATTAAACCTATTGACTTTATGCACTGTTTATTGTAAGATTATGTAAAACAAGTATAAATGATTAATAAAAATGCAAGTTAGACAATTCAAAGATAGAGTGCTAAAGAATCAGTTTTGGGAGCTTTTCCCTGAAGTGACACTCCAACATGTCTTGTTTCAGCCATGCTAGGGTGTGAAGTGTGAGCTCTTTTGTTCTTCATGACTTTGATTTTAGTAATTAAGTAACTCACTTTCTGTTTTGCTTTCTGCCTCATGTATTGCTTTGTGTAACTCTAATAACAATCCTTGTTACTGCTGAAAGAGAACTGACAAATTCAAGAAACTATAACCTGTTTAAAGAACTCCAAAAAGCGAAGTGATAAATCCCAGCATAGAATAGAAATCCAAATCCAAATAAGAACAGAGGGTGGGGATTTTGTTTAGTTGGTTGGTTGGTTGGTTATTATTTACATCATAAAATAAGATGAATAGGTTTTCTTTTCTGGGAAGTTTTGAGAATATAAGGATCTCTGGATTCCATCAGATCCTTTGCCTGTCTAATCCAGTCTTCACTTTGCATGAGACAAGGAATATTAGATGAAAGTGTAAGAATCTAATGCCTAGGGTAATACGTTTTCAGTGTTACTTTTACCCTCACCTTTTAATTAGTGACTAATTAAAGCTTTCAAGCTTTACCATATCCTACTAAATTTATTTCTTCATTATTAATACTTCCTCTGGATAATCTTGCTATTTTTCTTATTTTCCAATTCCTTCCATTCTGAATTGTACTCTTGTTCTCTGCCATTTTTTTAATGGAAATGTGTTACACCACTGAAAGCTTGTCTTACGAAGTATTTCCTTTTATCAGGGTTGAGTTCCCCACCTTTTCATTTATCTGGCCATCATAAGTCACTAAATTTCATTCAGTTATTGAAGTCAATTATTTATGTTTGGATAAAGCATCTCCTTAAAGTGACGAATGGACTTGTCTTGAAGACATCTAGAGCGGGATTCATCTCACCAGTCTTTAGATGTTGACAACACAGATATACCTTTTTCTAACCCAAGGTTCCTTTCAAGTTAGTGAAGAGAAATAACACTTTTAGGATGTGATTTTTCTCATTTGTTTTACATGCCTCCCTTAGGTAGAGGTGATTCATGCACTGATTTCTGGTGACTGCATGAACCAGATTTCTTTTGACTAGAAACTGAAACAAAGATTAGTTCAGCTACATGCATCTACATTGCAGGTACATCTAACCGGCGATTAGATGAATCCCTTAGAGTTTAAGAACCTTTCGTTTCCTCTGGTACATTATTCCAGTGCTTACTTTTCCTACTTATTTAAAAAAGCATTTTTTGTTTCTGAGATGCATTTGTCTGACTTTTGCTTCCAATCACTAGCTTTTCTTTTTCTTTTCTCTGCTAGGTTTGAGAGACCTCAAGGAGCAAGTGTATTCTTGTTGTGAATATTTAATCTAATTTAATGTTTTCGTATGTTCATGTTACAGAAGATGAATATAGGAATTTTGTATGAACCTGCCTTTCATTTTTTGCATAGTATTTTTGTGCCCAGAGAAGGGAAGTGGATTGTCAGGGAGGCTACAGGCTCCTGTAGGAGATCAGATTTCATACCAGTGTACACTAGATGGCAAAGAGTGTCATGAAGCATGAGAACACCAGAAGAGATGATATCTACTAGAAGTCAAAGTAAAAAGATTTTTAGCTTTGTCATATTTGATTTAAGACAATTGGCTTTCAGCCAAAAGTAGAAGAAGACAATTTAAATAGAAAAGAAAAAATACACATACAGGGGAAAAGCAGGGGAAAAAAGAACATATCTGAATGTAATTACCAGTTATGTTCCAGTGACGAAGCATATTCGTTATTACAGAGTCTGACTTACTAAATGATGACAAACTACTACTAGCAACAGTCACAGTTATTCCTTTGATGCGAGTGCAAGTAGGAGATATTTTGTAATGGTTAAAGTTGCATCTTTTTTCACTGCTAATGACTCATATGGGAATCACAGAATCACAGAATCACAGAATGTTAGGGATTGGAAGGGACCTCGAAAGATCATCTAGTCCAATCCCCCTGCCGGGGCAGGATTGCCTAGACCATATCACACAGGAACGCGTCCAGGCGGGTTTTGAATGTCTCCAGAGAAGGAGACTCCACAACCTCTCTGGGCAGCCTGTTCCAGTGTTCAGTCACCCTTACAGTAAAGAAGTTTTTCCTCAAATTTAAGTGGAACCTCCTGTGCTCCAGCTTGCACCCATTGCCCCTTGTCCTGTCAAGGGATGTCACTGAGAAGAGCCTGGCTCCATCCTCATGACACTTGCCCTTTACATATTTATAAACATTAATGAGGTCACCCCTCAGTCTCCTCTTCTCTAAGCTAAAGAGACCCAGCTCCCTCAGCCTCTCCTCATAAGGGAGATGTTCCACCCCCTTAATCATCTTCGTGGCTCTGCGCTGGACTCTCTCTAGCAGTTCCCTGTCCTTCTTGAACTGAGGGGCCCAGAACTGGACACAATATTCCAGATGCGGCCTCACCAGGGCAGAGTAGAGGGGGAGGAGAACCTCTCTCGACCTGCTAACCACACCCCTTCTAATACACCCCAGGATGCCATTGGCCTTCTTGGCCACAAGGGCACACTGCTGGCTCATGGTCATCCTGTTGTCCACTAGGACCCCCAGGTCCCTTTCCCCTACGCTGCTCTCCAACAGCTCTGTCCCCAACTTGTACTGGTACATGGGGTTGTTCTTGCCCAGATGCAGGACTCTACACTTGCCCTTGTTATATTTCATTAAATTTCTCCCCGCCCAACTCTCCAGCCTCTCCAGGTCTCTCTGAATGGCTGCGCAGCCTTCCGGCATCTCAGCCACTCCTCCCAGTTTTGTGTCATCAGCGAACTTGCTGACAGCGCACTCTAATCCCTCATCCAAGTCATTAATGAATATATTGAATAGAACTGGTCCCAGAACCGACCCTTGCGGAACTCCGCTAGACACAGACCTCCAACTGGACTCTGTCCCGCTGACCACTACTCTCTGGCTTCTTTCCTTCAGCCAGTTCACAATCCACCTCACTACCCGATCATCCAGACCACACTTCCTCAGTTTAGCTGCGAGGATGCTGTGGGAGACCGTGTCAAACGCTTTACTGAAATCGAGATAGACCACATCCACAGCTTTACCATCATCTATCCACCGGGTAACATCCTCATAAAAGGCTATCAAGTTGGTTGAGCAAGACTTCCCGTTGGTGAAGCCATGTTGACTGCCCCTAATGATCCCCCTATCCTTGATGTGCCTAGAGACAGCACCAAGAACAAGTTGCTCCATCACCTTTCCGGGGATGGAGGTGAGGCTGACCGGTCTATAGTTACCCGGGTCCTCCTTCCTGCCCTTTTTGAAGACTGGAGTGACATTCGCTTTCCTCCAGTCCTCAGGCACCTCTCCTGTTGCCCATGACTTAGCAAAGATGATGGAGAGTGGCCTAGCAATGACTTCCGCCAGCTCCCTCAGCACCCGCGGATGCATCCCATCAGGGCCCATGGATTTATGGACATCCAGGTTGCTTAATTGGTCCCTGACCCAGCCCTCATCAACCAAGACAGATTCCTCCTCTATCCTGACTTCTTCTGAGGCCGCAGGGGTCCAGGGCTCCTCAGGACAGCTTCCAACAGTATAGACAGAGGCAAAGAAGGCATTCAGTAACTCCGCCTTCTTTTTATCCTCTGTCTCCAGGACCCCCACCTCATTCATCAGTGGGCCTACATTGCCTCTAGTGTTGGCTTTACCTGCAATGTATTTGAAGAAGCCCTTTCTGTTGTCCTTGACCTCTCTTGCAAGGTTTAATTCCAAGGAGGCCTTAGCTTTCCTAGTTGCCTCCCTACATCCTCTGACAACAGACTTATATTCCTCCCAAGTGGCCAGCCCCTCCTTCCACGATCTGTACACCTTCTTCTTCCACTTGAGTTTGCCCAGCAGTTCCCTGTTCAACCATGCAGGTCTCCTGGTACCCTTCCTTGACTTCCTACCTGTTGGGATGCTCTGATCTTGAGCTCGGAAGAAGCAGTCCTTGAACGCTAACCAACTATCTTGGGCCCCCTTACCTTCTAGTACCCTGTCCCATGGGATTTCCCCTAGCAATTGCCTGAAAAGGCCAAAGTTGGCCCTCCTGAAGTTCAGGGTTGCGATTCTGCTAGCTATTCTGTTCCTGCCACATGAGATCCTGAACTCTACCATCTCATGGTCACTACAACCAAGGCTGCCCTCAACCTTCACCTCTTCCACCAGACCCTCCTTGTTAGTGAGGATCAGATCCAGCAGCGCTCCTCTCCTAGTTGGCTCATCCACCATTTGCATCAGAAAGTTATCATCAATGCACTGGAGGAACCTCCTGGACTGGGGATGGCTGGCTGAGTAGGCCTCCCAGCAAATATCAGGGTAGTTGAAATCCCCCACAACAACCAGGCCCTGTAATTGCGAGACTGCTCTCAGCTGCCTGTAGAAGGCCTCATCACCCTCCTCATCCTGATCCGGTGGCCTGTAATAGACACCCACAACAGTATCACCCCTGCCAGCCTGCCCCTTAATTCGCACCCACAAACTCTCAACTCACTCCTGATCTGCCTCTGGACAGAACTCAATACATTCTAGCTGCTCACTCACATAAAGAGCAACTCCACCACCTCTCCTTAGCGGCCTGTCTTTCCTGAACAGGACATAGCCATCCATGACCACATTCCATGTGAGAAGGTACTCTCACATAATAAATGCTATGTAGCACCTAGGACCCAAGACAGTGTATTAAGAAAAACAAATATGTGTAATAAAAGGAGTAAGAAATTGAGGTTGTGAAGAAGTTCGGAAAGAAATATAAACCAAACAAATTTCATTCTCCAGCTAAAATATGATTTCCTTATTCCACATAAAGAATTGCATCAGGTAAAACAGCCAGCAGGCATCAGTCCCACATGAGAAAACTCCATGAGTGGCATTTGCAGACATAGCCGTAAGTTCCTTCCATTAAAACCTTTTCATTATGGCTTGGCTAACACAGATTTGATACTCAGGCTAATCATACACCTTCTGCAGCCCACACTGGAGTGTTATTTGCTTCCATCCTCTCCTCTTTGGATGAAAAAGAGATTTGCTGGTCTTCCTTTACAGTTGAAGATTTTTCCAGTTGTCCTTCTTCAGCAGTAGAGAAGAACCTCTCTCCAAAGGTATTTAATGCAAGAAGAGAACACCAGATATTAGACTTAAGTAATTTTGAGTGCCACAATAAAAGAGAATGACCATAGTTGGATGATCCTCACCTCACAAAGAGGAGTGCAGCAAGGAATTTATCTCAAGACATCCTGTCAGAAAAATTAGAAGAAAACCATTTTACTGCAGGGTTAGGCGAGCCATCTGTCTATGACCGGAGATAAAGGAAGGCAGAATCATCCAAAGTGAAAAAAATAGCTTATAAATCAAGATAGTTCAGAAACGAGGTGTGACCTTTGAATTTAGCCACAAGTTGGTCATTAATAACTCTAGTAAAAACTGTCTAAGGAGGATGTAATGCATCTTTCAGCTGCCACAAAAGAAGACTCTGTCTGAAAGATGAAGGGAGGTGTGTGTCAGTTGGAGATGGAAGCTGGATAGATCAGTGACTTCTTCCTCAAATCTGCTTCACTAGTGTCTTTATTATGCTTTAATTAAGGAGAAGTTGTCTGGGTCAGGGCTTAGGCCACAAATCTTCAAACCATCAATCTGCAGCACAAAAATTCTCATGCGGACTCATCTTTAACCACCTTCTAGGTTTGAAGGTCAAAGTGAAAATTTTCTCAGGTGACTTTGGTTTTAAGAAAAGCTTTAATAAATTCTGATAGGTACCCACACCTCTTGGATAGAGTAAAAACCCTTGAAAGGAGACTTCTGCTTATCAGTCACTTTCTGATAAAAGTCCATGAAAGTTCGTATGCTTGTGGAGGGTTCTTTCCATTGGCAAGCAGGAACTACAGACAACTTTCAGCCTTCAGAGGCCACCTATTTCTTCTAACATTTTTGGCTTAGGCTCTTTATCTCACTATACTATCCACTATTTTAATATAAATACTCGTAAGGAATACTCCTTACACCTGTATTGATTTACAGTTGCATGATTTCTTTTGAAACAATGACAAATTCTTATTAAAATGCTATTCATAAAAGCTTCATGTATATTGAGCTGCTTTATATTTGTAGGTGGAAATTCAGAGACAGTTATCAATTAACCTTTCTGCAGACCACTAGTTACTGATTTCTGGATTATGAGAGAAGGCACAGATGTATATACCTTGCTATATTAATGCTGCTTTTTTCTAATTCTTTTTACAGATAGTCAAAATCTTTGGTTGAGAAATAAATCTATTGTAGTAACTCTTTTAGCAGAAATGTTTTTTAAGTTCTGTTTTGAGAAATAACAAACACATTGTTACATTTTTTCTTATATTTGTTTTGGAAATGGAAAAAAACCCTGACCAAATCATTGATTTGTGGTGCGACTTAAAGGCAACCCTCTCATCATACCATCCCGCCACTCCTCCTGCAATGATCACCCCCCCCAACAAACAAAACAAGACAAGAAGACGACAAGAATATTTCACTGAAAATTGTAATTTTTTCTTCTGAACCTTCTGCTGACATTTATGGATTGTGCATATCTCTGACCAAACTCACTAAATCAGTGGGAAGGCTCATGATAGCAAAGTGAAGGACATGAGTAAGCGTTCTCAGGACTCTGGCCCTAACAAAAGCCTTGATAGCCATGGTGTTCCCTTCCCTGTCTCCACACAGAACTTCATGATGCAACCCTGCCTGCCTTATTTGCTCTGTGATGTGCTTGAGCAAGACATAAGTCACAGCTCAGAGGTTGTCCCTAAGAGCTTCTCAGCACTTTGTTGCTGCTTTCCATTGCTGGCCAGAGCTAGCAATACCCAGTTCATCTTCTTCCCCGCCTTCCCAGAAGGCAGAAAACTTAACTCATCTGTGATTACTTGTTCTTGGACGCAAATGGACTGAGAGCCAGACTTCCAGGAACAAACAAAATGAAGAGAAATCGTTAGACTGTCTCTCGTCTCAACTGAGCAGTGGTAATATCAGCTGCTGTCTTCCATGTGAAACTTGAATATGACTTCAGATATGACAACAGCAGGTTCATAGGCTCATCATGACAAAATCCAGAGCTCCAGCCTGGGCTTAAAGTGCAGTTTGAACAACAGACTCTTTCTACACTCTTGTTGTATTGGATGTTTTCATCATCAGCTTTGTTTTCTGTAAGAAGTAAAGCAACTTCTTGTGCCCTCTGCTCTTTGATATCTATTTTGCAGATCTATTCTACCTGCCCTCTGATAAAGAAAATGGTGCTGACAGAAGATAATATTTTTTTCCTTTAGTGAGTGCCGAGTATGGAGACACAGTGTTAACCATTGCTGGTCTCTCTTCCAGTTCTAGTTTTATCCAGGTTTGGGAAGGAGAGAACTCCCAGATGTTTCATCAAGGATGTGGGAAAACTTCCTCCTGGACAGCAGCATAGACCTGAATGGTAGAAGGTGGATATTATCTCCTGACAATGTTCATTTTGACATTTGTCTCGCTTCCCCTATTGCATCATCTGACACAGTGTTCCTTCTCACATCAGCATACTGTGGTTACATCTGCATGACCAGACAGCTCTAGCTATTACCATTTAGATGGTAATCTAAACCAAAGATATATCCACATCTGGTTGTATTTATTTATGCTACTCATGTTTCTCATCACTTCATTCTTCATGCAAAAATCAGCAAAAAAAAATCCCAGTCTCATTAAGGAAGAGGATGAGGTGAGGCTGAGATTAAGGAATACTCACTATAATCAGTAACAACTAATTTATTTAGAGAGCTTGCATTTTGTTTACTAGAAGCTCAAAACTCAAACAAATTTTATTGTTTTTGCCAGCGTTTCTGCAGAACTTTTAGTGGGTCAAATTTCAAGACCATATTGCAGTGTAGCATGGATATTGAACCTTAAATCCACACACAGAGACATTTATTTATACAATCAAGTAACAGAACTGTTACAAAATTCAAGTAAAAATCTTAAGATTGTTATTGACTGAACATAGACACCTGAGTGCCTTCCACTCAAAAAATGCTTTAGAGATCATAATTATAAAAATAGATAATAGATTGCATTCAAGGAACTGAAACACTCGAGAGACAGGAATCTGTCTGAGAAGGGGATAGGTCAACCACCAGAAATCCTGCCACTAAAAGTATTACTTGCAAATTATTTGTTCATGCCTAATAACTAATGAGACCTTATTTTACAGAAGGTACCTCTGAAAATAATTTTCTCCTCAATAGTAATAATTATCTCTTGTACCTGAAACTACTACTTGGGTTGTATATGTGATAACCATATTACACATCTGTTCCATATAATCCAAGTCACTTCAATGTAATTTAGAGTCTAAACACTGTGAGCTCTTTCTAATAGTCAGTGAGCAGACAGGGATTTTTCAGAAGTACCCTGACAATCACAGGAGGGGTCTATCTCTAGAAACAGAGACCATAGAGCAAGGAAAGTGCTAGAAAACTCATTCTTCTGAGTGTCTAAAATGTGGTAGGATGGATCTTGGCCACACAGCAATAGAGAGGTTATAAGTAGAACTGCAAGAATGCTGAAGCTTTCAGTTCAGATCAGAATAGTAACTTACATAATAAATTATATAACATATGTTTATAGATATATTTATAATATATATATTTATCATTTCATATCAGTCCAAAACATCTTTTTGTCCATATAGTCTGAAAAAAGGTATAAAATTTCTTTCCAAATTGATCAAAGCATTTTGCTAAACATGTTAAAATGGAGACCTGTCAAAATATTTCATTTAGAAAGTATTGAAATGAAACATTTCCAGCCTTTTTTTATTCCTTATTCATCAAACACATCCTGATTACACAATAAATTAGTTCCTTAAAACTAGCTTGTTTTTTTTTTAAATTATAGTTTAGGTATGAAAAGTTGAATGTTGAGGTACATTGAGGTGAGGACATCAATAACATTATATATTTCTGAAAGATGTCAAATAAAACCTTTGCTTTAGATATCTAAACCTCTAAAACCAGAGATATCTAATCCCTAAATTGTTGCTTGGTAGTTTCCAGCTATTCATAATCATGAGTGGTAAGATGTTACTACCTTGCAAATATGTGTCTGAGCCTTCTGGTAGATGTAACTGTTCTCCAAACAGTTGGCAGAAACAAGTATATCTCAGCTTCCCAGATGCCAGTGTAGCTGTGTGAGATGTCTGTACCACAGTCTAGTGACCAGACTCAAAAAAACAGCAATTTTGGCTAATAGATTGGGTGACAAGGTGCGACAACAGAAAATGTAAGAATTTCTTCACTGAGTTAGACCAGAAATCAGCATGTAGCCTTGCAAGTCCCTAGAAAGAATGTAAGCAAAAGGCAAGCATTTAGGTATAAGTGCCCTAAATTATCTCCGAACATCTGAAAAGTGTCTCAGAGACTTTCTGAGCCAGAAGTGGTCACGTGGTGTTTAATTGCCTTTATAAACTTTTCCTCCATGGATTTGCTTTGAACTCTTGGAAGCTTCTAGCATCCACCAGATCATGTAACATTTTAGGTTAAGATTTTGTGTTGTTTTGAACCAGGCCTCCCTGATTTTTCTTTGGCATCTTTTTATTCTTGCATTAGGAAGGACAGTGGACATTTTTTCCTTATTCACATTCTCAGTGCCATTTTTATGAACCTCTACCATTCTCCCTCTCAGTAGTCTCTACTAAAGTCTGAAGAATCCTAATCTAGCCCTTTCTTATGGGTAATTCATGCTATACATTTAATCCCCTCAGTGACCTCCTTCTGTATCTTGTTCGTTACTCCTTTGCCCATTTTCTCTCTACCACAGAAGCTCACACTCCCTTCTGTTGACTCCCTTTAGTGGGGATGTAACTTTCACTGGAAGGATGATTCACACAATGTAATTTCTTTAAACAGCTGATCATGAATCACAAGGGTTTGTCAGAGGGCATCTTTAGCTCATTTACCTGAGAAAAGAACAAATTCTGACCTCATGCCTCCAGAAAGAGAAGGTAGGTCTGGATTTATTGGTAACTGTACTCTTGAATTCAAGAAAGGTAGGATACTGGAGTTCATTGGTCACCTGAACCAACACACTTTGTTAGTAGACCATGTGTATCTAAAACATTTCCTTGAGACTAGCAGATACAATACAGAAGTTGCAGGAGATCCATGGTCTCCTGAAGCAGCAGCTGTTGCAAGAAAAGGTCGTCTAGGACATCTCAAAAGGCACTGGATACTTCTCTCTAGGCAATGATTGCTATCTAATTGTTACCTAAGCTGTAAATATTGAAAGAACCAACAGAGTCCAGGGAGCTGCTTGGTTGGTCACACGCAGGTATCTAAGGTAGGGTGAGCTCAGCGTATCCCTATTCTTCACTGACTATAATGGCTAGATCTCTGTTGACTGTAGTGGGAGCACACCACCTACCTCATGTGTAGATACCTGCATTCATCTGCAAACTGACTCCCATCCTTTGTCCCTGGGATGTTATACCTTGTTATGTGGCAGTCTGTGAAGGCTGGTCAAGATAAGGCATGGCTACCACCATTTGGATGAGCGTGCCCTTCTTTATAGGTGGCCTGCAAGCTGGCTAGCAGAGCATGCCCTCCTGTCTTGCCCAACTTCTGGTGGGTGATTTCTGCATTTGCAAAAGCCTGACTCAGAGGCAGGTTAGCATTCCCTGCATGCATTGCAAACCAAGCTTAATGTGTGTCCTCACTCCTCTCATTTTTCAGACTAGTCAACTACAGATTCTTCTGCAACAGAACATGTGAGGGAAGAGGGGGGAGCTGGTGAGGGAAGGTGCAGTTGTTCTGCAACAAACCTCTTTACAGTGCTGGTGGAGGCAAAGAAAGGCTGGATACACAAATCAAGAGTTTTGATTCAACTAAATTCCCTTTGAGGATGGCCAGATCAACAGCCTTCTCTCCAGCCACCTGGGAGTGAATTTACAGCACCTCAGCTTCTCACTTATGGCTGCTATGCCACCTCCCAGCATCCTGAGGTACACATCCCTGTGGGCTAAGCTGCCTTATATTTACTAAGAGGTGGGAGCAGGCACAAAGCAGGATACCTACTGCTCTTTAAGTTCACGGTTTGAGTTACCGTCTTTTAACATAGTGGCGTAGACCTTTGCCTACACACCAAGTATGTCCCAGTTAATCATAGCAGGTGGGGTATTTAGCATACTGCATTCTCCCTGGCTGTGGACACAGTTCTACTGGGAGAAATGTCTTAAAACAGTACAGCTCATTTACATAAGTAGAAAGGGAACAAACGACTGTCATCTGAGGAAATAGCTGTTTTCTCCCACTCTCTACCTCCACCAGATCTTGTCCTCAAGAAAGAGGAAATGTCTCTTTCTGACTGTTAGAAATCTTCTGGTTGCTAGGAAGTGACTGAGGGATATGCAGACCAGAGGGTCCCATCTGGCACGAGGTATTTCTCAACCTCACTTCTCAGCTGCAGCACAGGAGAGCTTTCCTTTCCTCTGGATCTCTTTTTGATACCTGGCACAACTGCTTATCACATCAGAGGATCTACAGGACAACAGGGTCTGGCAGGTGGGACCTCAGTGTGCGTGGGAGTCTGTGGCACTACCCGGAGGCAGTTCTCATCCTGGCGGAGGAGAACTAGCCAGCTGGGTGAGTCTCAATATTTCAGGCTTCTCAAACCTGATAGTGAAAGAGGAATTCACAGAATCACAGACTGGTTGGGGTTGCAAGAGACCCATGGAGATCATCTAGTTCAACCCCCTGTGAAAGCAGGTTCACATTGCACAGGGTCACGTCTAGATGGGTCTTGAATATCTCCAGAGAAGGAGACTCCACAACCTCCCTGGGCAGCCTGTTCCAGTGCTCTGGCACCCTCGAAGTAAAGAAGTTTTTCCTCATATTTAGGTGGAACTTCCCATGTTTCTGCTTGTGCTTGTTGTCCCTTGTCCTGCCACTGGGCATCACTGAGAAGAGTCTGGCCCCCTCCTCTTGACACCCGCCCTTAAGGTATTTGTAAATATTGATAAGGTCCCCTCTCAGTCTTCTCTCCTCCCTCAGCCTCTCCTCATAAGAGAGATTCTCCAGTCCTCTGATCATCTTCATAGCCTTCCTCTGGACTCGCTCCAGTAGTTCCTTGTCTTTCTTGAACTGGTGAGCCCAGAACTGCACACAGTTACTCCAGGTGTGGCCTCACCAGGGCAGTGTAGAGGGGGAGGAGAACCTCCCTTGACCTGTTGGCCACACTCTTCCTAATGCACCCCGGAATATCATTGGCCTTCCTGGCAACAAGGGCACATTGTTGGCTCATGGTGAACTTGTTGTCCACCAGAACTCCCAGGTCCTTCTCCGCAGAGCTGCTTTCCAGCAGGTCAACCACCAGCCTGTACTGGTGCCTGGGGTTATTCCTCCCTAGGTGCAGGACCCTACACTTGCATTTGTTGAATTCGTTAGGTTCTTCTTCGCCCAGCTCTCCAGCCTGTCCAGGTCTCACTGAATGGCAGCACAGCCTTCTGGTGTATCAGCCACTCCTCCCAGTTTTGTGTCATCAGCAAACTTGCTGAGGGTATATTCTGTCCCTTCATCCAGGTCATTGATGAATAAGTTCCTTAATGAACTTAATTCATGAACTAAATCTCATTAGTTTGTTAATGAGATGGATAAGATTCATATCATTAAGCCTTAGAGGTGTATTTCGTGGGTGTTGACAAGCTGGGCTAGTGTTCCTGGTGTGTCTAACATCAATGGAGAGACACAGGCACATTTAGGACACAGTTCATCCAAGCCGTTTTCTGTATCTCCTTGGGCTGAGATGGATCGTGCCTTATATTCCAGTGACTGCACTGATAAGATCTGACCTTACTATGAAGGGAGAGGTGGTTGGCCAGCTGAGACCTAGCTGTTTGGTCAACTAAATCACACTTGAGGTGTCAAAATAAGAGGACAAGGACCTTCCAGCAAAATACTTTTAACCCAGTCTCAGCATACACTCTTGCAGCCAGCTTGCCAGTGTCTCGCCCCTATGTAGGATGACAGATGGATGGCTGTCCAGGTCATTTAGCAGTAACTCACTCTTTTCTCTCAGGAAGCCTTCTCCTGCCCCTGTCAGTCTCTCATGCTAGCCAAGATAATGGCTATTATGCTTTACACACACTTAAATAATGAAGATCTATTTAATAAACTGCTCATGAGGAAAACAATGAAGCATCGTTTGCCTGAAAATGGTTTAATTGTTTTCTCCTAAAGAAAATTGTCTTCTTCAGAGAACGAAGTTCTTAGATAGACTCTCCTGACTACTTTAATAGGAAACCTGATACAAGTATCAGCTGAGATACTTGGAGAGCAGCGTAGGGGAAAGGGACCTGGGAGTCCTAGTGGACAACAGGATGACCATGAGCCAGCAGTGTGCCCTTGTGGCTGAGAAGGCCAATGGCATCCTGGGGTGTATTAGAAGGGGTGTGGTTAGCAGGTCAAGAGAGGTTCTCCTCCCCCTCTACTCTGCCCTGGTGAGGCCGCATCTGGAATATTGTGTCCAGTTCTGGGCCCCTCAGTTCAAGAAGGACAGGGAACTGCTAGACAGAGTCCAGCGCAGAGCCACGAAGATGATTAAGGGAGTGGAACATCTCCCTTATGAGGAGAGGCTGAGGGAGCTGGGTCTCTTTAGCTTAGAGAAGAGGAGACTGAGGGGTGACCTCATTAATGTTTATAAATATGTCAAGGGCAAGTGTCATGAGGATGCAGCCAGGCTCTTCTCAGTGACATCCCTTGACAGGACAAGGGGCAATGGGTGCAAGCTGGAACACAGGAGGTTCCGCATAAATATGAGGAAAAACTTCTTTACGGTGAGGGTGACCGAACACTGGAACAGGCTGCCCAGAGAGGTTGTGGAGTCTCCTTCTCTGGAGACATTCAAAACCTGCCTGGACGCGTTCCTGTGTGATATGGTCTAGGCAATCCTGCTCCGGCAGGGGGATTGGACTAGATGATCTTTCGAGGTCCTTCCAATCCCTAACATTCTGTGATTCTGTGATTCTGTGAAATCATCTAAAGCAGTCCAACTGTGGCTGGGTATGGGCCACTAGATGATTCTCTTGGCCCATTGCCCTTCTCCTGGGAAAGATAGGAAGCAGATGTTGGAACAGCACATAATAATTGAGCAGCTGGGAGCCTTCTTCTATGCTTAGCAGCCCAAGAAAACATTTCATAGTGGGGCTTCTGGTTTTTGAGGTAGGACTGCCATAAATTCTGGAATTTTTGAGGGGACACAGCTGGGGTTTTGTTTGTTTTGTTGTGGTGGGTTTTTTTGGGGAGGGGGAAGAGGTTCTTTAAGTCTGCAGAGCAAACATAGATGCTATTTCAGGGGAAGAACAAACATTTTTCTGTGAAGGTTTCTTTGTCCTGCATCTTACCCTTTAGGGATACAGAAAAATAAGGCTTGTTGAGATACATCTGACTAACAAATAGGTGTCTACATCTGATTTAGTTAGTCTTGGCTCCCTTTATGAAAATCTAATCAGGTGTTTTATACTATGCAGACATATAAAGTAGGTGCAATGGGTGACTTCCTAATGGTGCCTCTCCCTCATTAATGTCTATATAGAGTGCACAGGCTGATGAGCTCAGCTGTACAATGTAAACATCTACATCTTTTGTTTGTTTTCTTTTTTTCCTCTCTTATTTCGTGAGGTTACTGAAAGCTGTGAGATGTGGCTAGAGAAGATGGCATAACTGGAGGAAAACATGCAAAGGAAAGCTTTGAAAAGTCTAGTTGATTCTTTGGACTGCTCCATGGTGCTGGAATAAAACCAGAGCTGAATGCATTCACAATGTGTCTGTGCATGCTTTTCTCAAGAGAAGGCATCTCTGCAGCCATGGGGCTGTTATTGTGCCAAGACACTGGCAGCAGGGTTGTCTGGTCTGGTGCTTCTGTTGTGGAGCTACATCTCCTCTGGCTCCTGCACCTGGACTGAGAGCTACAGGGACTGTAACATACAAGTAAGTAATTGGGTCAGGGATTTTCACACTGGACAGGTAATGGATTTAGTTGCTTTTATGACCAAATTGCCCTTTTTTTTTTCAATCTGGGAGCAGGGTAAAGGCAAGGAGGCTTTGAAATGAATTGATATGCTAAGGGAAGTGGAAGATGGGAGATGGAGAAAATGAAGGGGAAGTGGTAAAAGGTGAGCAGAAGACAGGGCTTCCACAATGGGAAGAGCAACAGTTTCAGTATTCCAGGTGTTGTGAAATTTCAGGGTAATTAGAAGAACCTCATCAGCAGGCAGTTACTGCACAGGTCTCAGAGAATCTGGGTACGGATGTGGTCATTGAGAATCTCAAGTTCTTGACGTGGATCTGTGGGGCCTGAGAGCAGTACGGTTGGCAGCAGCAAAAGCAGTGTGGTACCAAGTGCCTCCACGGGATGCCCTGGCAGGAGGGTCCTCCAGGCCTGCTATAGATGTTCAGACTCCCTTAGTAATCATTTTCCAGGTCTGGAGAGTTTTCCCTTGAGCACTACTCTCTGCAGAAGGCAGCAGTGATTGGATGCTTTTGTGCACTTCCTTTGCAGGGGACATGTGCCACCCTGCTCTTTTCCAGATGCAAGTCAAAAGAACCAGCTGGACATCCCTTCCCTTCTCACCAACCACCTCAGCCCTCTCTACAGCTCTACTCCCCTGGTTTTCCAGCAACAGGTACCAGTCCTGCACTGCTGTTGCAGGGATCCTGTTGCTGTGTAGCTCTGAGGCAGTGCAGGACAAGTGCAGATGCTGCTGTTCCTGTGCAGTCACTTCCCTTCCTGGGTGTGTGTCTGCTGTGGGAGGGGAGGAGATCCTTTCCACAAGCTCAGAGGGCTCATCCTGGACACAGGCCACCTGCCTGTCTGCAAAATGCTGCTTCTAGGTGAAATTCCTGCTCCACTTCCCCTCAGTTTCCCTTCCTGCCAACTCCAGCTACTTTATCGCTTTTCTTTGCAATCAACTCTTCTGCAGCTCAGGGAGAAATTGCCTTCCTTCCACCTCCCACCTCCCTTCCAACAGCGATGCCATCCTCCCTCCCATCACCGTGTTTTGCTGACCCTGTCGCACTAATTAAAAAAGAGATAAAATCTCTGGGACAGCAGGAGCGGTGCTTAGATGACAAGGAGAAGGAGGATTTGGGGGAGGGAGGAGGAAAGAAAAAGAGGGGGAAAAAAAGTGCTTGATTTAAGAAACTTGATTTGAATAAACCCCTCCTCCCGCTCGTCCTCATTGGTTTTCTTCTCTCCTCCATATTAATGAGACTAGCCAAGGAAAAGCTATTGGTTCCATACCCCTTCTCCTTTCCTCAGGCACTTGGGGGAGGAGGTGTTTGCATTTCTCCGCAGGACCAGCTCGCTTTGCAGAGCATTGTCTGGGTATGAGAATCACACACACACACACAGAGAAATACAGGGGCGAGCACACCACAGCCTTGACTCGCAGGCAGAGCATCTGAGCCAGCCTCAGTACTCTTCTCCTCTCCCACCCCACCCCCTGCTTCCTGAGCACAAAAAACCCCCCCCCCACCCAAAAAAAAAAAAAAAAAACCGCAAAAAAAAAAAGAGGGGAAAAAAAAAGAGAAAAAAAGTTTGCAAATCTCCTGTCTCCCCTCTTGGGTTTTTTTTGTTTTTGTTTTTTTGGTTGGGGTTTTATTTTTTTTGATTTAGCGATGGCAAATTCCTTCACGGCCAGGACCTGGCCCATCCCCTGAGCAAAGGCAGCCTGGACATGACCGGCAGGCGAGGGAGGAGGAATTTGGATTCCCTCCGGAGGCGCCGACCCCTCCTCCGCCCGGTGCGAGCGAGGCGGGGGGAGCCCGGCTCCGGCCGCTCATTCCCCCGCCGGCACCCGGAGCTGGCCGGGCTCTGCCGGGGAGCGGCTCCGCGACCCCCCGCCGCTGCCTCCCGCCCCGCCCCGCCCCGCACGGCGGGGATGCAGCATCTCCAGCACCGGGACGGATCTCTGCTGCAATGGTAAGTCTTTTCCTCCGGCCTCTCCCCCTCCACCTCCCCGGGGGTGGCACCGCTCCGGCTCCCCGGCCGGGCTGGGCACGGAGGGCAGCGGCAGCCCCGCTCGGCCCGACCCCGGGGATGCCAAAGAGCCGCTGGTGCAGCCGGCGAGGCTTTTCTTACAGTGACATTGATTTACCGTCTCTTCCCTCATCTTCCCCAGGTCCTGGGAATACTTATTTTGGGGGGGAACTGCTCGCAGGTTTCCTACCTTCAGCCAGAGCTGTAGGCTCTGAGGGTGCACCCGCGAGATAGGTTTGATTCTTTTCAAACATCAATCTCCCTTTGCGAGCGGTGACAGGTTAACGTGCTCGGTATGGGAATCACGTCTGTTTTTAACGCAATATGGCTGGTAAATAAAACCTGATTGCTAACAGAGCCGGTGCTGCTGTTGGCATTTTCGAGCTCTCAAGGCTCGCTTTGCAGTTCTGCATCTTCACCTGCCGCAGAAACTCTGATTCACCCTTCAAGCAGTGCACCAGGACTTCTCTGTTTTTACTGTGGGGTAGTAAAAATCGCTGTTAATGTGCCTTTGACCTCTGCTTGCATGCCTCTGCACACTTCTCCTTATCAGTATTTGAACAGCTGGTTCTAATAATACCATCTTTATGCAAAGCACATCTTAAGTCAGAGGAATAGCACAGGACAGACTCTTTACCAATGTGCTGTGAATTTAACATGTGAATGGTTCAGGTATGTATTGGAATCTGAAGAGTTTACAGACAGGGAGAGGAAGATAATGCAGCATGCTGTTCAGCACTGGAAAATGCATGAAAAAAAAGAGAGATTTGTTTAGTGACATACCGGTGTTTATGGCTAGATGATCATCCCACTTACATAGAAGCAGGTCTGGAAGAACTCCCTGGAAGTCAGTGCTTTCCTCTGTATCTAATCTTCTGGTAAACAGAAGCTGGGATTTAGCTTGAAGAATATATTGGAGTAGCACTGGAGGTAACTATAATAATAACAAAAAAATATTAACCAAAGTGAATAAGGCAGCGAAGTGACCTGATTCTTTCCTAGGGTATTATGGATTACCATCTGTCTCGTGTATGTTAATTACATAGCAAGTGTTGGACAGCTATGGCAATATGCAACATAACTGAAGTAGCTTTTTGCATGTTTTTTTTTTTTAGTCTGTTGGAGTCAACAAACAACAAATAGATTTTCAGTTGATGTTATTTGGGTACGCAGCCATCTCACTTCAGCCTGTGCAACAGTGGTCAGGTACAGTGGGGAAACGTTTCCATGGCTAGCACATGTTAATCAAAGGGAATTTATGATTACTTAAGGTTACTGTCAATGATAGTACGAAGGCAAACTCCTTAAAGTGGTGTTCGTATAGCTACAGAGAAAGAACGCATTATACAAGCATCCATACTTGGCTACTGCAAAACACACTGGAGCTGTCTTGAAAGAAGTTGTCCCGTAGGATGGGTAAGGCAACGCTGCTCTAATTTGATGAATAATTAAGGAATTCTATTCAGTGCAATAATAGGAGTTGGATTAAAGTTGATGTCTCTGCTTGTGTGTTGGTTACAGTTCTGGGTTATGGTCTTCTACCTTTTTTTTTCCCCTGTTTCTATGTGCTGAGGGCAATAGTTGCTGCTTTGTTGTTTGTTCAGGACAGCTACAATTGATCTGTTATTGTACCGGCAATCTATCTATCTCGGACATCGCGGAGTGGAAGGTTTCTGTTGTTTTGTTTTCTCCAATCGAAGGCATGTGTGCAGTGACTGGAAGGATAACCATTGGCACTGAACAGATTCCAAGGTCATGGGGGGCTTTATGTGTGAAAAATACATATATTTATCTTTAAACAGGGAACTAGCTTTGTGATCGCTCCTTGGCTTTAGCCTTCCGTCATTTGTTGGGGTCCCTGCTAGAAGACAGGAGGGCTCCTTCCACGCTGTAGGTTTAAGATGTCTGCTGTTTGCATGGTGGTGCCACAGCCACATGTAGCTCTCCAGGTCTGCTGCTGTTGGTGTATATGTACAGCTCATAAACGCGAAGGCAGGAGCTTTGTTGTGGGATGCTACCAGGGAGAGAAAAACAGAGATTTCTGAGATTGAGGGCTGCGCTGTTGATCACATTCAGACCTTTGTTCATCACATCTCTCTTAATTTGGCTGACTGAGACGGCATCCTGGAGATATTTTTTCTGGGGTTGAGTTCCATATGTGCCTACGCCTTTGATAAAGTTGAGACCCATGTCCTCAGGCTGATTCATTTCAATGTAGCAGATTTTGTTTTCCTTTCCTTCCTTCTGAGCACACTTAGTACAAACAGTCTAATTCCTAAATTAGCTTGGATTATCTTTTAATGAAATCAGAATATTTGAGTTAAGAAGCGCTGAGAAGAAGTAAACTCAGGACAGGATCATGCTGTAACTCATACCTGGTGGAAAGACTTGCAGAATTATCAGGTCTTACAGTTAGGTCCTGATTTAACAAAGGAGTTATTTATTTGCCACAGTTCTCAGGAGAGGTAAACTGATGTCAGGATATACAATTCAGTGGAGATACTAAATTTTACTTCACCCCACTACTTGGCCCAGGGAGTGCAGCCTCAATCTTTAAGTCAGCGAAGTGTATTTTTGTGTTGGCTGATGATCCTTTGTTTCTGTTCCCTGTTCTCCTTTCACATCCAGCCATCCCGTATCACCTGTGAAGACAGCGCAGGCGGGATTCAGTACACACTGTTGGAGTGAGTTTTCCACACCAGTGCAGATCTCTGCTGAAAGGGATGTAAATGCACCAGTGAGGAACTCCCTCTTTTTTCCTATCCACAAGTTTAAAGTCATCTCTGCTGACAATGTATCGTCAGGGAGAGCTGTAACACCACTCCATTTCAGATTATTCCTGCTACCCAACAGATACAGCATCGCTTGATGAGATACTTTCCCAGTTCCCTCGCTGCTGAACTTGTTCTGTTCTTAAGAAATGCTTTGCATGCAGAAAGGTATTTGGTAGTTTTCCACACTGCTAACAAGTGCTAGAATTCATGTGTCTGTGGTGGCTGCTGAAACACTATTTGGATTGTAATTGAGTGGGCACAAATATATGGGAAGAAAGGCAGAGGTTTTTGCAGAATGCTTCACGGCAGCATGTCCAGTCCTCACCCCATTGCTTTGCTTGTGTTTTATTCTCTGACCGCCTTTTGTTCTCTCAATTTATTGGTCTGTCTTCTTAGGCTTTAACTTTTATCTCCACAAGACAAACTAGGAACTCGTGTAAAACAAGCCAGATTGTTCGAGTCTTGTTTATGTAATTCACTGCAGTTGGTTGATTGTATCCCCACGCAAGCTGATGGGCTGATCTGTAGAGTAGCCAGATTGATAATTTCAGGGTAAAACATCTTAGAAGGGGCTAAATCATTCCATCTTCCAAAGAAAAGGTAGAAGCATTGTCACACAGAGTATTTAAAGCTAACATGGCTGTTGTGCTGAGGAATATTCCCTTGGAAGGGTTCCTGCAGAAATACACAGACGCAGTTGCAGGGACTCCTGTTTGCCGCTCTGGTTGTATGCTACTGTTGAATCCAAATTCTTCTGAGATAATTGTCCCATGAAATGACCTGATTTGCATTTGACATTAGAGTTTATCCGCCCTGGAGACATCCTGACAGTCTCATTCCTGCTCATTCAGGTGTCACATTTTACTCTTGGATGGCTTAAGGTAGGACTATGTTCTGAAACTGCTCTGATCTATTTATTTGACAGATTCTTTAAAAAAAAGTTTTTAAAGGTGTGAAAACCTCTGCTTAATACCACTGCTTAAAAAAAAAAAAAAACAAACAAAAAAACCCAACAAAAAAACCCCAAACAAATTAACTCAATAATTCCAGTTTTTCTTAGTGTAACTCATAATTCACTCTAACACTGACAGAAAAGGCAATAAATATTTATATGCTCTAATTATTCTTCTTCTCAATAATAGTTATGGCAATAGCAATAATAATTTCTTTTTACAACGTTGGGAATATTGAAATCTAAGAGCTCCTCAATGAACATACAACATTAAACTTCAGCCACATGTTTGCAGGTTTGTCCGTCCAACGTTGAGGCATTTCACAAAAAGCCTCAATCACGGTGGCTTTTGCACTCCATTAGAGATGATTGGGTCACGATTGCTGAGAAGCTGCAAATGGAAGGATAATTATAGTCCGTTATCTATTATTTGTTGGGCCTGCTAAATGGAGCTGAGGGTTAGAGCAGGAAAAGCCCTTTTAATCTGCATGGTGGGTTAATAGCCGAGATTTTTTATTTTTATTCTTTAGTTCCTCAGAATGAGGCAAATTTTGCTACTTACTTTTCCTGCAAAGGACAGTATATTGTCCTGTGTGATTGGGTGGGGCTTCTTAAGGAAAAATGTCTTACTGAAGGTAAATGTGACAGAACCAAGTTCTTTTGCAGGGAGTAGATGTATCATTAGGCCCATCTCTGAGGAGTGGAGGAGGTGTAAGTTGCCTCCTTCTCAAGGTGAAAACTTGGCCCCAAAGGATCCCCTGGCAAAACAATCATTCATGTGGCGGAAGGCTTTCTCACTCAGGAGAAGTGTTTGGCAGCCTGGGTGGTGTTCATCCACTCTCACTTAAGCATCTGAAAACTAGATGGTCACATCCAAGCTAATCAGCCCAATTCACTACATTATAAGTGGGGACAGTGGTTCATCTCATCCTGAAGTGGGTCAGATGAATCACCCTATGGAGGTTCTTGCAGCTGCTGGCTCAGAGATACCCATGCAAAACCAGTGAGATGAATCCTTCCGTGGTATCTCAGAGATATCCCCTTGAAGTGTAGATCCTCTCTTGCTCCCATCTTTGCTCAGGGGGAAGACTGGTAATTTTTTGCTAGCTCAAAGCAATAGCAAATCATGATAGATGTTAAGTTTTCTGAAAACCCCAAGCCTGCTGTGGTGGACCCCACATCTTCCTCACCCACATGTTCCCTTTATCCAACCAATGGCAGACTCAGCTTCTCACTTGCAGCAAGAATTCACGCCATGGTGCTGCCTGTCCTAGGGAACACCCTGTCTGTGTTTGTTTTATTTTTTTCCTCCTAGTTTGGTTTTCTTTTTTTTTTTTTTTAATTAGTCACTGATTATTTTAGATCTCAGAGGCTTCCTCAGTGTATCAACACTTTCTGTCTTCATAGCATGTCCAATTACTTAGAGGGATTTGCCAGCTGAAGCTTGTATGTAATTTTGTGAACAGGTGGGGACACATCAACACAGGGACACATCTAGGATGGCTACATGATTTTCTGCAGGCAGATGCAAGCTTGCTCTGCCTGTTCTCTGAGCCAGCCAGAAGCTGTGCAATGTTCCAAGTCTCATCTAATATACCCTACTTGTGACTAGCAACACTGTAAGTTGCAAGAATATGGAGATGAATGCTGACCAGACCTCATTAGCTTAGGGTTGGCACCTTGTGACATACATTTTGACCAGCTTGGAGCACTTGACCTGCTTAGAATTAGGTGATGTAAAAGCCAGCTTTTCACCATAAATCAATAGCTCAGTGCTTTCTTGTTGTAATGCATCCACCCTCTGCCCTAAGCTAACAAAATCCCATAGTCCATTGATAAATGGATTTAACACCTTCCTCCTTAACTATGACCTTTAGAAATATTTACTGAAATCCAAACAATGAAAAAAAAATACCATGAACCTCTCAGAACACACTGATATGTAGACTGGAATTAAAGTTGCAGTAGTAAGATATACACTTCTCCACAGCGGAAAGAAATTGTATTTATTTGGAAAGGGAGTTTAAAATAGTTAAGACATCCTTAACTATTAATTCCTTTCCTGGAATGGTAGGGCTTTATTAAATCATACCATTTCTGTTTCTGCTCTTACTGCCACTTTTTTGAAGTAAGTTTATAAAAGTTTTTTTTTTATTTCTAGCAGACATATAAAATGGCAAATTCGTGGTCATAAGTAAAAAGCATTTCCTTTTAAAAAGCAATTCTTGTAATAATGATATTTATATATGTATCTAAATTCTTAAATTGATGCAACTAGTACCAAAAGTCAAATATGAGTTTGGGTTTAGTACATTTCTAAGATGTTGGACACACAACAGAACTTTCTTTCTTAGAGTTGGCCTAGAAACAAATTATATAAAGAAGCCAGATCAAGTGCATTATAAAAAGGCCCAACTTAAAGTTAGTAAATTCACTCATTTCCTGTGTTTTAGAGAGCTGGATCTTTGGATTCCTTCCAGGAGTTCTGTTCTCTAACTTAGGATGCAGAGGAGCTGAGAGAGCATCTGAAATACCGCAGATGCTTAAGCTCTTCATGACTAAGGCAGTGAATGTGTCACAGCTGTCACTGGAGCCTTGGATTCTGCAATCCACACTCATTCATTCGAGTTGCATGAAGTTTGACAGCTTGGATGGTGTTTTTTGTGTCACTGAATGGGTTAGTTAGCCGAGATTATTATGCACAGTGGGCGAACAGCTGGCACAATCTCCATTAGAGAATAGTATTTGGTGACTGCAGAGGACAGAGCAGCATGAAAAACCATTATGAGCCATATTGAAGTTGCTTCTCTGCAGCATTCAAGTCTCTGGACACTGCTCTATATTCTCTAACTTTTTGTTCTCTGACTTGCTCTGTATACTACAGCTGGATGTAGTAACAATGGTCATGGAAAAGAGCCTCCAGAGGCTACCAAATTCTGAATGTTATTCGGAAGAGGAGACGAAATGAATGTCACAGCCTTTTTGGTTCCCCCAGCAAGTGTATCCCTGACAGATTTTCACCTCTGCTATTAAGCTCCTTCCTTTTCCCCTGTATGGAAGACTTACAGGTCTCTTTTGCTAAGATAGTTTCTACCATGCTGACCAGAAATGGGATTCAGCTCACAGATTAAGACACCTAAAGACAGGTGTGTATTTTGAAGTGTCTACCTATATCTAAGTACATAAGCTCCTGTTATAGTCAAAAGAGAATCAGGACACGGTTCAGTCACCTAAACATAGGTGTTAAGTGCCATCTGAGATCCCCTGGGGTATCTATCATCCACTAGGGATCTGTAGGTATGATGTTTATCCACATCACATCTTTTACCCACTGTATGAGGGCAGGTAAGTTACCCTGGGGTATTGGTGACATCAAATACCAGTGTTTAGGCTACTGATTCTGGCCCCAGGCCAATGTCCAGGCAATGTAAATAAATATAGGTATCTACTATAGAGTGAGCTCTGTAATTCTTTAGCTTGAAAAGTCTTCAATAAATGCCCCTGAGATGGTTTAATCTGCAGTCTGAATCCTGTCCTGGAGTTCTGATCCCTGCTGATGGTTTAGGATGAGACTGATCAAATCTTGGCCTCAGTGCTCTTACCATGCATAGACAGAGTTCAGTTGATTTTCATGTACCCTTTGGTGTTGCTGTCTTGGGATATCTCAGTTAAGATACTGGGCCACAAAAGAATTACTACATTGCAGGTGTATCCACTTAGCTCCAAATCATCCCTGGAATTATTTTCCCTGAGACAACCTTGAGACTACATTCGCCTTTGTCCAGATTCAACTACCACAAGCAGCCCCTGGTCATCCTGTGATTGAATAATCCAGAACGTATTTTTCACCCTGTATGACTTATAGCTGAAGTATTCCCAGCTTATGGTTCACCCTTTAGTATGTTGCCTTGTCCAGCTCACTAGTCCATGCTGGCTCTGTCCTTTTACCTTAGCCATTCTCCCTTCATCCGTGCATCATCACTCTCCTAAGCAGAGGAAAATGTCAATCCACAGCAGATGTGCTGGAGTCATACCTATGATTTTGCTTTACTTTCCTTATGACAGCCTGACTGAATATTCTCACTTTATCCTGACACTTCTGGGTGTCCAAGACACAGCTCTTGCTGTCCAGTTTTCTCTCCCCTGTTGCTTCTAGGTTCTTTGCATGTTCGTGATTCACCAGCTTCAGTCTGGAGTTTTGCCTTGTGTCTTCTTTTCCCAGCTTGAGATATAGGTTCCCTGAAGTTTTTGCATCTTTAATGCAAAAAGACCTTTCTGTCCAAATTCCCTAGTGCTGTTGACTTTATTACCTGATTGTCTCAATTTCTCCGAACTCTCCTGTTTGGAATGAAGAATGTCAGCTACACACCTGCTTTGGTGAAGGTTTGTATTGCTTTTCTTTGTTTTCTTTTTTTCTGGCATGTTCTCTGTCTCCAGCAAACATGGAGCTGGGTCCAAGGTGATTAAAGCAAAACATGACCTACTTAAAGCAAAACTTTTCAAAGTACCAGGCTTTAATATTATTCTGATAGGCCCAGCTTCTTCAAGCTCTTTTGGGGAGCTTTGTGTGCATCAGTTTGGAAAATCTCTGATGTAACTCTCCCTGAAAGAAAAAGGGTTTTTTAACTTTTCAAGATCCATTTTATCTGTAGCTTCCTGATCTGACAAATAAGCCTCACATCTTCCTAGCAGGAACAGTAAAGGATTCTCCAAACTAAGAGCCTCCCTTTTGACTCTCTTGTCTTGATTTTTATTTATTTTCTTCTGATACCTCATTAAATTGACCTCTTGCTTTCCTTCCTACTGTCCCTACTGAATTAGAACAAGGGCATAATTTAGCTACTCTACTGTTTCCAAAGAGCTTCTGAAACAAACCTCAATAAGTAGGTTATACAGGTTGCCCAGAGAAGCTGTGGCTGCCCCCTCCCTGGCCATGTTCAAGGCCAGGTTGGATGGGGCTTGGAGCAACCTGGTCTAGTGGAAGGTGTCCCTGCCTGTGGCAGGGGGGTTGGAACTAGATGATCTTTAAGGTCCCTTCTGGCCCAAACCATTCTGTGATTCTATGATTTTGCAGCAGTTCCATGTACACCACTACTGCATTGCGCAGTACAATGGATGTGACCCTTTGTCAAATCTATTCACAGGCACAAAACGTTTAGTGTGTGCAATGTCATTAAAAATACGGTTATGAAAGCAATAACTTAATAGCTCAAGCACACAACTTAGATCAGATAATTTGTAACACATGGCTATTTTCTTAAAAATTGAAAAGGAAGCTCACCTGAACATTAACATGCCATTCATTCTTGGCTGACTGGAGAAACTCTCACCTGTTGTTCTGCTTAATGAACTGACAGACTATTCCATACTGTGTGTCATATACTGAAATGTTGAAATTTCAAAATCCTTTCATTTAAATCAGAGGTTGTTGGAATTTTCAGGCAATCATGTATAATTTTACATCATTTCCCTTTTGCTTCTCTTCTAAGTACTTGCTCTGAACATGTAACATTTTTGTGTTTGTGGATTTCTGTGTGGGACTAAATGGCTATTTATTATATGCTGTCTTTATAGGCAGTGGAGGTCAGACTTCAATTCTTTTGATCCCAAAGTAGGTTTCTAAAATAATTCATGTGAGTTGGACATCCTTTTTACCTCCATTAGCTGTGTGGGCATCCTGGGCAGTGAGTGCCAGGTAAGCCAGACAAGATGATCTAAAAAAGTTAAATGAGATCTACCCGTTTCATCTGAACTAAAAAACTGAAAAGAATATGTAGGCGTGTCTGACTGTGTGTCCAAGCTTATCCATATCACTCTCTTTAGCAGCATGTTCAAACTTGCATTTTTTAAATCAGCTTTGAGAGCTTTAACCCAAAATGTTACAGCTTGTGATTCATGGGCTGGTTCCAACCTGTAAAATTTTTCTACACTTTCTGCTGTGTCCTTTCAATTTCCAAAATGCATCACCCTAGTGTGCTACTACTTCTGTGTGACTCTGAAAAATGACCAGCTTTAGTGCCTCGGTATTTACTTTTAGCCTGCAACAGGTAAAAGCTCAGATCAGAAATCATAACCTGTGCTACTGAAAACAAAGTGCATTTGTATCAGGAATGACAAAGACAAGGAGGCAGACTTGGAGATGGCTGAACCGATCTTGAACTGCCCTCAACCTCTAGAACTACCCTCAACATATAATAATCTCCATCTTTCCTCAAAATACATCTCAAGACTTAGTTTCCTTGGCTGGTGGAGCAACTTAGATCAGAATGTTGTTCCATCATCCTCCTGCCTTGACTTTCAGCACTTCTAAACATTATATTAACTTTTGTCACAATTTTTTCTCCTCTAAGATCAAGAAGGCTAAGAAAAAGAACTGATATAAGGTAATATGAAGAAAGAAAAAAATCTAATGTGCTCTAAATTGAACTGGTAGTAGTGACATCGTTTGAAGCTGACCTTAGCCTTCAACAAAGAGCTAGTCCCTAAAAAGATATAAACTCCTCCATACTCAGCAAAATGAACCATACTGATTTGCCAGCCCATTTAATAAATAAATGAGCAAAAGAGTAAACAAATGCACATTCCTCCAAGTACTTTCCGCTCCCCTATGCGCCATGCTTGTTCAGTATGCTTTTCGTTATGTGCTCTCTTTGTTCAATTGGGATTCAGACTCTGACCAATGCCATGACTTCAGCCAACACTAAGATGAGATCCATGGCTGGCAGTTCTATGTATTCATGCCTGTCTTTACAAAATGTTCTATATGATTCCACACCTTATTCTTTATCTCCTATATTAGTAGACTGCTGTCTTTAGTGAACCGTAAGTAACAATACAAAGCAGGCGAAGTACAGTGTGACTTATGCTTTGCTCCACCTGTTGTTCTGAATTTTCCCCTCTGAGTTTCCTGAAAGCAGTTTTGGAAGAGCTCCTACACAATGTTTTTCAATGAGCTAAGGGAAGGAACCGCTGTTATTAATGTCAGCGATGTTGAAATGTTTGTCAAATAGGTTCTTCCTGGTTGTTGCAACTTGGCCTTACTATAATACCATTGAATCAAGAGATGACACTGATTTCTTAATATGTCTCTCAGCAAATATTCTTCCAATGTTCTTTGAATTCTATTTAAATAAATAATTTAAGTGATTCAGTCTTTATATTAAAACTTGTTTGTTCATTTGGTGATTTCTTCAACATGTAGCTCCAACAGCAATGAAGCTCCATTGCATGTGAGACACCTGGAGAGCTTACAGTTTAAATAGATTTCTACAATATATCTATATCTGAGATACATCTAAAGGAGCATAAGAATATAGAGTTCAATTAATTTTTTCCTGAAATAGTAATTTAAAATAAATCAGAAGACTTGTGTCCCCAAAACGGCCTTTTTTGCCACTGTCCATTAAGAGAGTCTAGGATGACTTGGTTATCTATAAATATCAACAAAGTATAGGTCTGAAGTTACTGGAGGGAAATCCATTCTGATTTGCATAAAGATATATAGAAAATTTGAAGAAAAACTAACACTTCAGTACAATTTCTCTGAGGTTTCATATACTTTTGCTGTCACAACACACTTCTAACTCTCCTCATGGATTTACAAAACAAAGGCCTTCCATGTCAAGGATGGGACACCAGGGTTAATAGATTTAAAATAAAAAAAAACCCAAAATATTTCCTTTATAGATTTATAGAATTTAAAAGTGAATACTTAGTCCTCTTCTCCCAAAGGATTTCTTAAAAGTATCACTATCCTAAATTGGTAGTTAATAAGGAATGATCTGCAGAAAACTCACAACCTCAGAGCCCTTATCCACTCAGAGGAGCATAGTCTCATCATCAAACATTTAACAATTGCTTAGGTTTTGCAATGGGCCTTTTTATTTTTATGATATGTAATGACAGAAATTTCTGTTGTCTTTTCAAGATAAAATAAATCTTCCTTGAAGTGGAAGAAACTGCTTTCAGTAAGATATGTTCAACAATGGTACATTTGCTTGACTCAGCACTGGCATGAATACCAATTAAACTGGAAATTGTTAGGAAAACAGATTATCACTTACACTTCCGTAATGGGAGAAAACCAGGACGAATCTGCAGTAACCTGGGAGAATCTGATTTCCAAATTAGTTGCTCTCTATGCAACATTTAATAAATAAGATATTTAACAAATAAAGGCCAACTCCGCAATTACAAACAATGCTCAGGGAAAATCATGGTCCAGAGACTGTTCTCATAAGCAGTTTGGATGAGGCCATTTTAATTTGCCGTAAAGCAGTTCAGCAGAGTGGGTGAAAGTGATGTTTCTTGACCTCAAGGGCAAGGAAGGGTCTCAGACCTGATGTATTTAGCAATCTAGGTGTGACATTAAAGCCCATTTCTTTTCCTTGCCCCTGCTATGAAACTACTGTTGGTAATCGTTGGCTACTCAGTTTGCTTCCTTATGCTCCTTATTCACAAACAAGTAGCTGACAAAACACCTCTGGTACAAAGGTGGGTGAAGAATTTAACATAAAAGCAAAGATTCCTGGATGGCTGGACAGATAGATTTTTACCTTGGTAGAGGATTTCTTTATGGTTATTGAATTGTTGTCATTGACAGATGGATTCACTGTGGTCCAGCTGTTTACTTGGACAGAACAGATTTGCTCTTAGACCTTTTAAGCATTTTTGGTCTAGAGGCCACACAAAGGAGAGTTACAGAGAGCCAGATTACACTTCTACACAAGGGGAAGGGAAAGAGAAGACTAGAGACTGCAAGGAGCTAGGGGCACACGAGAAGTAAACTTGTCTATGGGGAGATTTCTGGTTCTTGGGTAAACATAACAGTACATAAGCCCTTCTGACACTGCCAAGGAGCCTTACAAAGTAGGATCTGACATGGGACACCTGTTAAAGGCAACGAGAAAGTATTTGCAAATCTCAAATGCTCTGAAATGATTTTGTATTAGTGGTGTCTTTCCACAGAATCCATTTGGCCTGTTGTCTGTAAGTCTTGCCTAAGTCCCCAGTGATTAAAACAAATAATCCTGTTTCTCAGTTGCTGTCTCTTTTCCATGAATTTAGCCACTATTTGATTCTTAGTCTGCAGCAGAACTGGTGACAGGGGTTATCTGCATGCATGCTCCTGTTTGAAAGTATTTCAGCAGAATATGTTGTTTATCAAGTATTTTGGGATACAAGGGACTCTATGACTGTGGAATATATTGGTTGTGCCAATGCTGAGAAATTAAAGACCACCAGAGAACATCCTGGACCCTTGGAATTCGGTCACTAAACTGTTATTAAATTATTATTAAATTAATGTAAATTACTTGCCTGGAATGTTGAATGGATTTTCAGACAGGTCAGCTAAGATTCTTATTTACAATGCCTGGGCACAGTACAGAGATTATAAAAGTTCATAGATCATTCCCAATAGGCAGTTTGAAGAAGGCCACTCTATTTGAAGGTTAAATGTCCTATACGTACCCTGTTGGCCTCAATGCAAAAGCAGCATACACCTAAATTATTGTGGGGGAGGTGGGGAGGTGAAGTACGGCTGAAAACAACACCGCAAGTGAACAGACAGAAAAATTTCTGTCTTGTGCCTCCCACATTCCCTAGCTCCTGTGCTGTTCTAGGTCTCCTGGCAGTGACGTTGACTGCAGAGGGGAGTATCCTAAGGCAAAGTCTCTGGGCTTAGTCATGACTCTATGCTTTGATATCTCGTGTTGTGGCAAATCCGGACTATGGCTTTTCTGGGGCATCAGAGTTCAATCTCCACGTGAAGTAAGGATTCAGCCTCTGTCTCAGCAGGAGAGATCTCCCTTGGTGGGCAGACCTGATTGTCCAGAATTGGGAAGTGTGTTGGAAGAGAGAGTTGGCTGCACATCAGAGAGTCTGTATACTCAACTTGCAGATTCCTAGGAAGTCGTTTCCCTAGTGACAATAACAAGAACAATTTTAGAGTATTTTCTTCTTGTCTGTTTTTAGTGTTTTAGATATGTTCAGAAGTCAAAGAGTACAACTGGCACTTCCCTGCAGAAAGAGGGTTTTTTTTGGTTTTCTTTTCTCTTTTGTAGCTCACGCTGGCACATAGGAATTCTTGTTTATAATAGGGATTTGTCTGTTTAATACTGTTAGCATTTTTAAATCCACAGACACCATGGGAGGTGAAAGAACTGATCTTCCAGGATTCTTAATGTCTCTTGTAAATGGTAGCAAGTTGGGATGTTATCTCTGCAATGTGAGTGCTGTGGGCCATGTAGGGTAAGCACACCTTAAAGCCTGCCCAACTCCAGTGAGAAGGTACTCACCAACTCTCGAAGAGAGGCTTGTAACAGGAAAAAGTAGGAAAGTGAAATAGAAAAAAACAACAGAAAATTGTGTTTAAGAAACAAATCTTGACATAAACCAGCAACCTCCATATTTGCCACTATACACAGTAGATTTTGAAAACAAATTATGCAACCTGATTTGGGGGAAAAAATGAAATTAACTGCAGAATGGGACTGCTCTAGCAATGAGACTAATTTTTTATTTTAGTGTTTGCTGAAGAAACCGTGTAGGGTGAACACCCATTCTACCTCCTGACAATTAGCACAGCCAGAGGAGTTATCTTTGATTTCCAGGAAAACAAGACTGACTGAAACTGGCCCAAAAACATACAGTTTGGAAGCAGGGAGAACTTCTAGAGGTCACAAGGTGCTAGTGAAACAGAGGTATAACAAGGAAAAAAGTGAAAGGGCTTATGAACTATGATAGAAGGAAGTCCTAAGAAGTGAAACCATAAAGACATTACTAAAGAGCAAACTCTATTATCATCTGAATTACGAATGCAATCAGTATAGGCTTCCTCTTTAACTAAAAAAGAGAGCACCTCTGCAAAGAGTGACTGAAGTCAAAATATCATTCATGCAATTGAGGTGCCTGTCACTTTTTATTAACAGTAGAAAGAGTTTAAAATATCTCTGCTTATAATTTAAATGCTAGTAATTAACTGGGGAGAACTCAAGCCTTGGTGATCAGGAGCAGTACAGTCAGTTCACTAACACCACATGATACTTTCTTTGTTCAGGACACCATGTAATTATAAATAAAATTCAATGTCATAAGGAACTTTCTTTTCCCTTCCGCGGTCAAGGCAGTGGAGCTTAAAACATTGGGTATGTGTGCATTTCCAAATGTGTTTCTGATTTCTGTTCAATTATGTCACAGTAAATCATGATTAAATTATGAATTGTTATAAAGTAAATCAGAATGCATCATATGGCATCATCTAATATAGCAAAATGGATTTAAAATAGTAATTAAAATATACGTCCACTTCAAATTAAATACCTTCCCCAGTTATCAAAAAGAGTGTCCAAACTTTGTGTCCCAAATCAGTTATTATCAACCCTTTTTTGGGGAAAAAAGAAGCTAAAAATGTAAATGACAAATGGAAATAGTACTTAAGATTAAAATATAGATTGCCCATTTGCTATTTTAACAGTTTGATTTGAAACAAAAATTTAAATGGAAAACCCTGATAACTAAGCAGAAAGATTAATTAAACTACAAGTCCTACTTTGGACTACTTGTGCTGATAGCTGCCTTTCTCACCAGTGGTTTGGAGCCAAATTTCAGTCTCTCTGGTGAACTGTTCCTCGCACTTATGCAACTACTTTTTTTCAGTAACTCAGCACTGTTAAGTGGTTCCAGCCTAGACTTGAATCTTTATCCTTTCATCAAAACACTGATCAGGATTGACTCAGCTCTGCAATGCGTGGATCTTAAAATCTGAGATCACAAACTGTGCGCTGCATGTGTATTTTACATTAAACTACTCAGCAGTAGCTAAGAAAATGGAAGTGATTTTTCTTAGCTTCAACCTTCCGGGCTCTTTTGTAGGTGAATGTATTAGAGCAGAATACCAAATTAGGAGTTAAAAGATTCACTAGGTTAAATCAGAGAAATCCCTCATGGGATGCAAAATGATATGTTCATTATGTATTGAGGAAGGGGGAAGTAAGGGGGATGAAAGAAGGACCACAATAAGAGTTGAACAAATTAAACTGACAATGCACCATTTAATGTGCATGGTAAGAATACATCGATTAAATGGCAAATGAAACAGCAGGAGAATTGGCTGCATATTTTCTTACTGAAAAATGTTTCTCATCACAAAATTAGAATATATATGCATTACTAAGATTCATTTTCACCTGCTCTGACAAAAGTGGTGGAATTAATTGATAGTTAAAATTATGAGCATCAAGAGTGAGGAATAGTACATTCAAGAAAAAGGGAAAAAAAGCAGTTGTGTCCTAGGAAGACCTTGGGTTTATGAGTTCTGTAGTCTGTAGTCTGAATTCTATGCAACTGCTGTGAAGTCCTGTAGCTGTCTGAAGACTCCACCACCTCCAGCCAGCTCCACCATCTTGCCACCACCTCTTGAATCTGCCAGCTGAGCTGCTTGCGAGAGCGCTCCCTACCCTGATTGTATGACACTGACCTTGGTTAGCAAAGCCTTATTTAAGCTAACCCAATTTATTTGGAGTAAATTGAGTTAGGCAATGCTCCTACAGTCAGCTCAATGGGCAGATCAGAGGCAGTGCAGCACGGAGTAGCATCTCTAAGCTGACTGGGAGTAATGTTCTTTTCAGCATGGCTGCAACTGGAGAGAGAGATGTCCACAGCCTAATGCAGGTGTCAAGAGCTGACAGTTGCTCGAAGCACTCCTATGGGATTTATCCACAATGATGCGCATCTCATTTCTGCAGAAGGTCAGCAGAAGGAAAGAATTCACATGTTTTCATGAAGAAATCTCATCTACCTTTCAGCTAATGCAAACAAGTTTCTATTAACTTGCTGGCAAATAGTTAAAAAGGAAAACATTGTGAAAGAATAATAAAAAGAATTTTGTGTTATTCCCTATATTAGTGATCAGAGGAGATGCAGCTTGTACTCAGAGCTAAGTTAATCCTATGTATATCTGTAGTACTGAAGCTATCTAGATATGAAGTACTGAATGCCCTCATTTCTCACTCGAGTCACTCACAGCAGAAGTTGCTCCTTATGCCTTCATGAATGTGGGCCTTTCATTTGCTTTATGGCTTCACTGATATGCAAAATAGGAGTGTTAATCCTAGTGCAAATATGCATTATATCTTGAACAACAGTGTTTATTTCTTTGTAGGTAAAATAATCCTAAAAGACTAAGAATGCCTCCAGGGTGTCTTTAGACGTGAAAGCAAACTGGGGCATTTGGTTCGCTTTGAAAAACAGATTAAAAAAGCAGAGGGAAAAAAAGCCACATTAATTTCCATTTTAGAGGCTTGCTGATCTGTTTTAGAAGACATTTAGGATGCTGGCCTTTTGTATCGGAGCTGGATGACTGACACTGAATAATATATTACTGTACTTAGAGTTTATTCGACTACATATTGATGACCTGTAAGTCTTAATGTCCTGGTTTGGTTTGGGGCATTTTGTTAGAGTTGTTTTAATGTAATCCTGCATTTTTTTTTAATTATGATTATTTTCATTACTGGTTTAAGGATAACACAGAACACAATCACTCCTCCTCAGAACGTGAACCAGAATTATTTCTGTAAAACCTGTGATTTTTGCCCATCAAGGAAGATTTTGTGTTCAATTAGAGCCAAGCAATGCTGGATGAAATTAAACAATCCAAAGGACATCTAAATCCATGTCACAAAATTTTGGTTTCATCTAAGTGGGAGACATGCACACACCCAAAATGTGCAAAATATTATTGGAAAAATGATTCTCTGCCTCACACAGCGTTTTCATTTCATGGCTGTTTCTGAATAAGGCAGCCCTCATAAAACATCCAGCTCTTTGGTCACGTCTAACGGCAGCCAAGCTGTGCTCTGGAGAGTACTTTAGTTCATTGCACAGTGGTTGTGTACCATCCTACCCAGACTCCATCACAAAATTTATTCTGCTTTTCCAAAACAGCCTCACACTGTGCTAACTTCAGGTTATCAGACATTTTATTTGCCAAGAGGATTGTTCTCTCCTTTCCTTTATGTGTCCCTACCCTGGTCTCCCCAGTGAGTTACACATTTCAGAACAACACACAAACTCATCCCATGCTTCATTTACTCCAGCTGGCAACAAACTCTAGGGACAGAAGTGAACTCTGGGATGTGATGGAAGAAATACCATAAAATGTGAACTCACTTTTTCTATTACATGTGTAGGATTTCTTTTTTTTTTTTTTTTTTTTTTTTTGGTGTTGTCTTTTTGCCTGGTGCTTCAAATGAAATGCTGGTCTGTCTTTGCTGCAGAATACACTCCCAGGGGACAGCAACAAAAAACCCTGAGCTGCCATTTTACCAGACTTGGCTAAGCCAGAAAATAAATGTAAATGTAACTCAGAGTTATTCTGTGCTGCCGCTACCTAATTCCTAAGATTGCTTTCAAGCAAGGATGTCTCAGAGGTTATCAGGCTATTAGCCAATGCACAGATGAACCATTAAACTTTGGCCTGTGTTTTGCTAGCTCGCTCTCACGTAACACTGGTGGTGTCTACTTTGCTTTGTTGTCCTGGTCCACCTTTAATTCTCTACCTTACTGGGGATGGGAAAACCCAAGAAAGCTACTTGCATGTAGCTCTCTGCCATCTGCAGGCATGAGGGTCATTAATAATGCAGCCCGCAGAAACGAGGGCTTTGGGACATCTTTATTTCTCGTCTTAATAAATTGCATCCTTCGGAGGCCGCTGAAGTGGATCTCCCAGGGCTGGAGATCAATAAAGCTTTCTCTTTCTTAGGTTGCTTTCCTTTTTAAAACTTTTTTTGTCAAACGCTGACTAGGATGGGCAGTATATTTCTGTGAGAAACCAACCTGTGAAGCTGTGCCTGCCTACAGCAATGTTGTTGTGGTTATTTTGAGAGATTAGAATAAATCCTCTCCACCGAGCATACAAGGAAATGAGGGAATAGGGGAATAATGGAGAACTGCTGTGTTTTACAATACAGCAAAATTGTGAAATCTATGGCCAAAGTACTTTGACCTAATGAGTTTCCAAAGGGTCAAAGTTTCATCCCCAAAGTGCTTGAAAGGCAGATGATGATCATCATCATGATAGAACCATACCAGCACTTCAAGGCCACAGATTTTAGTTACTTTGTTTTTTCAGCAACTAACCTAAATAATATTTGCTTTGCACAATTGCTCCACCTGCTTCTCAAGCCACCATTTCTTTGGTATCATTTCTGCTGAGCTTAAATTACATATTAAACTCAAGATGGGTGCAAATGAAGACCTGAACAGAATTTAGACTTAACCTAATGTGAAGAAAGTAAAGGGAGGAGGTTGGAGCAACAAGAAAAAACTTCTGTTACTGAACACTTCACGTTATTTGACCTTAATTTGCCTCCCAATATAAGATGCTACTAATCAGCTGAGTGTAGCTTTGGCAGACTTTTGCTGTTTGGGCTGAAATTTTTTATGCTGTGTGTCTATCTCAAATCTCTCTCTTCCTTTCCCTCTCTCCCTCTCTCCTTTCTGACAGAAAATATAGACAAATAGGGCACAATTCATCTGATGTTTTGAGATACCTAATTTAGGATGATCTAACTTGTGCTCTGACCTCTACTGGCTGTGCTGGCTATGTCTCAGTGACTATACAAGGAATCTGCTGAAATTAGTTCAGTATTTATTATGATGAAATCACTCTAACCCAGGACCCTGAAAGACCACCCATGTGGAAGAGGCATTTTCACTCTGTCTTTGAAACATGAGTCAACGTATTTAAAACTGAGCAGTGGGCATTTTGGAGATGAGGGGGATTTCAGCCTGACTGAATTTACATCCTTATATGCTAAGTTTTATGGTATGCATGACGATAAAATGTCAAAGCTATTCAATGGAAAGGAATAACATATTGGTTGACTTCTGGACCACGTGGGATATTCCAGTTCCATGCAATTTCTAAAGGAAAATGTGAATCATACCAAGTTCAGTTGCATCTGATCTGATGACCATCCTGTCAATTTATAAACTTCATCATCACTCATCTTAATATCTATAACTAGGGTTTTCAACTTTTACCTCAACAGGCACATTCAATATAGCAAAATAACCCACCTTTTTATAGATCCCATTGACTCTGTTCACAAAGCTTCTGTATATAAGAAGAATTCTGCTGTAGTAAATAGCAGCTCTGCAGAAGTAAAAACAATGCTACAGTGGATATAACTGCTCTCTTCTAGTTTGGTGGGTTTGTTTTGGTTTGATTTGGTTTTTGACACCTCTTGAATTAATAAAAGAAGAGAACGTATCATATCTCAGCCAACAAATTTTGCGTGTATGGTTAGGTTTATGTGTGTATGTATGTTTATATTAAACTCGTTCGATCCTACATTGTTCAAACCTTCCCAGATATTCAGTTAGGGCCATATTCTGCCGCATTATAGGGTCACCTAATAGGGCACCATAGGGCCAACTTATCTTCTAGAACTGTCACATGGTAATCCATGAGCAGATCATGAAGATGAATATAGAAATCATGGGCTTTAATCACAGGCTGAGAAGGTGATTACATGGGAATGAATCACACTTTCATTCATTCATACTTTTTTTTCCAGAAGTGATAGTGGTGCTTTATTCATAACAATAGTGAAGCAGTGGTATGTGAACCAAGCTGAATATTTACATTATCTAGATTTTAGCTTTTGAAAGGTAATCTCCATAAGAATCTTCAGTGCTGTAAGTCATGGATATTCACACATTTTTAAGGCTCTGGGCACTCTGAAATGTGACTTCAAGTAACACATTGTAAGTGCTCTGAATCATAACTTGGGAAATCAGTTTTATAGTATGGACTAATTTTGCAGTGCTACCCAAGATATTAGGACTTCCAGCTTTTTCAAAAGGCAAACTATCTAGAAACAAGCTAAGGCAAAGAGATGAAAGGGTTGGGACTACCTGCAACATTCTCACCACTGTGTCATCTGATGTGTCCTTGCTTCATAAGAGTGCAAAGGCCTTTGTAACCTGCTGAAATAAAGAAAAAAAAGAATCCACAACATTTTCTCTAGGCTCAATTTCATTTCCTGCTATGCCAGACTGAAAAAAAAGAGACTTGGACTGCCCTTTGTGTGAGTAGGAGCTTTTCTGCTGAGGCCTGAATGCCTGCTCTTTGTTCATGTGTCTAAGCTACAATCACCCTCATCACCCACTACCAGGAAAAGCTCAGCAGCCTTCACTGTCTCTAGATTAGTGGGAGCAGGAAAGGCCAAGAACACGTTGCAGTTTTCTCCTGAGACACAACTTCACTCCGTGCTTTCAGGTGGCTGGATGGAAGTCAGCTCTGAGTCAGAGGCCATGTGATTGGGAACCTATGTCTATTAGCACTGCAAGAATACACGTCAGAGAAAGCAGTTTACAAAATATTTACATTATATAGTATTCTTAAAATTGTAACCTTTTTTGACTGTCCTTCTCTTTCTGGAAGGTACTTCCAGATTCTCTGTCTGCTGATGGTCTGAAGCTTTCTTCTAATTCCCAGCTTAACATCTTCTTGTCCCAACACTGGCTTTAATTTCAATTGCTTTTCTTCCTTCTTTGATTATATTTCTACTATGCTCAGGGCTGTCCCTACTCAACACAGATTCTTCTGAGATAATAAAACTGATTTTCTGCCTTGTTAGCTCTCTGTTTTCCAAAACGAGTATCACATTGTCCCAGAGCAAGGCTAACTCATGTGCTGCTCTTTTGTTCACTATGGAGGGAGCTGAGGGAAACTAGCTTGGATATAGACGTTTCACTTGTAGACAGTTAAATTTATGTGACACGTATTTCATCCCTGGTGTTTCAAGAACATGTGCTGTGGAAGGCCTTAACACTGTCCAAATGTAATGAGTTCATTAACCACAAGATGTGATACAGCTGGGTGAATTTAGGCTGTTCGAGGTGCAATACAAAAGGAGGACAATAGGAAATGTGGGTGGAAAAAAAAATGAATTACGCAACTTGCTAGTGCTTATGCAGTGACTTAACCTTATCTTTCAGGGTAGGAATGAAACTGTTCCAAAAAAAAAAGGGTTTTCATCTCCCTAGGGACAAGAGACACAGGGTTGTAGTCTCAGGCCTGTTCTGGGATACGTCTCCCTGAGAAATGAACAATATGTACTTGAGGAACCACAGAAGTAGTGGAATAATTTTCTTTACCCAGCAAGAAATCAGGAAACATTATATGTGTTCTTTATTTCATCAAGATGGGCTGAACTTTGGCCTATGGAAACTTTCTATGTTGTTGTTTAGAAGTGTGGAGGAAGCCAATGGATATTCATCTGGGACATCATGATAGATTGCCGAGTCAAAGTGCTCAGGGAAGTACAAGCTGTTATACTCAGAATGGCTCTGCTGTTTGCATTGGAAAATAACAAGGAATTGTGCATATAAGGCAAAGAAAGAACATTTGGTCATCCTCTCTGAACACCTTGGCATTTTTTCCACACTTCCAAGCATCTTTCTGTCAACACCAAGGTTATATCAGACTGTTTTCTGCACACCGTCACATATTTATTCCTTTGGCATCAGGCTCATTGTATTTACCACCTTCCGAAGCAACAGATAATTCCTTTTCATTGCTTATTTTATTACTCTGGTTCTGCTTTCAGATGGGAAGGGCAGACTTGTTTCCCAGAGACAACATGAGGTTGGTGTACTGTTACTGGAGTTCAGAGACTGTGTCTTGCCCATGGGTCCTTCACCAGCTGCAGGGCCACTCTTCTGTAGTCTGCCTGTACTAAATAGTCGAATGCCTTGTTGAAGATATCCCTGGTATTTCCTCACAGCTGAGAGCATGCAGCACCTTGCACAGAGACTAGCTTGGGTCTGGGGAGCAATGATAGCTTCGTAATGACAGATCTGTCTCAAGATAATCAGCTCATAACATCAACAGAGCTAATTAAGGGTGTTAAGGGTGGCATCACGCTCAAGGAAATACATTATCTCAAGGTAAGAAGTTTGTTTGAAGGTGCTGTACAAGTACTGCACTTGGGATGATCTTCAGACACAATGGGAGTAAAGGGCTCTGGTCCAGAGTGGCATTTTTCTGCTCTTGCTCTTCCCTCTGGCTGTGATAGATGTCTGCTCAACAGTGATGCTCTTGAGCAGAGATATATCCAGCCAGATGGGTTCAAAGCAGAGACCGATGGCAATGTTGACGGCTAGGTAACAGAGTCCTTACAAGCTCGTATGTAAACAATAGTTGCAGCTATAGCCAGGGCAGGAAATGCAGACCACCAGTCAAGGAAAGCAAACTAATCAAACAGCTCTTGTAAAACTTTGATATGCCAGATAGAGAACACATTTTACTGGTTGTGGAGTAATGATTTTGAAGGACCTTGCCAAGCAGCACTTAAAGCTCTGCTGGAATGGAGCAACACATAGTTACCTTTATGATCCCATATTAGTTGCGTATTAGCTATGAAGTACCACATACATCACAGATGTTTCAAAAGCGTAATTGACTTGCCTGTGAAGATAAAAACCTCTTATATCATTTTTTACTTTGCCTACTAATGCTTCTTAAATGCACGGTAGTTTATAAATATTTCCCTACAACTGAATATCCATAGTCTACTTAAAGAAGTCATGATGTTTCACCAGGTCTCTGGGGAAGTCAACAACGTAAGGGCACAATAAATCTGACAGATAATACAGTAGGGAAAATAATGCCAATCAAGGCAAGAATCGCTGGATGAATTTTATGGGTGACGTTATGTGGGGAATCTGCCAGGAATAGCAATCCTGTCCACAGGGAGTTATGAATTTGGTAGTCTCTGCTTTCATGAGTCTATAGCTGCTGTAGTTGCAAAGATAAGCTAGAAAATCTTGAGCTGTAGGTGAATAACCCACTCATGTCCATCTGAATTTTCAGAGAGCCTGAAGCAACAGTTCCAACAAACAGACTTCCAAAGTCATTATAATGTCAAAATACTGAGATATCCAGAACAATCCTTTAGATGTCAGTAACCTTCACTGTTTTGTCATAGCTGTACAGGTGAAGCAGCATAATATGAAAGAGAAAAGTTGTTATATCATGAACATTTTTATTACTTATAAAAGCAAGGCATTTTAACTGAAGTTTATTTAAAAAATCAAGTGCTGGTTAGTTTTACGCACAATGTAAAAAACAACTTTCAAAGCTCAAGAAAGGCTGGGCTTTATGATCACACATGTGAATGGATGCGATATAGCGGATATGGATTTTTAAAAAGTTTTTGATAACATCCTTACCGAAGAAAGATTCTACCCTGAAGGAATGCAGGCATCAGCTGAGATCAGAAAAGCCGAGTGGCTCAGATGTGACTGATTTACCTTAATTTAACAGATTTTCATGCATTTGCTGGCCTATGGTAACTTCTTGTGTGTGCTCTTTGCCTACAGTGAAGGCAGGACAATGAAACTTAGCTTACTGACAATGAAAGAGAACCAAAACTAAATTATGCTGCCTTGAATTTGTCGTGAACCAAGAGACAAATATATACTTAACTGCGTATCAGCTGAGACATAACAACTTCATAAGCTGTAAAAATTTTTTTGTGTGTCTGAGCCCTAAACAAAGAGAAAACAAAGCAGCAGGAGTATATGATTCTTTCTCAAAATTAATAGTGAGTGCCACAAGGAGCTGTGCTAGCCTAATCCAATGTAAGGTCTGAAAGTGGAGAACATGTTAGCAAAATTTGCAGATGATCAAGAAATGAATCAGATCTTCAGAAGGTATAAATTGGGCTATATTTCTTGAATTGGCTGAGCAACATGTATTAAAATCTGTTCTGGAATAATTTTGAGAGGTTTTTTTGAACTGTTAGGAAAATTCTATAAAGCTAGAGGACTATGAAATACAAGAGCTGTCAGGTTATACAGAAATGATAAGGAGTGTACTTTGTAAGGACAAATTATAATACTCTTATATCTTCAGAGAATTTCAATTTAATTGAAACCACTCAAAGGAAAAGAAAAAAACCCTCCACCAAAATTATAATCCGGGATAGCTGGAGTAAAACATGCACGGAAGTTATTAGGCTGGGTTAATAAAAGGAATAAAGATAGTACTGAAAGTAAGAAAAGGCTGTGACATAGATGGAAGTCAGTGCTCTGTTTTGCTTACCATTAGTGCTTTGGTGTCTTAAACCTTGGGATTTTCTTTCTTTGCCCTTGTCAGGCTGAGTAAGGAGAGGAAAAAAAAATAGACTCTTCTAAAGCAGTAACTCCCTTTGTCCAAAATGAGGCATCTAGCATTAAAGTATAGAAATTGATCCCTGAGGATACTTACCTCTTCTCCCCTGACTGTAAAGAGAGTCTGAGTAGACTGGGCTGAACTATAAAGGTCTAACATTTCAATGTGTCCAATGCTGTTTAATGTTTTCGTTAATGACCAAGATGATGGTGTGCAGTGCACCTTCAGAAAGTTTGGAGATTATACAAATTTGGGAGGAGTGGTTGATAGACCAAGTGGTTGGTTGTGCTGTTATTCAGAGGGAACTGGACCGGCTGGAGAAATAGGCAGAGGAACCTCATCAAGTTCAAGAAAGAGAAATGCAAAGTCCCGCACCCGTAAATGAATAACTCTATGCACTGGGACAGACTGGAGATCAGCTGGCTGGAAAGCAGTTTTGCGGAGAAGGACTTAAGACTCCTGGTGGACACGAAGTTGATCCTGAGCCAACAATGTGCCCTTGTGGCAAAGGCCAAAAGCATCATCAGCTGCATGAGGAAAAGCAGTGATGGCATGTCAAGGGAGGTGATGTTTTCTCTCTCTCAGCCCTGGTGAGACACATCTGGAGTGCTGGGCTGCTGAGTACAAGAGAGACATGAACACACTGCAGTGAGTCCTTTGAAGAGCTACAAAGACGATTAAGGAATTATGAGGGGAGACTGAGAGACCTGGGGCTCTTTAGCCTAGAGAAGGGAAGATTCAGGGGGATCTTATCAATGTGTAGAAATATCTAATGGGAGGGTGCAAAGGGGATGGAGTCACGCTTTTCTCAGTGGTGACCAGCAACAAGACAAGAGGCAACAAGCACAAATAGAAATATAGGAAATTCAACCTAAAGATAAGGAAACACTATTGTTAGAATGGTCAAGTACGGGAACAGGTTGCCCATGGAACTTGTGGAGTCTCAATACTTGGAGATATTCAGAAACTGATTGGAAATGGGTTTTGAATAACCTAAATTACCTGCTCTACCTGACTCTGCTTTGAGCAGGGGAGTTGGACTAGACAGTCTCCAGAGGTCCCTGCCAACCCCCAGTTCTGTGAATCCCCCTTATCTGTTATTCTTTCTTGCAAAACTGGATTGCTCTGATTTCTTTCCTACTCAAGTGCCTGTGGAAGTCAATGAAATTCATTAACCTAATTCATGTAGAAACATTTGAACACCTGGACTCTCATTTGCATATGGGAGTCACAGCATCTCCAATTTACCCTTTTCTATTTTTGTAATCACACCTTTATCTTCATTTTTAAAAAGGGAGTTCTAGTAAAATTCGTAGGTGTTTTCTGCATGCTATGCAAGAAGAAAAAAATCAAAAAACTATTCCTCAAGATAGAAAAAATACTATTACTGAGTATTGCTGACAGGCAGCAAGTTGAATGTATTTCTTTCAACTATTTCCTTGCAAAACTGCTGTTAGCATTGTAGCAGTTCCTTTTTCAAATTTTGTTTCCTGCATTGAAAAGCAACAATCTTCCTGAACAGTGAAATATTAGAAGAGACTACCTGATTGTATCTGTCATTAATGGACATTTTGCAGCACATGACCCCCACATCAGCTTATGTGTTAGAATGATGGCTGGATGTCCTACAGACTGCATCCTTCCTTGTGGACAATCCTGTGCCAAAATCCAGGTTGCTGGTTGCCAACTTTCAGGCAAAGGTGTGGCATTTCTGCCTGAGGCCCTCAAGACATTCATGTATAGCTGAAAAGGGCTGACTTGTCGCTTGTAGCGGTAAATCCTTTCTGGATATCCACCTCTTAGACCTCCTGATGTAATTACCGTTCAATTACTGTTTTGTCATTGACAACAGAAATGGTGAGTGGAAACAAGGACACTAGGGACTTTTCCAGTTAAGCAGCATGCAAGGGTAGAAAAGTGTATAAATGTCTTCTTGTTTTTTAAAAGACAGAGCCAGATTCTCAGCAGATACTTTAATTTCAGTGAATTTACGAAGTTTAATGCAAGTAAATGAAAACAACCCAAAATACTTAAATTCCAAGAAATAATAAGTGGTATATTAAAGGCAGTAGAAAGACCATGATGTTGTTTTTTGTTTGCCTTAATAGGATTGCTCTTTACAGACTGCTTTCTATGGGAAACTTTAGAGCTCTCGCTGTCTGGTATTCTGTTAAATTTTCTTTTAGTTTTTCTGTTACCTTAAATATTTCAGCATCAATTTATTGACACCCTAAACAGTCTAATTCCTTTTCAAGTCTTTATGGTAGGTCAAACTTTGCTATTTTGGGTTTCATATTGCTCTCTTCAGAAGAGACTGGAAGTGGGGTTTTTCTGTCCAAATTTAGATATCCACAATGTAGGTGTCAACATATGAGCTAGCTGTTAAGAATTCCTTTACGCTCCTGGAAGAGACGTTGAAAGATTAGACAGTTAAAATAGGTCAGACAAATTGCTTTCTTCATATGTCTGCTTCTCTCTGTTGACTATATAAAAAGGAGACTTGACAATGAGCTCATATGTGAATATGCGTCTTCGAGGTTTCTAAAATTGGGTGACATGTCCTAGGTCACTGAAGGGTTGCTTCCCCAACTCTGCATATTTCTTGCTAGCAAGTGTCTCAGTTGACAAGAGGAAGGTTCACCATGCCCTTTAATATAAATTATGAAGCTGACATACTACATTTGGGAAGTTTTAGGAGGGAAATAATAAAATATCCTGGATTTCACACCTTGTATTGAGAGCTTAAAGAAGATAGATAGAGCATCAGTTACATAATTACCTGTTCATATATAAGCCAAAGATGTCCATTTAGCAAACTTTGTGCCATAAACAGCTGTGGAGTTCCTTTCCCTGGGGAGAACCTGGAAATGCCAAGGGAGTGATCTGTGAGCCAGACTTACTGGTGATGGCTGGAGTATTCTCCTCAGCACCTTCTTTCTTTTGCATACCATCATTCTCCACCCGTGTTTATTCTGTGTAGGGAAATATTCTTCATGTCACTAGGAAGTACTGGGATAACTGTGCATGGAGTGGGTGACTTTGCTGCAATGTAGCGTATTCAGTCTACAAAACCTCAATTGATCCTGCATGTTGTCAGAAACTCATATTTCCACACTTGTGTAGTAGCTCGGTCATGGTGCAGAAGGATGTGGTGGGCAGCCCTGACTAGACACTGAATTAAGATTAATTAGGTAATGAACTCACAATTGATCACCATTGATCTAAGCCATTGTGGGTCAGCTTTGAAATGTATTGCTTTCCTTTCAAACCACTGGCACACGTCCCAGAGGATCATAACAAGGAACCTATCAGATCAGGTTGTTTCTTTCTTTTGGGTGAGATCTCAATAACAGCTTGTAACTGCATTATAAAGTCACTGAAAGTCCTCTTTCATTCATGCTACATGGGTACATGGGTACATGAGGTTTGATTCTTTTAAGCAGTGATTCTTTTACGCCTCCCTGGGAGTAGGCACATCCTAGTTGGAAAGGACTCACTAACTGGTTTTGTTAGTTACTGACGTCATATTGTGCACTTGGTACTTATGGGCTTCTCATGGTGCAATTCTTCTCACCAACCTTCAGGTTTCTGCAACATGGTCCACATATGAGCTAAGCACTCCAGAGTCCATTTTTGGATAGGGAAAGAAATGGGCACTTGCAGCAGAACATGTTTGACCGGAGCTTTTCCAGCCTGCCCTTGAAGTACCTGTGATTCGCCACTAAGTAACACAAAGAATCTGCTGTGGCACTGAAAGTGTCCACAGTGGACAAATGAATCCTCTTTCATACATCAGTTACTTTCTTAAGTCCTTAGCTGACCAAAACAAGTATTTTTTTTAGTTCCTGTATTTCAGCCATGCTTGAAATAATCTCCTGTAGCCCACTCCATTTTAGTAGCAATCAACTGATTTTCAGATTCTCAGATACTTCAACAGCCCTTCTGTTTCACCAGAGAGAACTGAAGAATTTTTTATATCAGGGAACTGTATATGCACAACTGAAAGGTGAACCCCCCCATGCTATTGACTTCACTAATTTTAAATATGGTAGCATATGCAGATAAAACAACAACATGAAGCATCACTATCTCTAATTTACAAATGAAATCACAGAATTTGGCTACCAGTGATATCAGAAGACAATATGATAATTCAAGCTGCCCTTCCAAATCCTATATTCGTATACTTATTTGTTTTCCTGATACTGAATGGAAATGGAAATGTTTTATAAACAGTGCCCTTATTTTTAAAAAGTTCATTTTTCTAGTAAAACATAGCTGATAGTACCTGTTTGTGAGATAACTAGCCTTTTATTGGTAATAGGTGGACTCTGCACCTATGTATATCGTACATGCTAGGAGCTGCTAAACAATACGTACAGGTTCTGCTGCAGGTCCAGGGCATAAGTTCACAGAACTGGTAGTTGTTATTACCTAATAAACACTTGAGTCTCTGTGGACGATATGAAGGCCTCAGCCCAGTTTTTGATGCAGGTTTCCATGACTACCTTCAAGGCAAAAATTAAGTTGATTCTTTCACTTTCTCTGCAAAATGTGAAAGGCAGTGCAATGGTTTGCAGGTGTTCTTGTCTCTTTATAAGTTCCCTTGAAACTGAGATAAAACAGAAAATATCCACACTCCACTTTTCAAACCTAGTGAATTCCAGGTTAAAGTAAAACTGCGTCTTCAAATATCAGAAAGAGTGTATTCTAAAGGTTATCACTTTCCCACAGGGTATCTGTCCACCTGTTCAGACAGGCATCTCCCACCCTTCCATTAAATCATATTTCTGATGCATTACAGTGGCAGAATCCAAGGATAAAATTCAATCTCCACACCACTCTCTGTCTTTCTGGACTGGCCTGCACACAGGAGTGCAAATGATCAAGAAATAATTTCAAATCCAATGTCTGCTAATGCATCTGTCTGGTTTTCTGTTGCTTCTGTTAATGGAGTGACTTTCTTTTTCCAACTCCTCGCTGCTGAATGTCACCACGAATGTTTGCTGTCCTCCTCAGCTGAGATCTTATCAGTCCCTCATTATTTGATAAACCATCAGAAATACAGTTAAGTAATTAAATTCAGTACCAGAGCAGAGCAAGAGTGACTGATCGAGTGGCGATGGAAGAAAACAGATCAGTTTAGAGGGAATTTTATGAATCATTGTTCTTCATTTAGTCAGGGTCTGGATAGAGAAGACAAAAATTTAGAGAGCCTAATTTTCCTTTTTTATTTTTTAATTGAAAGACTCTCTCCTTTCTAAATGCTGATGCCTTGGCAGTATGTTGCAGTTAGTGTAAAAACTGAGTGTCCCCTGATCGTAAAGGTTCTTTTACATTTGCCTTTGTCATTCCTTTATTTACTTTCTGTCTTCAGTCTGTTTTCTTTTAAGTCTTTTCTCCTTTGCTGTATTTTCTCACATTCCCTCTGATATTTTAAATGTTTTTCCAATATACCTTGGCTTTTTTTTTCTCTAATTGTTTGTGTGTCCTGTGTCGCTGATTTCTTATTATCTATGATCTCGTTATTTCTTCTCTCAAACATTTACCTACCTGTTCAAACATTTCTCTAGTTGTGAAGATGTGTGTTCACGCCAACAGAGGTGATAGATGGTGGCATATAGGAAACCTACATCAGACAAGAAGATTTTAAAAGGGGCCTTGGCATTCAAGGGCTTCATTTACACTTGGAAATAAAACAGTTGAGAAACAGTTCTCTGGCTCTGAGACAAACTGGTGTGGCACAGCTCATGCTCATGGGGCTAAACTCTCATACCTTCCAAAGCAGAGAGGTTGCACCTGAACTACTGCAGACATTGGCAAAGAACCTCTGGCTGAGCTTATCTTGGAGGAAATAGGTCTATAGGGTAGAGATACACTGAAGGAGTGTGTTGTATTAACCTTGGTTGGATGCCAGGTGCCCACGAAGCCACTCTATTACTCCCCCTTCTCAACCAGACGGGAGAGAAAATATGATGAAAGGCTTGTTGGTTGAGATAAGGACAGGGAGATCACTCAGCAGCTATCATCATGGGCAAAACAGATTTGACTTGGGGAAATTAATTTAGTTTATTACCAATCAAATCAGAGTAGGATAATTAGAAATAAAACCAAATCTTAAAACATCTTCTCCCCCCTGCTCCCTTCTTCTCAGGCTCCCAAAATCTCACTCCCAAAATCTCTACCTCCTCCCCTGCGGTGCAGGGGGATGGGGAATGCGGGTTGTGGTCAGGTCATCACACGTTGTCTCTGCTGCTGCTTCCCCCTCACTCTCCTCCCCTGCTCCAGTGTGGGGTCCCTCCCACAGGAGACAGTCCTCCACAAACTTCTCCAACGAGGGTCCTTCTCACAGGCTGCAGTTCTTCACAAACTGCTCCAGCGTGGCTCCCTTCCACGAGGTGCAGTCCTTCAGGAACAGACTGCTCCAGCGTAGGCTCCCCACAGGGTCACAAGTCCTGCCAGAAAACCTGCTCTAGCATGGGCTCCTCTCTTCACGGGGCCACAGGTCCTACCAGGAGCCTGCTCCAGCACATGCTTCCCACAGGGTCACAGCCTCTTTCGGACACATCCACCTGCTCTGGCATGAGGTCCTCCATGGGCTGCAGGTGGATATCTACTCCACTGTGGACCTCCATGGGCTGCAGGGGGACAGCCTGCCTCACCATGGTCTTCACCACAGGTTGCAGGGGAATCTCTGCTCCGACACCTGGAACACCTCCTCCCCCTCCTTCTTCACTGACCTTGGTGTCTGCAGAGTTGTTTCTCTCACATCTTCTCACTCCTCTCTTCTGGCTGCTGTTGCACATCAGTTTTTTCCCCTTCTTAAATATGTTATCACAGAGGTACTACCACCATTGCTGATGACCTCAGCTTTGGCCAGCAGTGGGTTCGTCTTGGAGCCAGCTGGCACTGGCTCTATCGGACATGGGGGAAGCTTCTAGCATTTTCTCACAGAAGCCACACCTGTAGGTTTCTGCTACCAAAACCTTGCCACACAAACCCAATACAAAGGGATCCATCTCAGATGAGGGACAACGGGGAAAGGAAAACTAATGAATGTGAGAGTGTATCTCCACACTAAAAACCTGACTGTAGGTAGGGCATCAAATGAGACCTCTGTGTCACCAAGGTATCAAGATCTGAGTCAGGATTGTGTTCTAAAAGGTAATGAGGATTGGATCCAGCCAGAGATTGAGACAGAGAAGTTATTTTGAATGAAAAACTGTTTGAGAAATCATCACGATTTGGAGTGAATGGGAATTTTTAACACTGGGTTATGGCAGGAGGTGCTAGGACGGAGCTAATGTCAGGTATGCAATTCTGTTAATATCCTGATCACCTGTCTAGTTCCTCAGCAGAGACCAAGAAATGGAAGTCATACATATGCATGACACTGCCGTCCATATAAGTCAATCCTGTCTTCTGTCATGGATGAATCTTTAGCCTGACAGTACAATTCATTCCTTTGCTCCTTTGTTGCTGAGTTCTCAAAAAGCTGTCAGATTATTAACAACTCTGGTCACGGATTTTGTTATCTGGACAAGTGAGCTCCGGGAGTAAATCATCATGTCTTAAAGTCTCCTAAAAAGCCCCCAGACAGTTGTGCGTTTGAGACACTACTGAAATTCATGAAGGTCAAATCATGACTTCAGAAATGAAGCAGACAGTTAGGTCCTTTCTCTGGCTCAAAATAATCCATCCTACCTTTTCCTTTGGGTACAATTTAGGTATTTGCAGCTACAGAACCTGTTTCAGTAGTTTCTATGATACAAGTTACTGATCATGCAGACATGTCCTTTGGTTTTAAATTAAGTATCCAAGGCCATCTATAATAGCTGCAATCCAGACGAGTATGGTTGATCTCTAATATGTACAACTCACAGTTCAAGTGTTGTGTTCTCTGTCCATTTCTTTTTCATTCTCTTCATGTTTTCCATATTTATAATAATTTTCCTCTTTCAATGCAGATATCTGAGCCTTGACGTGAAGACTTTAACGAAAAGATCTGCAGAGAGTGTGAGCTTCAGCCCTAATAATAGTGTTAACAAGCAAAACTTGACTTAAGTTCAAAATTAAGAGAGAAGATGGCCATCAACTGGAAGATCTGCTTCTTCACTCTCATATTGCTTCCCATGGTAAGGAAAGATGTTTTTCTTTACATTGTACTGATATAAATACATGTTCTCAAGGCCAGCACTTGCTAAGAGTGAAGGATCTGTTGCTGACACTGGTTCTGGCTTTTTCTGTGTGGCCCCATAGGTTATGTTAAGACTTTTCCAACCTCCTTTGTGGATGCAATAGAACTGTGATCACTGCTCATCCTGTAGAAGGGCAAGTCAATTCCTTGAGGGGATTTGTTCACTGTTTGTGTCTGAGATTAAAAATAGAATAAAAAGTAATTAAAAAAAATAGAGAGGCTCCTGTTTTTAAATCTGTTGGTTTAAGATTATTTTTTCCAGGCAGAGGGGATAAAATTAGAGATTCTCATCAGCCCTGTGAAACCTAAGCCTCTCTTGAGGCCAGTGCTTTTGGATGCCTCCAGTTTCAGAGGGCCATTTTTAAGAACCCATATAAGTGGGCCTCTGAAGATACAGACACTCAGACTCTTTCATCACTTTTCTGAAGATCTTCAACTCTTTATGAAGATTATAGGGATTTATTTTCACCATAAATCTTTACTTAGTAAGTAACATGCTATTCCATGAATCAGTCTTAAAATATCTGGGGACTGTAACTCTGTTCCTTCCCATTGTCCCCCTACGCGTTGTGGCTGTATCTAGCCTCACACAACAGCCATAAGGACACTGAATAAAGCATGCTTTTCCTTTTGTAACTGTGAGGAACACTATACAACCCCTATAATAAATTCATCTTGCATTTCAACTCAGTTCTTTGCTAGACCATTGATCATATGCTTTTAATCTCTTCTCAAGAAGCATCGAGCAGAGGGATACTGTGACAAATAGCGCTAGCATTTAAATCCTCTGTCTGATTCTTATTAACAGCCTGCTATAACTTCCATGCAAATGCTTTACAATTGCTTAATACACAGATATTCCCATGTTACTGCACTTTAATAGCCAGGTATTTTAAAGCATCCTTGACATATATTTTGTTTTTATTTTTAAATAAGAGCTATTTAATATGGTAGTGATGTGACCAGGGTATCTTTTAGCAGTTTTTACGGTTTCTTGCTCATATGTATTGATTGTGCAACCTGTCTTTTACAATGCAGAACGGTCAGCATATAGGGCTCATCTTTATTTTGGCACACGAAAATACACATTCTTTCCTCTTAGGTCTTATTTAGAGACCACTTTAATTAACTGCTTATCTGAAATGTAGCATTATTCAGCTAAATTCTGCAGAATAGGATTGGAACTGCTACCATACTTCTGTTCATCCAAATAATATAATCCCTAACCATACAAACATCTGTCCTTTGAATTTCTTTCTAGTGCATGACTCTTCTGACTATTGCCTAGCTTTCCAGGTAGAAAGTATTACTTATTAACAAAGTGAGTATGTTTAATTTTTATACTGATGTCTGAAACAGTTACACTAGACTTCCTCTAAGCTAATGAGGAGAGGAAAAAAAACCCCCACATTTAACCTGTTTTATATGCTTGTGTTTGTATGAGATTCCTGCTTCTTGACTATAAAAGGAGGTTAGCTCAAATTCAGATGCTGCTTTTTTTGGACATGCATTAGATTACATAAACACACCTTGTTGCTTCTGGTTTGAGACCTAGAAATGACATCTGTCGTGTCCCAGTCTCTCAGGAGCTCCCATCTTACAGCTAAGACTAGGACAGCCTCAATGTTTCCTCATCTATAAGTGTTGGTGAGATGCATCCCACACCAGGTGAAACTGGAAAGCAGATTGGTAAAGCTGCTGAATTCCTGGGTGTGCAAACATATTTTTTCAGACTGGAACAAAATTAATTAAATGGTCATATGAATAGAAAGGCAAAAGACATTTTTTTAAATGACCAGTTATCCTCAATGTTTCAAGATTTTTGGTGTTCAGCTTGAAATAGCCAAAAGGTGTCTTCTTATTTAGAGGTGAACAATTTTTAATTAAGGGAAATAAATCGGACTGAACATCTCTCTTGAGCTTTCAGATGGATGACCTTCCTGGCAAATGTAGAAGGACAGCAAGTTTCCAGTTCCTAGCATTTCAAGACATAACTGTGATCGCTGAGCTGGATAATTAGCGATCAGCTCCAGCTTTTGGAAAGAACAGCTCTCTAACGAGATACTGTGAAGCAAACTAGAGCTAATAAGAACAAACACATATATAAGAACACTCTTATATATGCTGTTTCTGCAATGTTTATGAGCTTGTTTATAAGTACAAGGTTTTATTTTAGTGTTTTGCAGGAACCCAAGTAGTAAAATTAACTAAAATTAACACATATAAGTGTGTGTATATGCACGCACACTTCTTTGTTCAGTGAAGAGACTTACGTTTATGACAGAGATTGTACAATGATTTGTGTATAGTATTCATTCTTTATTACCTCCCTAAAGTTTCTTTTCACAGACTGGAGCTCAGGAATAATATAATGTTATTTATGGTTCTTCCCTCGATGGGACTTTTTTGCAATGCTTGTGGTAACACATTTTCTCTCCATTGGGACACACACTTTCTCTTCAAACCAGCTGTAACATGCTGTGCTGTTGTCCTCAAATTGGTACTTTTTTGTCATGCAGATTTTCAGGTTTTCAACAAAGGGACTGGACGTGACTTAAAAATTTAGAGTAAATTTGAATGTCACCCCAGCTTCCAAGAAGTTCCTGAAAAAAAATCTTACATTGCTTTCCTCTAAACACATCTGGTACTGTTCAAGGCATCTCCAGTTACTCTCAAGACAGCTCCTGTTCTCAGCAGTTAGGGCTGATCCCCATTTTGTGGCACATCTCCATCCCTCACGGTCAGTGTGGCTACATTAGCTCCTGAATCTGTACACCTGCTTGGATGTGCAGTTTTTGACTTCAACAACAGACAGACCCATTTTACCTACAGAAAACCAAAGCGCCTGGACCAAAGTTTGCATTCATAAACAGGTTAAGAAAACGCAAAAAGAGGATGAAGTGTATTAATAGAATATTCGAGGTGGCCTCAAGTATAGACTCACACCAGACAACAAGAAAATAATATGCTAATAAATAATTAGAAATGGGCATATTAATCCAATTCTATTTGTCAGAGACCAGCGTGGTTAGATTTTTCATGTGTTTAACAGGCTATTCTGTATTTGCTTATCACAAAGGTATTCCACCTTCTGATGAGTCACTTGGGACTGAAGGCAGGACCTAGAAGCATGATACCTGCTAGGCCTTTTAGAGGAATTCTTGAGCTTTATTTTTTTTCCCCATTTTAAATGCTCTCCTAGCTTTAAATGTCTGTGTTGCTATTTTAGCTGGTTTTAATCCATTTTTTGTTAGCTAGCCTGCTTCTTCTCAGTCACTCTCATTTGTTTTGTCTGAACATCTCCTCTTCATTTGCACAAGTTTTCTTCATCTATTTTTTTCTTCTGAATTCACTTTCTCTGTCATTTTGATTGATTTCTCATTCCATTCATCTATGATAGCAGTGGACTTGTTTTTTTTATTGGAAATATTAACAAAAGTCATCATAAAATTATTGGGGAGATGATAGGATCCTAAACCATCATTCCTTTGTCTGGTTCCAAATGTACTTGAGAAACAATGGAATTCATGACTCACAAAGTTGGCTTAGTATATGAACTGAATTTTAAATGTAACTGCAATGCAGGTGTTCTAACTGTCTGTAATAATTCAATCAATCAGATGTATTTCTTCAGCTAATACTTGGAATTTGTTGCTGATACGTTTTTAATATTGCTAAGCTTAAATGTTTGAAATTGTAAGATAGTCTTCGTAGTGTTTCATTAGCTGGCAAACATGTTCACTGTCTTCCTTTTTTTTAAAAAAAAAGAGAGAGATGAAAAAGAAAGGTGTAAGTGATGCCTCTTGCATACTGACATTGAAGTGCAATCACTGTACAAGGGTCAGATGGACAAATACAGATTTGGATGCGCAGATCAGAGAATGAAACCTCAATCTGATTATGTTTAAGCAATTCATTAGAGGTGAAGAGAGAAACTAGATTGGTTTGCTCAGACCCTGTTTACTGCAGGGGTTAATATTTCTCGGTCTTCTAAGGGTGTGTACAGTCTACAACAGAGCAGAGAGCTGTCTGTATCCTCCATTATTCATCTGTAGCTGTCCCTGACAGTGCCAGGCTACGTTCAAATAGGATCATCTACCTTTCAGTCTCTGTCTTTGAAGATGAGAGACAGGGTATTCAGACACGCTATTCTACTAGTTTTTCTCCAACCCTGCTGTGTTTGTTAGAGCATCCATTTTCTGCTGCAGCCTGAGGTTCCTCAGGCGCAAACATAGATGGTTGTGTTGGTCCCTGCTCTTTAGGCAACCTATTTTTTCCATGCAGGACTTAATGAAGCAGCTTTTAATGAGTTTATCCACCTTATGATTTGTAACATCTCATAACCCTATTAGAGAAGTCAAGTTCTCCGTAAGATTGCAACCGTCTCTAACATAATGCACGGTTACATGGGACTTCCCTATTACTTATGTAATGCAAATATGTACAAATATAGCTAGGGAACTGCTGGGAATGTTTGCCAGAGGAGAAAAAACTCAGCTAGCCAAGACATTACTGCTGCTATAGCTTTTCCTTTTTAATATAAGGGGATGATGCTGGGGGCAATCAGCAGAATGTAACACCCTCTTAAAAGTCTATGCCTAGTTTAAAAAACAAAAAAAAGTCTCAGGATGTGTAATATTGGGTAAGGTAGTTTCAAAGAGAAGGTTCAGAATTTCTGGTAAGGTGTATCACAAAAAGCATCTGAGAAAAATCAGTGTTGCAAAACAATGTGACAGTGCCCTTGATACCAACCAACATCAATAACCTTCAGAGGCACAAAAATTAGGATGCTGGGTTCCAGATGGTCCTTAGCCTGTCAGCTAGGTGGGATAGGTACTTACAGAGAGTGACAGAGTGATAAATATTTCAGAGTGATATCGCCACCTGAGGTAACACTCCTGCCTAAGATGCCTGAAGCTGGTGGGAGACCTTGATGTTGTGTTGGTTCTCTGCCTAGTAAACTGGCACTTGTAGTCTCACCCTGGGCACATCAGGTGTCAGCTATGGTTATTGTAGAAGCTGAAGAAAGACAGACTTTGTTAGAACGTTTTTAAGCTTATTAAGCTTATTTGCACAAAACACGAATCACAACCAAAAAAAGAAAGTCCAGAAAAACCCATATTCTACCAACAAGTGGTTCATAATGCTATGCACAAACATAGGTATTTACGTGCAACTTACTTTATTTAGGTAGGCAAGATATCTAGGTCTTAGAAATGCATGGCAGCAGGTTACAAAGCAGAAAATGGTTGCCCTACATTAATGTGTTCACTTTTTTGCCCTCTGGTAGTAGTAATAATTTCTGTGACAGGCAAATAATATGATGACAACACTGATTTAAGGACATTAATATGATCCTTTTCCCTGCTGGTTTTGTATTCATGAGCTTGGAGGAGTGTTGGATGAGCAGTCAGATAACAAATTGGGAAATAAAAAAGATCTCTTAGAAAAGGAGCCTGTAAAAAAAAATCCGAATCAGTGACTTTTGTGTTACTCAGCTATTAATATCCAGCACCTGGAGGGATATTGTTCAAGTCTCTAGCAAGTGTGCTGCTGGCCTGCTCTGCCTTGGGTTTGCTGAGTCAGAAGTCTAAGAAGATTTAATGTGGAGTCAGCTTGAAGAGATAGCTAAAGCTACATTAAAAGGAAGGGGGAAATGGAAGAAATAGAGCAGGAAGAAAGGAAAAGAATATGAAAAAAACTACATTTGCATCTCTGCATTGTTAGGGATTTGGTCTTTTATATATCCTCCTGCCCCTCTCACCATGGCTTGTAATAAATAGTTTCTTCCCGGTCTGTGGAATAAACTCACTTCTTCTCAGAGTGAATGTATGTCCTACGGCAAGAACTGGGGATCAAGTAACTGTGCTGTAAGCCTGCCTCGGGGAGCATACAGGATCAGTGCTTGCCCCAGGGTTACACACCACAAGGCCCTCCAGATGAACTGTCCAGAGGTTGCCTATGCAATAGCCGTAGGGTTAGGAAGTAGGTGCAAGGCAGAGCACTCAGTGCTTGAGGCTGCTTCCAGGGCTTCTTTTTCAAAGCAATAGAGACATGGCTGTTTAATAAAAATCTACGAGGCCCATTAAAAAACATTGCCAACCATAAACCCTAAGTGTTGCTATCATTGCAATCCACAAGGGCACAGAACCCAACTCAACAAAACACTCTATGTTTCTCTACGCAAGGGGACAATAGCTCACTCCAGGACAGCTTGTGCTCATGTTCCTGAAAAGACAACGGAGTTTCTCTCAGATATTTTTCTTCCCATGTAGAAATCACTTGGAAGTGAGGATTTCGGAGATATGGGTCTCCTTCTGTACTAAAATGTGTTGATCTCTGTGATATACTTATTCCATGCCGTATAATGCTAGTTGTGTTCAAAATGGAGAGCATCACCTTCCTAATGAATGGGACCTGCCTCTGTACTTCCTTGTGCATGTTAGAGCTGAGTGTGTACCTAACTGATGTCAGGAAATGGACTGGATGTCTAGATTAAGATATTTACCTCTACTAATATATATTAATGATGTTTCTATAGTCAATGACAAGGGACAGACACCTCTAGATATTGATATAACCCATCCTAAACCCTTCTAGCACTCTCCTTACTGCAGGGTCATAAAAAATTAGCTTAGGTTAGACTTTGGTTTCTTTGGTTTTTAGAAACCTCATCTTTACTGAGCAGTATGTTACATTTTATGAATGTCATGTGGATGATAACTAGATGACAGTAAGACACTGTTGCCAGTTGACTGTCTTGAATTATCAGCATCTTGGGGCTCTTCTTCACAGGGTGGTTTGTAAGGTTATCACAAATGCTGTTTACTACCTTTCCTGGAATACATTAAAATCGAGTATTGAGTGCGTGTTCTCATATGAGTGAGGGTGGATGCCAATGGATCATTGTGTCTGTAGTAAAGAAAAATAAAAGATGCATACCATTAAGTACTTCAGGATTTTCTAAAAAATGAAAGAAGACCAATTTTAGAGAGAACAGGAAAAGTATTTTCTCCACATAATAACATTTCAGCATTTTAAAAATATTTTGTAGTAGTCTGATAGAATTGTTCTTTCTGGTGAAGTTTAAAGAATTTAATCTCAATTTCAACCACTTTTTCTGCTTTTTTTTTGTACAAAAAATATTTCTAAATAAATATTGTCTTCAAACAAGACACAATATGGAAAGGGAGCACTTTATAACTCTCCTCCCTGTTTTTAAAAAGGAACAAATGACAGCTTTTTTTTTTTTTTGGCTATCAATATGGTTTAGACTGTAAACTTAATCAACATGTTGTTGCCTGCGGGAAAATAGTCTTAATAAATGTCTTTCAGCCAGATTTCATTTGTATCCGTTCGTTGGTTTAATGGTTTCCCAACCTTTGTGCATGCTCAGTGTCTGCGCTCACTGTTCCAATGTGCTTTATACATATGTACACTTATGCTGTAAAGTTCTGTTGAGGATTGCAAAGTGATAAAAGTTTTTTACTGTTCCTGGCCTGCCCGATAACACATTTCTGCAATGTCCTTTTCTGTCAAACATTGCTCAGTAGGCTTCTTTTGGCGTGTAAAATTCCTATTAATTCGCTAAGAGTTTTAGATGGAAAAAGAAAGCCCTTTAGCTTCTGTGTGCTCTTTTCAAATGCTTTCGGTCCCACAATCTCACTCTGACTCAGCATTTGCAGTGAAAGTGTGTTGTTCAGGGGTCACTTAGGCTAAATACAGGCTGGTGGTTTGGTTGTTTGAAGAATCCTAAACCAGTTTATGAATAATTTAAGGTACTGGTATTTGCAGATTTAGGAAGGGAAAGTACAGAGCTTATTTTTTTTTTTTTTCAATGATTCTTACCTGATAGCCACTTCTGAGCATGTTACATATTTTGGCATAAAACTGATTTGGACTTCTGTTTTGCCTTTCTTGTTTGCTGAGGGCTTGCCAGACAACTGATAATGCAAAATGCATTTTGGATAAGATTAGAGCTATGCTGAAGCTCAAGGGTATAAATTTGTGTTTACTTCCTCACAAATATTAAAATGTTCTTTTTTCTTGCTGCCCTCTGACCGAGCAGTTTTTAGTTATCACATCTCTGTTAGGCAGTTTTATGATAATTTGCTCCATTGCTGAAAAAACATAACAAAATACATTACATTTTTGCATTGCAATAGAAACTAAGTTCTCATACAATTACAGGTTAAGCTAGTCCGTTTTAGTACCTCTTCCAGCAACGCAGATGTGCAAAATCTAAAGTTTTTTGGCCATCACATGTTGTCTATTATGTCTGAACTAATGCAGAAATAGCAGGTGAACAAACCGTATGCTAATTTAAAATAGCTATTGAATCTCGCTGCATGTTTTCAGTCTTAACAGCTTTGACATCGAAAGTGATGAAGTTACTATTCATTCTGTAACTGACCATAGCTGCAGGCATTCCCTTGCACACTCCATTTGCAGAGCAGCTGTGGGAGCGTCAGGAATTTTGTACAGGCAGGCAACATCAGTGGGAATGGGCTGTAAGGGTGCTGATCGACAGCCGGCTAAACATGAGCCAGCAGTGTGCCCAGGTGGCCAAGAAGCCCAATGGCATCCTGGCCTCTATTAGGAATAGTGTAGCCAGCCGGTCTAGGGAAGTGATCGTCCCTCTGTACTCGGCACTGGTGAGGCCGCACCTTGAGTACTGTGTTCAGTTCTGGGCCCTGCACTTCAAGAAAGATGTTGAGGTGTTGGAGCGAGTCCAGAGGAGGGCGAACAAGCTGGTGAAGGGTCTGGAGGGTCTGACCTACGAGGAACGGCTGAGGGAGCTGGGGTTGTTTAGCCTGGAGAAGAGGAGGCTCCGAGGTGACCTTAGTGCAGTCTACAACTACCTGAAGGGAGGTTGTAGTGAAGTGGGAGTTGGCCTCTTCTCCCAGGCAACTAGCGATAGGACAAGAGGACACAGCCTCAAGCTTCGCCAGGGGAGGTTCAGGTTGGACATTAGGAAGAATTTCTTTTCAGAAAGGGTTATTAGACATTGGAATGGGCTGCCCAGGGAGGTGGTGGAGTCACCATCTCTGGATGTGTTTAAGAAAAGACTGGACATGGCACTTAGTGCCATGGTCTAGTTGACATGGTGGTGTCAGGGCAATGGTTGAACTCGATGATCCCTGAGGTCTCTTCCAACCTGATTGATTCTGTGATTCTGTGATTGTGTGAAGATGCTGAAGGGCCTTTGATACTCTAAGGAAAGCAGACTAATGTGATCACATCTATGCATATGTATTAGATTGGATATTAGGAAAAATTTCTTCATGGAAAGGGTTATCAAGCAGTGGAACAGGCTGCCCAGGGAAGTGGTGGAGATGCCATCCCTGCAGGTGTTTAAAAGACAAGTAGATGTGGTCCTTAGGGATGTTGTTTAGGGATATTGTTTAGTGGTTGACTTGGTAGTGTTGTGTTGATGGTCGGACTCGATGATCTTAAAGGTCCTTTCCAACCAAGACGATTCTGTGATTCTGTGATTATGTATTTATTTTTCCATTCCTCCAGGACATCTCTCTATGTCCAAATCCTGAATCCTATGGGTGATTTCAACTAAATTTGACAGAAAGACCACATTCTCAGACAAATTGATTTTATAGTAGTTTGATATGAGTGTTTAGGCAAAGACAGAGATTTTGTTAATTCCCTACAGAAAAATTAACTTCAGCATAAGCTTAGGCCTTGTTAGGCAGAAGAGCATCCAAACAGGATCTCATCTAGGAGACACTAATCCATGCGATCAATGGCTAAAGCTTTGTGCTACTGCTCACAAAACTCATCAGCTTTTTTTTTTTTTTTTTTAAATCTAACAGTTAATTCAGGTATCTGACAATTCAGGATTACTGGCAATTAGACCAGCAACCTAAGGCATGAGAGCTTCAAGATCAAATGTTCTTGTTGCTCCAGATTGGTACTTGATTTGAGCCATGCTGCAGGTTCTTGTTCCTCAGTTCTCTTTGTGTCAAATGAGCCCAGCTGCACTGCCCTGTCTCTAAAAGGTGTGGGAAAAGATAAATCCACTTAATGCCAAGGTATGCTCAAGTATTAGAGTGATGGTGCTAAAGCTAGATGTACGAGTTATGAGAAATTTTTTTAATCTCAGTGCTGCACCATGGAGAAGCACATGCTGGTGAGCTGCCTGGAGATCTGTTCAGGGTTAATGAGCTCTGTGAGACATGTGGCTTTCAGATATTCTGAGATCCATATCTTCAACTAACCTGAAAAAAAAAATGCTGGGCTCTGTATTCTGTCTATTTTGCAGTTCAAAATATAAACAAAATCATCAGTTGCATCTGAGTGAAACTTGACATTATTTCATCAACTGACGATCAAGCATCCGTGTTTTTCTGACTTTTCTCTCACATTTCTTTGTACGTGACCTGGTATCTAACTTATTCTCACTCATAAAATCTATGTACGTGTACTGATAGTACATGGCATAGCAGCTGGGGGACACCCGTGGGTGCTCTGGAAAAGCATAGATGGGGATGGCCGGGGCCTCCTGATTTTTTAACACTGGTGTGAAGTCCAGCATAAATCTTCACTTGATGAATGCCTTTATGTTTGCATTGACATACTTATTCCTTCTCCACTTCACAGGAGCTTATTTGTTCTATTCACCCAACTGTTTACTAGATGCATTTTAGTCTTTTAGGGATTTTTCTATGAATTAAAGGAATGGATGGGGACCAGAAATGATAAAGTTTATTTTGCTTTGCTTTTCACACTGTAACCTATTGGTTACAACATTAATTCTGCAGATATTTAATTACAAGACACAAAGATGGAAATTCCAACTTCTTGTCCCTTTTGTGTCCATGGGTTTTTCCTATATCTCTGTTAATGAAATCCAAAATAACACCTTGTGGATGACAATATTTGAGGGGCAGGCCATCTTGTACTGAGGTCAGCTCCCACTACATGGCACTGCTTACAACGGGAGGTTTTTGGATGTTGAGCAATGTGAAGTGGCAATCTTCCAGCTGTGTTCGTGGCTTTGGGAAAAAAACAAACACCAAACAGCTGCAGAAGCTGGCAGAAGCCATTGTGAAATAATGCCATCAAAATTATGGAAGAATGAAATCCTGAGTTTGATGTACTGTAACAAAAAATATAAAGAAAGTGACAGGGATGCATATGAATAACATTAGTCTAGAGAAAATTCTGTTTTCAGTATTGATTGCTTGCATTTTGGGGCAGTAGTTTTTATTCAGTTTATTTTTTTCATAAGTGAAAAATGTGTAATATTTATACTGTTGTCAAAGGTGTAATGTAGAAATTCTGAACACAGTAATCTTGAGGATCAAATAAATGACAGTTAATGTATATTGGAGTCGCCCAGAATAACTCATGAGAGACAATATAAATTAGGTTCCACAAATTTTGCTTTCAAGTCTTTGTTTACCTTAAATATGACAGTAATTTGCTCTCATGATAGAGAAATCTCTTCTTTCTCTCTCTTCAGTGTGTATTAGACATACAGTATTTACGTGTGTTAATGTCGTCTTCTGACAGCAGGAAAACCAGAGCAGTCCAAAATAGAAGCCTCCATTTCTTACCCTACTTTTCTCCATGCAAAAGGAAACCTTCTTTCTATTAACTTCAGCCTGAATCAACTTAAAAACTGCAATTTAATTTTACCATTTCAAGGGCTTCAGAGCTATACCTCTTTTGGTTGTATAAGTTATACTATGATTCAGAAATAAATGGAGTTATGAAAATTTAGAACATTTACCTTAGAGGAAATGCTTTACACATCTTTATTCCATTGCACATATATGACTGTAGGATGGGCAATAAGGGCCTCAACTCCCTGAGAGGTAAAAATAGAATACATGATAGAACTGAGTTTTCTTTCTGTAACTGGAAATATATTAGCAGGAGAGAAATTAACTTCTTGGAAGGAAAAAATATGAGTAGGGAGCTGAAAATGAAGCTGTAAAGGTTAATAACTGAGAAATTCTGGCCGCTTCAGGTCCTGGGCAGGCATTCATGTGGGGAAATTCATCTGAGCCTGAGCAACAACCTCTTCTGAGGCTTTTGGCTTACTAAGAACACCAATCGAGGGAATGACACAGGCATGAACTCTGTGCAAGGCCTCTTTTCTGGGGTTGTGTTGCATGTATTGCATGGCTCTCACCAGCCGCCACTCTTAACTACAGAGGCAAAATTTGGCTTGTGCTGCTGGGATGCATGCTGTGTCAAGACACATCAAGAGGTGTGAGAATCTAGGATGGCTGAAGATTTCAGAACCAGGTATCAGTGAGGCTATGTTGTGTTCATCAGAGGATGAAGTAGGATCCAGCATTTTCAAGCCCAAATACATAATATTAGGCTCTCTTAGTCAGCATACAAGGACCATATTAAATATGGCATGCATAAATACCCCATCAGAACCTTCACCTCTTTTTCCAAGATGCCAATTTATTGACGCTTCCCCCCATTTAGCGAATTAAATTTGGGAAGAGAGGCTTGAACGTATTGGCCAACACTAATTATCTTTAGTGTAGACTAGTAACCATGTATGCTTGGGCTTTAAAGCCTTTTTTTTTTTTTCTTTTTCTTTTTTTTTTGTGACACTGAAAAATTATCTCGTTTAAATATGAAAAAGATTCTGAGTCCTAAATGTCTGTGCATTGCAGTCAGCTGCAAACAGCACAGCTGAAGCATCTGTTACCCTTGGAGAAAGCCCCTGTGCCACCGAGTTCTGTATCAAGAATGCCCTTGTACCTGCCAGACGAGGTGACTGGCTTAAAACTGATGCATTTTGTTGGGGCTGAGAACAGCAGGAGATGTACCACAAGAGTAATAAAATGCATCCTGAATTTGTCCTTATTCAGTAAGATATCCCTTATCTGAGCAAATTTCTGTATGGTAGCAGAGCAGAAAATGCTGGAGCAGAATCTGGGTCATGACAAGACTCTGAAAGTGAGACCTGTGGCTTATCTGTCAGGGTCTGAAATGCATCCAAGTCCCGCAGGTTTATTTGGAATGAAGTCAGCCTTTAAGGGGGAGATCTGTTCTTAGAAGAAGACCGTCTCTATCACTGCATGTTGTCCCTCCTTAAACCAAATCATACCCTGCAGTGATATAAGAGTAAAATAGGAATTTGAGATAGGGTACACAATCTGGCACTGTTCTGTTGTTCTGTTTTGTTTTCTAGTAATTTTGAACTGTTATTTTGTAACACATCATTATTCTGAACTTCTTGAAATCTGCTTGAGATTCAGCTCATGAAATATTTCTAACACCTCATGAGCACTGTGTGTGTGATAAGCTCATTGCTGCATGCATTTTATGCTGCTAACAGAGCAGTTAGCAGAGCAGGGTCTGGATCCCACCTATCTCCTACCCACATGATTGTCTCTTGGGCAGTCTCTGTGCAGTTCTTCTATCCTCACACCAAGTGAAGCAAAGCATTTGGATAAGGAGTCACGCAGGGATAGGAATCCCACTTTTTGCCAGAGATGGTGGCACTGTTAATCATGATTCATAAGAACTTTGAGTTAGGATGTATAATGGCAGAGTATACTTGATACAGCAACTGGTAAAAAATAATATTAGCACAAAAAATGTTAGGAAAGAAAAAAATAAGAGGAAACTTTGGGAAAGAGAAAGAGGAAGCTGTATGTCTAACACACCTGCAGCTAGAACTGGTCTCAAATACATTGTTCCATACCAGCCCAAACCTCTTATACAGTGTGTTACCCTTCCAAAACACCATCTCTACTTTTGGATCCTATCCCACAGCAACATTAAAAAAAATAAAATTGAAAAGCAGGAGTGTTCATGGTTGGTTTCTAACAGGCAAGATTTACTAGGGTGTAACAAGTCTATAGCTGTCCCACTCTTAGTTTTTATTGTTCCTTTGAAATATCAGAAATGGGGAATTGAGGTCCAAAATTGTGCTCCATCACCTGTTCGCTGCATGTTCTTGAGTGGGACATGTTTGAACTACATTCAAGGCATGATCCTAGTTCAGAGCTGCATGTTCTCAGGTTCTGAAAATGTAGGTTATAGGATTAAAGACAAAGGCCAAATCTCCCATTGTAAGTCATTATTTGTCAGTATACATTAGTTGAGAAGCTGACTACTTTACTTTAATCAGACAAATACTATACAACAGGTAATGTGGCTTCTTACATTCAGTGATGTCCAGGGCATCTTTAAACAGGTATCATTTTTAAGCTTACAAATGCCCAAGACAGAAATGTTGCATGTGGATAAATTATTATGAATCACAAACGTACCAAATGCCATCTGCTGCATCAGTGAAGGGAATTGTGTTGGTGGAACTGATCACCCCTTTGGCAGTGATTTGTCTACCCAGAACTTAGCTGTTCACTGTCATGGTATAACTGCATATCACCAGAGATTATGTTTTCTGAGAATTACATTTAAATGTTACTGTTAAAGAGCTCTTGCCAGATATTTAAATACTGGTGATCAGCCATGATTAAATTGTGTGCCCAATGACAGTGTAATACTTCTGGCCTATAAAATCTGGGGTGCTTAAAGTGGAAAAAACAATACACGGATAACAAGATTTCCAAGAAGTAGACTGGGGTTGGGATTCATTAGTGCAATACCTATAGCTGCACAAGTCACCTTGGGCTCTCATTTTTGTTACTAACAAGGAACAAACACTGACACTATAGGTCTCTCTCCATACCATGTTTTTCACCCAGGTAAATTAGACCATAAATATTGAACAACACTGACTGTCCAAAACATTATCTCTGTGAGAGGAGTATCTGCTGATGCTTCTCAGCACCACACAGATAAGGTACCCGTCATTAGGCAGACAATCGTGGGAAGAGGAACCTGATAAAAGCAGTATTAGTATCATTTTCTGTGGTGTAAACCCAGACTGAACCATAGAATCATAGAATCATTTTGGTTGGAAAGGACCTTTAAGATCATCAAGTCCAACCGTTAACCCAGCACTGCCAAGTCCACCACTAGACCATGTCCCTCATCACCACATCTACTTGTCTTTTAAATCCCTCCAGGGATGGTGACTCCACCACTGCCCTGGGCAGTCTGTTCCAATGCTTGACAACCCTTTCAGTAAAGAAATTGTTCCTGATATCCAATCTAAACCTCCCCTGGCACAACTTGAGGCCGTTTTCTCTTGTCCTATCACTTGTTACCTGGGAGACGAGACTGACCCCCACATTGCTACAGCCTCCTATCAGGTTGTTATAGAGACCGATAAGGTCTCCCCTGAGCCTCCTTTTCTCTGGACTAAACACCCCAGTTCCCCCAGCTGCTCCTCATAAGACTTGTGCTCCAGACCCTTCACCAGCTTCATTGCCGTTCTCTGGACTCACTCCAGCACCTCAATGTCTTTCTTGTCGTGAGGGACCCAGAACTGGACACAGTACTCGAGGTGTGGCCTCACCAGTGCCGAGTACAGCGGGACAATCCCTGCCCTAGTCCTGCTGGCCACACTAGTGCTGATACAAGCCAGGATGCTGGTGACCTTCTTGGGCACCTGGGCACACTGCTGGCTCATATTCAGCTAGACATCGACCAACACCCCCAGGTCCTTTTCCACCAGGCAGCTTTCCATCCGCTTTCCCCCAGCCTGTAGCATTGCAAGGGGTTGTTGTGCCTCAAGTGCAGGACCCGACACTTGGCCTTGTTGAACCACATACAGTTGGCCTCAGCCCAAGGGTTACATGTGGTTAATGTAGTACATGTGGTTATGAAGGATTACAGTGGTTAATAACTTTATACAGGAACATTTTGGAATTTTCTATTGTGTGGAAAACTCAGTTGTTTCAATATCTTTTGTCATTCTGCAAAAATATGTTCCTATATCTAGACATTTTTTTCCACAGAGCAGATTGCATCATCTTTTAAAATTTTGATTCCAAAATAGTGACACATTTCACACTGACGTCTTTAAGCAGAGTAAAACTTTCCTTACCCCCGATCACTTGAATGACACCTCAGTTCCTCAACTGATCATTTTATCTCATATTTTTATGAGCAACATTTTATATCATATTTTGTTTTTGTATCAAAGTTAAAGAGTTGCGGATGTGGCCAACACAGCCAAAGCACAGCTACATCATACTCTTGACAGTCATAAGTTGGGATGTCAGAGCAACAAGGTAGCTCATGCACCTTGGCTCTGCCAGCAATCTCCTTACAGCCACTGCTGTACTTTCCTCCCAGGCAGTGTCCGTAGGCCTAGGCCAACCAAATCTGGTCACAAATGACTCTTAAGATGACTCTTCCTCTGGTAATTTGTTGTTGGTGGTGGTGTTTTTTCTCTGTATGGCCTCACTGGTCATCATTAGGAAGTTTTCCTACATTGCCTTTCTTCCTCTCTAATCCCCTCTGCTGAGCTCCACACTGACTCGTCTCATGCTGTTGGTGCTCTGACACAGCATTCAGTCTGCTCCCTTCTTTCCTTCATGAATATGTACTTTATTCCCCTCCTTGAGTTTTATAGTGAATTATTGGTGAAACCCTCCAGAGACGGGAAGGAGAAAGAAGTATTTGTTGAGAAAGCTACTCCAGGCACAGTCTTTTGTGCAAAGATTTGATTCCTTGTGGGATTTAAGTGGGTTTTTTTGGTTGTGTTTTTTTTTTTCCCCCCTCCACTTTGGCACAACATCTAAACCAATGTCTCTTAGCATCAAAAGGAGAAGGAGGGAAATTGAGAATGAGCTTGAGCACTTCCCATTACCACTGTTGTAATGAGCTCTTTGCCTCCGTTCTTTAGTGTCTCCCCAGTTCCGAAGCCCCTTTGGGGAATATTAGAGTGAGAGCTGTAGCACGACGCACTTGCTGGAGATGCCTGTGGGGAGGAGTGAAAGGGAGGAATGCGTGTGATAGTTGAGGGCAAATAGTTTTAATTTAATTAGTAGATTAATTAAAGCTTTCTCTCTTGGGTAGGGTATATGTGTGTGTGTGGAGAAAATGTTTCTGCAGCCTCTTGTAGCTGTTCATCACACATTTCTGTTCCAAGTGTGACTCAGATGGGGTTTCTATTGAACTTGCTGGGAGCCTGCACAAAACAAATTTCCTGTCTCAGATCTTTTCTCTTTAGGGTTTTGTTTAAATGTAATGAAGTATAAATGGGCAAATAATAACGAGTAATAACAAGAGCTGGCCTTGCAAATGAATGTGGCATCCGGCAGCACGACAAATACAGAACTCCTAAAAGCTTCTCTGTTTCCCAAAGTCCTCACAGTGAGAGAAGTCTTATATTAGCACAGATTCCCTCAGCCTTCACTCAGTGAAACTCATCAACAGTTTTTTTCAGTGTGATAAATCATTCAAGGCTACTTGGTAGCCTTGACTCTTCACGCTTTGCATCATAGGTCCTGAGGAAAGCAAACTAAGGCCAACAGTGTCCTGGGCTGTATTAACAAGATGATAGCTGGTAGGTACAGGGATTGTCCCCCTCTACTCAGCACTTGCTGGACCACTTCTAGAATATTACATGCAGTTTTAAGCTCCTCAATGTATTAAATATGTCAATCAACTGTAGCAGGTTCAGAGGAGGAGCACCAAGATGGCCTGTGAGGAGAGGATGAGGAAAATGGGCTTGTTTAGCTGGTGGAAGGAGAGAAACTTTTGGGGCAACCTAATAGCAGCCTTACAGTATGTATGAGGAAATCATCAAGAAGAAAGACCCAGGCTTTTCATCATGATGCATGGCAGGTGAACCACGGACTATGGGCATAAGTTGAAACAAGGGAGATTCATACTAAAAATAGATCTTTTTACCCTGAGGATAGGTGAGCATTGGAGTAAGTTGCACAGAGGTTGTGTGGCCTCCATTCTTGGAGTTTTCCAAAAGCCAGATGGAAAAAGGCCTGAGAAACCTAGTCTGATCCCATTGCTGACCCTTATTTGGGTGGGAAGATGAGCTGAAGTCTTCTGGAGGTCCCTTCCAACCTGAATTATCCTGTGATTCCATGACTGTCTGAAAGACACATCATAGATAGTTGCCATGGTCTCACAGCCACCAGAGACAGGGATGTCTGGATGAAGGCAAAGATATATGACTGACTGAAGTTTTAAATATAAAATCTGTAGACCAGGAAAAAAAAGGTTAAGACAGCGTTAGGTTAGCTTTTATACCCTTTTGGTTCTGGGTTGCTCTGACACCTGATACAGCCTTCCAGGGCTACTTTTAACAGGGGACATTCCTGTATTAGCACTGCTGCCTGAAGAGTGAAAAAGAGGTGTGCCTGTCCCAAAAATCCTCTGGAGAAAATAGGAGAAGGGAACAAACCTTTCTGTCTTTTGCTACTGCTCTCAGAAAAGGCAATTCTAAGGACGATGATCAGGGACCTTTTTAGGGATCATCTGGAAGCAATGTTTACGTGGTAACTTTTAGACTTCAGAGTAGACCAGTCTTTTTGCCAAGACAGGGGACTGATTTAACAGAGAAAATCTGGCAGCTAGACAAGCAATATCATTGTCACCTACAAGTTCACCCTGTTGGATCAGCAGTTCCTCGGATTAGATGAGCAGTGTGTCCCAGACTGGCCAGAAATTAGAGTTCCTCTTTCAGTTCCCTCTTTGCAGGTGTTCAGCTGAATCTGAACACCATATCCCAGATTTCTGTAAATATAAATCCTCATTTCTCAGCCAGACACGATGGGTTAAAAAAAGTAGATCCCACCCTCCAACTTCCTCTCCAGTCATTTCTACTTATTAATCAATCTGAACTGTTGTGCTGAATGTGCACAAAATAGTTACTTGAGGCTTGAACGATCTGACCACAGAGCCCAGAGAAAAAAAGTACTCATTATTTATCCTTCTTTGCCAATCACAAATTCCACCAGCTTACGTATGTATTACTTGCCTGCAACTCCTGTTTAGTGGATTTCTGCTTGCTGAGACAGTCACTTATGGAGGTTTGCCTAAAGCTTGGGTTTCTCTATTGCCAATGGCTCTGCCATGTTCAAGGACTGCCATGCCACAGCCTGTGTCAAGAATTGGAGAGTGTCCTTGGAAGCAATTGTCAGTGATCTCTGCAAGCCCTGCAATACTGATGTCCTGTAGTGAGACCACGCAAGCCACTTGTGCTCCATACTAAAAGCTCTCGGGAGGGTGACAATGTTTCCATGAAGTTTCAGTCAGATCAGGTAGACCCTGATTTAGACACTTAAGTCCCATTGCTCTTGAATACTTTTGAAAATAAGTGGGAATTGCAATGTTGGCAGGAGACTGTCAGCTTTTCGGGCCCAGGTTGACCTCTGAGGAATGAAGGTGGAAGACCTCTAGCACGTGTTATTGGGAGTTGTACTTCTAGAGTTTTATCTTTGGAGGAGAAAGTCTCAGGAACAATGGGAGAAAGCCATTTTACATAATACAATCAGCAATCAGAAAAGGCTGATGAACCTTTAATTTCATCTCAAGTGCGTTATGTCTGGTAAGATTTTTAAACACTTTTCCAATGAGTGGCTGCATCCTGCCAGTACAAGGCTTCAAGAAACATCACTTGGTATTGCCTGCTATTAACAATAGGATAAAGGTATACGTTGGTTTAACTTAAGATATCAGCTCCTGTGGATGTCATCAACCATGCTAAGAATGCCTCACCATGCTCAAAGAGAGGTTTTTCAACTGATCTCCAAGATAAAAAGCCAGTTAAGACAAACTCAAAAATAGGTTTACCCCATGTGCATAAGACATCTTTTGTCCAGAGTTACCACTTCAGAAGGTATCCAGTGAGTGAAGGGAACTGTTGATTATGCTGCTGCTGTTTTCTAATCTGCAGTGAGACGTGCATCTCTCCAGGAGCCATCAATGTTAGAAGGTAACCATACCTTAAATTCATGTAAGCCATCTTGGAAAGGATCAATGCCTTTTTTTTGGCAGTGTGCTCTGTTTGTGAGGGTTTTTTTCTGCACAATTTGCTTAAAGCATAGTGTCAAAACTATGCTGCAGATTGTACAATTGTGCCTTGGTTTGAATAAGTTTCTAATCGCTTTACCTTTTCACTTAGTCTGAAGTGTTTTGAAATTACAGTATTTTGGGTGCCATTTACACAGGAAAACAAAAATGCAATCAAGTAACAATGTAAGGCCTTCCTGGAGACAATACTTTGTTCGACTGCTAAGCCAGTGCTGTGGGTACCAGTAATGATATGAATCAATTCTGAAAAAATCCAGATAACCAGAGGTCCTTCCCTAACACCTCTATTTTTAACACAGTGTTTTGCAAGTCTTGGCCCTGATTTGACCAGTTGAATCAACAGGGATTAAATCTAGTAATGTCATTTGCATGACAAAGTAAGCTGCTTTCAGCAATGCTCACATAATAATGTATTATTTTTTAAGTTAACTTTTAAAAACTGAAAGTCATAATAGAATTAGTAGAACGTGTTATTCAGTATGAAGTGAATCCACTAGGTAACATACCTAGTGGATTAAACTCCTCTCGCATTACTTTAGAGACAACACTTAGACAAAAGGTGAATCAGAGTGTATTTAATCTCTATCTTGATGTAAAACACTGTCCATGAGGGATTTAATGAAGGGTTTTGTTGTTGTCTTTTCTTTGCTTTTTCTTATCTGTGTTTCTTTACCCCTCTCCTTGTTGTCATGGTGCCTGATATGACGTGTCCTGAGTGGAGTGCAAATATTCTTATTTACTTTGCAAAAAAAGATTCAGGACTTTACAGGCATAATACAGAAATGCAGAAGAGGAAAGAACAGCTAATGGTCCTGAATTGCTATTTTTGATCATGTCTTTGTGGAAATGAAAATGCCAAGTGAATTGTACATTTCACTATCACATCTTTACTATGACTTCAAAGCATATTTACTGATCCTGGAGTTTCTCAAGGATACTGGTGGACTTTTCTCACTTCTGTAGATCCACTGAGTTAACTTGTATAGTGAAATCATGTTTTAAAACAATTCTGAATATTCTCACCCAGAGTAAAATGAGCAGAACAGTATTTTTTGAATAACTGAATGTAGTCAAAGACAGTTCAGGTTTCTAGAACAGCTAGACTGTTCTGCACTGTTGGCCTACAGGATGATTAGTTTGGATAACACTGCGACCTCTTCCAATGCCCAGCTTTAATGTGTTAAAAAATTTCCAAATCCTTCCAGCCGCCCAACCACCTTTCCTGTGCGCAAGTCTTTATCATGAACGTGTCACAAGGATAATGTCCCATTCATATAGAATGTCCTGTTTTTCCTCTGAGAAGACCTGCATCCACTTGATATAGCTGAGGAAATGATTCAAGTGGCAAAACATAAATGCCTTGCCGTTAGAGATACACTACAGTGTCCAAAATACCATGCCAAAGGACAAACATAAAGGCCCATGAAAGCAGCAGCAACTGGAGGTCAAGTGAGATACTTTAAGGCACATCAGACAGTCTAGACATCTGTGCTTATACTTCTGACTTGCTCACTTTGGGTATAGCTATAGGTTAGTGCATAAGTCAGGACAGCTACTTAAGCATGGTGTTCAGTTTAAGTTCATATCCTTTGTTCTCAGTACAAGTGGTTAGGAAGCATCTTCCTAATGCTGTCCAGTCCTGCTGTCTATTCTCAGTCTTGCTTTGTGCTTCTTGGGTGTGTTATCAGGACTATTCTCTCCTTATTTGCAGGTTTACTGGACATGAGGGTCCAAGGCACAATGTCAGCAGCTTGCACCACGCCATGGGTAATTTGAGGCACACTCTGTGCTACATGCTGGGAAGAGGTGCAGAGCTGTTACTCTGCTTTGTAGATCTTTATGCTCCAAATCAGACAGCTTGGCTTGTTGCCTGTCCAGTATAGAAATCTTAGGGAAAGGAAGAAGTTGCTCTCAAAGTTACCTTTACCTGCCTTGCTCCCAGTTTTTTATATACTTGAACCAAAACAAGAAGAAAGAATATTTATTTAAATTTCCTGCTGGAATAAGCTGGCAAAACGTATTTACTTCCATAATCAGGGAAGTGTATGGTACTCTTCTGCACAATTCCTCCCACGTGGTTCCTTCCCTGGAGCATCCATATATTTGAGCAATTTCTTGCTTAAACACCTGACTCTAAAATTTGCTAATCTGATTTACACATACAGCTAGGGCTGGTCTGGAAGCAGCACAGATGTGTTCACCTGGTTCTCTGCTCAGGTTTATGTACTAACAATGGCTTTCTTAATGGAACAGTTCACAATAAAGCAGCAACCTGAGAGTATGTGTGAGAGAATATATGTAGGTTGTAACATAATACCATGATTGTTATTAATATTACCATAATGTCAAGGGAACAACAAAGAGTTAAGTACTACAAGTTACACAAGGGACATGCCAGTTTATTTTGTGGTGGCCACCTTAATAAAAACAAATGAAGAAAAATGAAAGCTCTTAACTTGTTGTACATCTATAATGTCACAGCTAGCTGCTTTTGTCTTCTCTCAGAACTAAACAGACATTGATTGTATTTATCATATTTATATCTATACAAATATATGCCTTTTCAAAACTGGTGTGAGTCTAACTCCTTCACTCCATTGAGCGTAATATTTTTTTTTTAAAAAAGTGAATTTCATGCACTATCCACTTGGTTTCTTGATTTTTCTAGTATGTGTGACAATATACTTTAACTGCACATATCACTGATATCTTCTGGGAAACTGAAACCAGACTGTCTCTTCTGAACCCAGGAAATTGCAAATGTCCTTGAGGCAAAAGAAATGAAATTAAGAGGCCATGAAGTTCAAGCTTACACTTCCATTTGAATTGTGCTCTGCCATTCGGTTGTTAAAGACTGACTTGACAGATTAAAGGCTCTACCAGTATGTAGTTAATAGAGAGACATGAAATATGTGGATACTTTCAGGAACATATGATAACATTAAAGATCTCTGTAGTCAATAGAGGAATCTTTAGTTATTAACAATCCAAACTTGGTTTTATTTTCTCAGATATGGCATTGCTTATTAGTGGAGATGACAGGCAACTTCTGTTCTCTCCTCTGGCACTGAGGTTAACATTTCCTCCCTTTCTTTGTTTCCTGTCTCAGTTTCCACGTTCCCTAACATTTTTTTTTCCAACCTGCTGATGAAGAGTGCTACAAAATGGCATAAGGATGGTTAAGGGAAGTCACATCAAAATATCTACCAATAGCGAAAGCTTAAGGAAGGCTGCAAGGGCAGGTGAAGCACATTACTCTAGTGTTCTCTCTGTGCCCAGCAGTCTGCATTTCAAATACCTCCTGAGCCAGACTTACTCAGACGTAATTGACTAAATTTAGTCAGTTTAGTCAGATACATCTGACTAGATGTGCCTGTCTGCAAGGAAAACAATAAAATTTGAGCTTTTGACCTCAGGCTTTCTTTATAATCAATCAAGTCCTGGCTTTGATTTACCTCTATTAAATAAGACACCAGAAATAGGAAGGCTAAATCAGACTCTTGTCCTTTCACTATAGCTTGAATCTAAACCTTCTTCTCAAAGGTCTAGAGTATCCCATAAGACATCAAAAGTTGGGCATGGTGGGTTTCTTAGTGTTTAGTATAGTTTGATGGACTTTGCATGCATACATACATATATATGTGTTTTGAACTCCTACAACTTTTAACATCCACAATATCAAGATGAAAAGAGTTCTGCAGGTTAACAGGAAGTGTGTGAAACATTTCCTTTGGTTTATTCATAACCTGCTTGCATAATGACATTACTATATTAATAATATAAGAATAATATATTTATAATAATATAATAGTAATAATAATAATATTTATTATTGTTATTAAATGACAGCTTTTCTAATCTACACATACTGAACAGTATAGAAACTGCCACATTCATGTACTGACACAACACCTGGGCACTCCTTTCAGACCCGGGCAACTGTAGAGAGTGAACCAGTACTAGCAGCAGAGCCTGATTTACTTGCTATTTATATTTTTAAAAGATATTCTAAGAACTTGAATGTCAGCCAATGCAATTTTCCCAATCTTTGGAAAGGTTTAGAGGATGATGTAGCAAAACCCCTTATGTTTGTAGGAGATCCCAGAGATTGTTGACAGTATATATTTTCCTGGCCCTTGAGAGCCCTTAGAACAGAACAGTGTTTGTTTTGAAGATAAACAAATCTAATATGCTTATCCCTGGTATATTCCATGGGGAAAATAGCTCAAATTTATTACTGGGATCTTGGAGATGAAACTGTAGCATTATCAGTTCCGACAAATGGTGAGTAAAGCTACTAAAGTAGAGAGTTAGGAAACCCTCTGTGTCTTTGAAATAGGGGTGGTGACTGTTACGTCAAAGGTGTGCAAATGATTCCCTGCCTCCTAGCACACACAAAAGCACAACACAACACAAGCACCACCAAACTAGGATTACACAGGCCTTGGGATTTACTCTGTGTATTGAGTGTGTGGTGGCAGTTCGATGCCTTAGAGACCCAAACTGTTCACTTCATTCCCTCTATTGAGATGTGAGGGAAGTAAAATTAACTGTGCAGATAGGGCTCCAAAATAAACAGAAGTAGATTGAGTTCAGGTATTGCTTTCCCTGTTTGTTTGTTCCTACTCAGCAGTTAAGGGAAAACAGACCCCTTCTGTAAAACACCCTACTTCCTCTGTAGTTCTCCATCATCAAGAGTGAAGGAAATGGGATGGGAAATGCGAAACAGCAAAATTGCTTGCAGAGAACCAGGGTGACCTATCCCATCTTCAACTAGTGCACTGATTTTCATGGTGCTTTCCCTTGAGTGCGATTTGAACCTTAGCAGCACCCCTATAAAATGATCCAATGAAACCTGAGGCTGTATTGCCCTTGAACTAATATCCCCTGACCACTTTCTGCAGCAGGAATGAAATCTTGTAATGATTTCAGGGAATGGGTCTCATTCTTATTTTGTTGCTGCTTTGGGACTGCCTGCATTCTGTTGGCTGCAATGATCCTGTTATAGACCCATTTATCTATTTTTTTAACCCCCACTTTTTTCTTTTTAGTGGGCTACCTTAAAGCCTTAAAGATAGGGGTGAAAAAAAAAAGAAAATATTTGGATCAAGTTGGCTCAGTTTAATTGGCATTGCATTCTCTTTTGGCAAGAAAGTTGTCTAGTATTCACTGGGAATAAAAGAAGAAGGAAACATTAAGGAATGGACAGAGTGAAAGATGGAGAAAGAACTTTTAATCTGGTTTTGAGTCTTGAGTGAGGTTAATGGGTTGTGAAAGACTCATAAGAAACTCGTGAAAGATCAAACTGAGCCTCAATTGATTTCTAATTTATCATCTTTAAATTATTTCTCTGTTTAGAGGTACCTTTGCTTCAGCCAATGTCCTGGTTTGACCTAAACCAGGCCAGTTTTCCTTTCAGTGATTTTTACTTTCAGCTAAGTCTCTTCTAAGTAACTGCACTTTCTGAAACTAATTGCATGTTTTGCAGACAGTGTCTGCTTCTAGACTGATAAAGCTTGAAGTTTGTAGTTATCACTGAGGCACCGGTAGGGATGTCATGCAGAAAGTCTCTTGCTGTACTTATTCTTAGAGAAACCAAGGTCACTGCTAAATTCCTCACCAAGTGAAGAACCACAGGAGGGTCGCACCTGCAGGGAGGAGCAGACAGGGCAGGTGACCCAAAATTGGCCAACAAAGGTATTCCATCCCATACACGTCATTCTCGGTATAAAGCCGGGGGATCACGAGGGTCTCGGCCTGCTGTTTTGGGGGCCTCTGCTGTTTTTGTGGGCCTCTGCTTGCTTGTGCTGCTTCTTCTGCTTCGGGCTGCTTCTGTGGCTTGAGCCTTTGGCCAGTGTCCAAGGAGGACTCTGTCTGTTTTCCTGCTGCCCCCGATCCCAATCTGTGCATCCCTGAATCCAGTTCCCGATCGTCGCTAGGCCCAGCCTGGGCCCTCCTGGAGCCACGTGGCTGACATCAGGGGAGCTCGATCTTGGTTTTGTATATATTTGTATATATTTGATTATTCCAATATTATTATTATACTCTTTTTCATTATTATAGTTTATTAAAACTGTTTTAACTTTCCAACCCGTAAGTCTCTCTCCCTTTTCCCTTTCCCTTTGGGGGTGGGGGAGGGTTAACAGAGAGCATCTGCCACAGGTTTAATAGCCGGCCCAGCTTTAAACCATGACAGCCTTACATGAGGAAGGAATGCAATAAAATAAAGTGAACACTTAGAAATTACACTTTAACAGGAAGAACAGCATAAAATCCCCAAATAATTTGTAAGCATTATAATTCCATAGTTTGGCCTTCAGCCTTCTGGAGGGAAAAAAAATAAAAGAAAACAAAAAAAGAAGTTTGTTCCAGTTTTCTCTCCTAAGGATGTTTTTATTTCTTTTTCTTTTTGGAATGAGACCTCAAAGCTTACTGATGTTTCATCATAAACTCACTACCTATGTTAAGTTTATAATTGTTCTTTCTCCACATTTTTTCCCCATGTTTCAGGTTATAGCAACCCATTCCAACTGCATCATTAAGAAGGAGCAAGAGACTTGTCTGGAGAAAATACGGAGGGCAGCTGCCCTGAACCCTCTCAATGACTCTTCTCCAGGTGAGTTTCAGCTTGGGATAGATCATGTACACTGAACTGATGGTTTCTAAACCTTTCCTGTCATGTCTGCAGGGGTTTCCAGCAATGTCAATGCAAATATCTTACTGTAAGAGGTGCGGTCACTGCAGCTGAATGAGCTTAGAGAAACATTATAAGGACAAAAAATCAATCAATGGGGATGTACCAGCACAATTGCTGGTTATTATGAGAGGTCAGGAATCTGCTTCTGTACTTTAGGTGATGCAGTGACAGATATCTATAAAATTAATCCAAAAAGAAAAAAAAAATAAAGGAAAGGAAAAAGAAACAATGTGCCTGGAAAAGCCTTGATAGTGTTTATGTCTTTTGCTGGTGCAGGTGGCAACTACTATTGGGGACTGGACATAAGACTAAGTGCATCACTGGTCTGTTCTGTAACAGCTCATTCCCCCTCATTAGTTCAATAATTTGTGCCTCTTTCTCACATGATCTCAAGACCTTTACAGGGATTAACATTGTGATGACCTTAATCTTGATAAAGAATACTTGTGCTATTGCTGAGATAAGAAACTAGGCAGCAAGTAAAGAAGAAATTATAGTTTAATATCCTGTCTCATTTCCCACTGGCTGCAGCAGGAGTTGCCTATGGCCAGCATCAATGAGAGAAAGGCAAAGAATGCAAAGAAACTAATTGGAAATCAGGGTTTATTTTCCAAGTCCTGTCCAAACTGCTTCTGCTGTGACCAGAATTGGTAAAACTGCAGAGAAAAGCAGATAAAACACATTGCGTGTGTGATAAAAGATGGGAGATTTCTCTCCCCTTTTCCTCACCACATATGTTAGCCCAGAAGAAAGGGAGAGCAGGATGCAGATCTCTGTGTTACCAGAGCATCCTCTGAAGCAAGCCATTCCTGCATTTTAGCTGCTAGGAGTATTTCCATCAGAGTCCTTCTATTCGTCTCGTACATAAGCTCATTTTTGTTCTGCTTCCCAGCTTTGGGCAATGAACTGTGTGGTTTGGTGGAACTGAAGAAAGCATGTGCTTCAGGCAGTTCACTTCAGCTCCACAGATGTGTTTTTGAGATCCTCTTTGTGTATTATAGAAGAGCCTCCCCTTCCCTCGTCCAGAAGTGGCATAAGCAAGGACAAAAGGGAAAAAACCTGTTTCTGCTCTCCCACCCCCAGAATGATGTCAGAAGCTGACTATGAGCCCTATTTCTTATGATTATGCAATGACTGTTATTTGGATTCAAGAATTCATAGATTTTCCCAGGTCAAAAGGGACCATTTCACCAGCTAGTTTGTTCCTTATCACTCAAATCCAGAATAACCCTGGTAGTCAGGGGACTATTCAGGCTGAACTCCTCCCCCCTGCCTGTTCCAAATTCAAAGAGCACAGCTCAGAGATAGAGGAGGTCCAGAGCCATTGGAAAGGCTTTTGCATCTCAATGTGATTAAAATGTATCACCCACTCACACAGGAAGGGATTGAACCCTTTCAAGCACTAGCTCAGCAGCAGAACCAAGCTGCTCTTTATTCTGTTCCCCCAGTACTTTTGGATTGAATCACTGCAAAGAAGATTTTCCCAGGCTCACTGTGCATCTTTTAGTTGTTCACCACATCCTGTGACAATGAGTTCAACAGTTTATGTGGCTTTGGGTAAAGAAGCCACATCTCTTCAAAGACTTTTGTCTTCCATTGAAGAATTTGGGCATATTTCTTGTTTGAAAGCCATTTCATTCCATGGATCCTGTTTATTTCCTTTTCTCTCTACCTGTTTTAAATTATTGTAGACATGTTTTACATATATTTCATTTCACCTCTGGGACTATACCATTGCACTCTATCCACTTTAAGTCCTGACCTTCCAGACTCATCTTTCATTACATGATATTTATTTCGAGCCAGACCTTGCCACCCGCATTCCCAACAAGGCCTTATCTTCATAGTTAAAGGATGGGACATCAACAGAGCTCTACCACCTTCTTACTGTTTGCTTAATCCCGTTGAGATACTACTTACTCTGTTTTGAATGACACCTTGTTGCTGCCTGCTAAGAGGTATATCAACGTGGGATGCTCCACACATGATGGATTCACACTCCACAGACCACAGGTATCTGTTCACTCCAAAAGCACTTTTGCTCCTGGTCTATTAGTGGAATAGAGCACTATTCACCACAGCTGAACCTGACTTTTAGGTTAAAAGTTATCAAGCATTGCTTGGAGAAGTTTCATTATGAAACTCCTTGGAGAGGTAGTAACTGCCCATAAATTAAGCAGTCATATGTGCAGTGTGTTGATTCCTCTCAGTTTTCACCTGCTGCAAACAACCTATTTTTGACTTGGGAGAAGTGAAAATTGCCCATCATTTGTTTTTTGTTATTCTTCTGTAGCAGTAAGACTTACTAATGATGGCAGAGAAATATGTCATTAGCTTGTTTCCTTCAAAGAAAGCAAAACATAGTAACGCACTTGCATGTCAGAAACAGCTGAAAGAAGGAAGAAATCCCTCCTGGCTGGTGAGTAAACTTCTGTTTACTCAAGAGCAAGGAGAAGTATAAAACTGCCTCTTCCCCCCTTTGACTACTTCTGCATGCAAATTTCCATAGAACAATTCAATGAATCAATTTTCTGAGGATTTATTTCTCCTCAGAGGGGCTGTGGGGTATAAAATGGGATTGTGAGGTTTTAGGGAGTCTGTAGAGGCTCAGGCACGTGTTCAAGCTATTGTGGCTTAAAAAAAATCCTCCAAATCAGCTGAACTACAGTAATCTCTGTAAGCAAGGTACTTCCACATTCTTCTGTTGCAAGTGACACAGAGTCAGATGATCATGTATAAAACTTGAATCTGGGATGCGAACAATCTTTGTGATCTGTATTTCCACAGTATCTAGAACAATAATATCACAGATCCTATTCCAAGGTGTCCACATGGTGCAAAAAATAATAATGGTAATAGTAGGTTCTCTGCTCCTGTTTAGACACCTCGTCTTCTGCACTGATATTTCTCCTGCCTAAAAGTACTGCATGGAAAACAATGCACTTTGAAGTCAAAAGAGGAAGAACATATTATGGGTTCCTAGATTTTTCAATAATTTAACTCTTCTGCCTTTGCTTTGCCCCCTTGCTGTGTTCAGCGTCTGTGAACACAGTCATAAACTAAATGGTTCCCCAGAGCTCCTATGGGTGAGGTCCAACACAAGCACAATGTTGATGCTGCAACTGCAACCACAGGTCTTGAAGAGCAAGGCTGGCACTATATTATGGAAGGCATCCAGCCCTGACTTGTCAGTGCTCTGATGATTTCGCTTTCCCTCCCCCTCTGCCTCTCATGCCCAGATGTTGTGCTCATTACTGGTTTATTCTTCAGAGCACTGTTTTCGCTCCTGCTGCTGCTGTATAATGTCCATAATGCTTCAGAGACAATGATTGCCTTAAGATTTTCTGTTTGTTTTTTTTTCCATGGGTTTTATGGTGGCTTCTTCCTCTTAAATGCTTTAAATTCTTCAAGAGCCTTTATATAAGAAGAAATAAGTAACATGTGCTGACCCTGTGTGTTCATCCCTATTCAGCCATCACCTGCAGACTGAATGAAAAAGAGAATTTGAAGAAAAAGAAATCTCAGCAGGACCCGGACTCCTTTGCTCTGGAGACAGAATTAAAGAGATAAAATGAAATAATGAAAGCCAAAGGCAAAAAAAAAGAAAAGAGGGAGAGGAATGATTAGTTCATACTCAACTTCTCCAGGCAGTGAAGCCAGGCTATTTCTTATATCAGTGTTTCCAATCTCCCTTGTTTGAGTTTTTGTCCCTGTTCTAGTGTAGAGCTGCCTCAGTTCCTGTTGGACCCTCTTCTAGCTATCAGCAGTCATCAAGGGACTTTCTGCCTGGTAAGAATTGATAAAACTCACTTCTGATCCATATGCACCCTTTTTCATTTTAAATTTTTCCTGTCCAGATTCTCTTGAATCTCTGTTCTCAACCCTGGGGCAAGGAAAGAATGGCACAGGAGTTAGATGCTGAATGAGTTTCCTAGGTCACATACACTTAGCATGGGATTCATCTAATTAAATGTTGATGCCTGCAAATGCATCTACACTACCGATGAGCAAGTCACCTTCCTCATTTTGTAGCTCCAGATATCTAATAAGTAGGCCTTGAGATATAATTAATTTCATGCTCAAAGTAGATTAGATGATGTCTTTTTTTCTCTATGGACATATATGGAAGTAAGGGTGACCATCTCAGCTCTGTATATTTATACTGTAAATGTCTACATTTTATCAGAAAAATATTACCTTTAGCATCTGGCTGTTATACTGACTAGGTCATGCAAAAGGTCTGGATTACCCAAAAAAAACTAGACCATGATTTTTACCATGGGATGGTTTGATATTTAGGTGTCTTCTTCATACCATTCATGTACTTAACTGTAGCAGATCTGCTTATACTTGTGTGAGCAAGTTTTGCAATCAGTGCTTCCTTGAGTGGTGAGCTCAAAAGTCAGGCAGGTGTTCAGCAGCCTGCACATTCACACTTGCCACATGCATGCACTGACAGAAAGCATCTCCCAGCTGTTTTCTGCTGCCTTGGTGGGCTTGTATCTCACCTAGTGGTAACTCCAAGGGCCTTACACATTTGTCTGGCTTGATCTGGGATCTACTGACCAGTTACATATGATACTGTCCAGGGGAGTACAAGATCACAGCCAGGAAATACACCACTCAGAGAAATCCCATGCTGGAAAGAGCCCAGCTAATGAAGTGTAGAACCTTTCTCCAGCTCTAGATTGGCATGATAGACGTTTCTCAGCCTGTTACCTGTCTTGCTTTCCACTGGTATTCTGCACTTGTCCCCCGAATGTGGCTCTCTCTCAAATGGTGGGGGAGTTCCTTGAGTGATCTACAGATATGGGCCTCTGATTTAATGTTTATAGTGCCTAAAATGGACTAATCTGGAATGAGCCAAGATATGATAATAGTGAACACAACGCAAGAATTGGAATAGGAATAGAAATGATGAGGACTCCTTGGTGATTATGTGGTTCATGACTCACTGTCAAATTAATCTTTAACTTTTAGTCCTAGGTAGCTGGTCCCATTCCTCCTGTCCTTCCTCTGAAAAGGGCAGTAGCATTGCCAGGCCCATCAAGAAATTGAAATGAAATAAGTATTTGCAGGGATGCAATGCCTACAATGATCTTTGTTAAGAGGAATCCTATCAGCAAGTTACCCTGTGAATCAACAGGAAAGAAACTGGCAAGGGTGCCAAGGGGGTAGGAGGTGGTAATTAGAAGGTAATGGTGGTAATGCAAGGAGAGAGATAATCACAGTAGACTTTTAAAAATGTTTCTGTCTTCATAGGATGATGGAGCAGGCTTTTTAAGGTTTAGTTTTTTTGGGGGTGTCTCATCAGCCTCCTATTCTTTCAGAGCCTTTTAATTATCTGCTCTTATTTCCCTTGGCATCACTGGGAAGACATTACTTCATTATGTGCCTGTGTATGTGTGCATGTGTCTCCCTTGTTGATGCAGCTGTGCACAAGAACAATAGGACTAGGATTGTTCTTCTCACACTCAGCTTTTAAAAGCTATTAAATTCCTAGAATTAGGAGGGTATAGCTAAGAATACATCTCTACACCTAAATGTTTTCTACTTGGCTCCTATTTTAGCCAGGATACTGTCTTAGATAGCTTTGATCTGCCTGAAAACATCTGTCTTAGGTGAAAGATGCTCTTTTGTGCTGATGGATTTTTCCATGTAACACTGCATAAAGTGCCTTCTACTAACCTCATGTTAGGAATTGTAGAAACAAGCAAGAATTTCAAGGTAGAAGACAGAGATCATGCAATACCAGGGTTAGGATCCGTGCTCATCTCACACATCTATACTGTAGAGGTCTCTATCTGAACAAGACACCTGTGCAGCCCTTGGTACCTGAGCTATGATCAAGCTTTTCTCTTTCTCAGGCAAATGCAAGAAAAAGAGCTTCACTAATCTCTGTTTTCCAAGTATTGATTCATTCTTAGCTCTTTGCTGAATGCCTCTGAGTTTATCAACAGGCTTTTTAGAGGTCTGTTCATCAGATACAATGGATGGATTCATATCACCTAAATATGGTTGTATAAAGTAGAGGAGCCTTTATTAATGCTAGTTATTTAGACTGTGTTTATAGTCAATAGATAAAAATAAGTACTTAGAAATCACACAAGTACTTACAGGACTTAAACATCCTATTTTACACATCCATCTTATGTTGAGAAGACTGTATGACAAGTGCCCTTTTCTCTCCGTTGCCTATTAAAGCAATCATTGTGGAGGTCTGAAGTTAGATGCTATGAATTCTATTGATAATAATGTAGCAGTACTGGAATTAATGAAACGTTCACAATCCAGGCATAAACCAAGCTGCAGGCTCTAGAAGGAATCTTGTTCCCAAATGGAGCAGCAGCAGCTAAAAGGGATGTTTGCGAGCCTACTGTGAATTCAACCACATTAGTGAAGCTGAAAGCCTGGAAGTGCATTGTCATCAAAAAAGTCCAGGATCAGCTGTGGCAGGGGAAAGACCAGGGTGTTGTGTCACAGACAAACTGCTTTGGAATGATCTACAGAAAATTTTCTTGCCAGTCACAGCTGGAGATGGGACAAAACTCAAATGGGTGAACCACTGGTATGTTCCTGTTTCTAAGAAAAGCCTCTAGCATATTTCTTTCTTGTCCCTCTATAATATACAGCCAAGCTATACTTATATAGTTGGTCTACATGGGAAGACAAATAGTATAATAACAATAACTTTACTGATGAAGGATTCCTGGTAACAGAGGTTAAAAACCCATCCACATTGTACCCAAGACATAATATGAAGATGCGCATACTAGTACCAGTTGAGCAGGGATATTCATTTGGCATTGTAGCTCACAGCTGAGATCATGGACCTGGGAGCAGAAATAATTTACTGCAGGGCAGTGCTGTGCTTGTGCAATCCTACAGCTTTTGCTTCCAGATCTAGCTGGGTTGCCATTAGAGTGGGGATCTCTGTACCAACCTGCACTAGGGATCACAGTGTCTTGGATAATCCTCTGTGTTTCAGTATCAAGAAAATCTTTCCTTAATATACTGTCACTTTCTCTTCAGTGCCATGTGCCAGCCACAGTGCTAAGCCATGGTAAATTAGTGGAGTGTGTAGAGCCATAGGTGTCTCAAGGAGTACCAGAGCAGTATTCTACCATGGATTTTCTACAGCACATATGATAGATATGGATACTTTAGTCTCTGTCCCAAGAGTCTCAGCCCCAAATCCTACTAGTTCTTGTTCTCTGTTTAGTCTCCAGGGATGCAATTTGTCTGTCTTGGTTTTAGTAACTAACACCTCAATTGCCTAGTCTAAACTAAGTCTAAGTAGCCACTGAAGAGCTGTGGATCCTTCCTTAGAGCTATTCCTTTCAAACTGATAAGGGTTCTTGACATTTGTGGGATAAATTGTTCTCTGGAATGGTCTTTTTCTCTCTACTGACTCAAGAGGGAAGCTGAAGAGCCAGTTAAGTTGTATGGATTCTCTAAGGTAGTTAAAACTTAGATGAGGTGATCATCAGCCTGGGAACGGTCAGTTAAGATGACTCAGAGAAAAGATGCAAAAATTGCTGTAATGGAGCAGAAATTTCTATTATCAACTTGGGCAGCATGAACACATTCTGCCGACGCACTCAGCAGCATTTTGGTGGTTTAAATGAGGACTCCTCCTTTGCAAGCCCTGCTAATAAATCGAAGTTTAGTCATCTTCTCAGCACTTGCTGGACTTCGATTCAGATGGGAAACGAAGTGAAGGAAAAGTACTGGAATTTAATGCCTGCAGTTCTGAAAACACCATTAACTGCAAAGCATGTGTATGAGCTACAATTCCCATCCCATAATATACTCCTTGTAATAATTCCTACCTGGTTCTTTCAAAGCTATAACTTTTGTAATTCCGAGAATTGCCAGGAAGTCCTTCTTTAATAACTGAGGAACATAAGTTAAAAGGAAATAAAAGGTGGAATGGATTTCGTCCAGGCAATTGGGTAAGATGTTGACTCAGATGAGTTTCTGGGAGCGGGACTGAATGAAAGTAGTTTTCTACAAGCAGTTTAGTCATTGCAAAATGCAGGTTCAGGTGAAATTTTTAAATAATTTAGGCCAAAATAATGACCACTAACAAATTTGGAAAATAAAAATGTATTGACATTTCATGACAGAACATTGTTTCAGAAGTATTGCTACTTAAATTTAATTAGGGTTAAAGAATAAAGAATGTTAAAATTAAAACCAAAAAGCTAAAAATAAAGTTTCCTATCAGCCTGTCCAACTCTGTATTTCATGTCAGCCAAAAAGAAGAAAAAAAAATCACTTAAGTGAACAGCATGGTTTTTTTTCATTTTTTTTTGTTTAACCATTGAAACAAAATATCAATTATTTACACATTTCCACTTGTGAATTCCTTGTTTCTATGGCGACAGCTAGTTCATTAAACCACATTACCTCTCTTTTTTTTTGTCAGGCGTTAAATAGGATCAAGAAGCCCAGTCCTACCTTCCACTACGCGACATACACAATGTGCAGTGAGAAACTGATCTAGAGTAAACATGGGCAGCTTCTTTACGGTATATGCAGAGGAAGTGTGGGTTTGCCCCATGTACTTATTTACTTGGTTTTGGTTTTTGTGGTGGTATTTTTTGTTTTGTTTTGTTTTTTTAAATAACCATTTTCAAATGCGAAGTGTAGCAGATGCATTTGCAATGGATTTTACCGGTGGGGCAAGGGGATTGTTTTAATTCATGTTGCCCCAAACTGCAATTGTGAGCATTACATGTAATTGCAAGCATGATAGACCAGGTCACAGCAGTTAAAAAATGAACAATGAATAGGAGTAAAACTTGTGCAATGACATGACTGATGGTCTTTCCTGTGCTGCTGTGATCTGTTGGTATCTACAGTCATTGACAGCTGGAAGCTGTGACAATTTACAATCATTTAGCTTTTTAATGTCTATAGTACTGTGGCAGAAAAAATCCCAGAAGACTATTAACATGTCATCTGAATTATAACTGAGTGACCATCTATGATTTTAGTATAATTTTCAACAGATCTTTGCAGCTCCTTTTAAACTGTATGCAGGCAGCTGCTGCAGTCTTCTGCAGACGTGGATGCATTTCAATGCCAAATTAAAGTGTTTCCTTGCATGCAAACTGTTTTCATGAGGGTCCTAAAACCATGTTATATTTCTGTAAAAATGACTGAGTCAGGTGTCAGACAACTGGATACTCTTTTGAAAGGTAATTCTGTAAAAATACTCTTTTGCTCATATTTCCCATGGCATATTCTGTGTCTGTCTGCTGTATTTTCTGACAAAACTGGGTCTTTATTGATTCTTTAGATTGTTAGTCTCAGTGAGAAAAACACATCAGTAAGAGAGTGAATTCGATTCTTGCTGGAATCAATGGCACAGTTGACTGGTTTCTAGGATCTTTATTTCTAGTGATAGAACATGGATTAAGACAGCACTGATTGACTTTGAGTTTCTCTGTATTGGCAGTGACTACATTTGAGAGAAATCCTAAATGAACCCTAGACTTTGCCTGTAAATTGCGTTCTAGTGTCCAATAAGTTCCTGGAGTAAGAGAATTAGGGAATTACTTTGGAGGTTTTTAGGACTGGATTCAGGCGCACATAAACAGCAACCGTCTCTAGATTCCTAAGGGTATCAAGACATTCTGGCATGGGGCCTACAAAAGATCTACATCTATTTGGACTGGCAACTCGATCCCTGAAGCATCTCAAATTGCACTAAAAACCTATCTTTGTGAAATTAAATCCTTACAGAGGAAATACCTGATGTAACTACCTAAAAATTCCATGTTCAGTCTAGGTTAGTCACCCAAGCTCCCTCAATAATCAATGATGAAAAACAGAAGACTTCTGAGTGCAGATCATTACCTACATACATCTTCATTTTATCACTGGAATTACTTTCAGGGCTTCAGTAAATACATCGACTTTGTGGATTACAGTGGGAGTTGGGACACAGGGGAAAGGGTTTTATTGTGTAAAGACAGATATACAGTGCCATTTGAGATGCCTTGGGTATCTGAGACACCCACACAGGGCTGGAGGATGTGGCACAGACTTATAGGAGTAAAAATATTGGAATGGAAGCAGGAGGTCAGGCAATAGCTCAGGTGGCCCTAGTGACATGCACTGAGGCAGCTGAAGCCCACTTCAGTTTGCGTACAGACATACATATTTAGGTTTCTTAGTCTGAACCTAAGGAGCTATGGAACTCATTGAATCAGGGTGATGAAACACTGGAACAGGTTGCCCAGAAAGGTGGTAGATGCCCCATCCCTGGAAACATTCAAGGTCAGGTTGGATGGGGCTCTGAGCAACCTGCTCTAGTTGAAGATGTCCCTGCTTATTGCAGGAGGGGGATGGACTAGATGGGCTTTACATATCCCTTCCAACCCAAACTATTCTATGATTCTATGAATCTTGATGGAAAGAGATAGGCATCTCCAGAGAACGAGTCGTTTCCCAAGAGAGTTCTCTAAATAAATAAAGGAGGGTTTTTTGCTGAAGAATGTTAATCAGCCTATGAAAAAATGCCTATCTTTTTGCATTGATTGGAGAGACATAGAAAAAAAATAGGTTACTGAAGTTAAATATTCTGAGCACTGACTAACAGAGGCATGTTTGGTTTTTTTAACAGAGAAGCTACAGGATTGCTGTACACACACATCGACAGAGTTTGGTTGTATTAGTCGAATTACCCAAAGGCAAGGAAAGGACAATACAGCAATAATGTATGATCTCTGCTGGAGCTTATAAAAACCTAGAAGGATGTAAAAGATACTGGTCCATATGCTAATAGTTAATAAAGACAAAATAAAAGTGTTGATCCTTTCTATAATTCCTCAGGTTTGGGCTTCTGTTGCTAATGAATTCATGAAGTAAGGCCAGTGAATATAGCAGGATCTACCAATACAGACTGAAAGCAGGATTCTTGGCTGTGTTAAGGGTGTATTTTATCACTCTGGTATGATGAAGGAACTGTAATATACCTGCCAATTCCCATTCTGCCCCACAATAGCTCCCCATATGCAATGATGTTTCCTGTTGCTGGCAATGATAATGAGGTTCCTTGTTCCTTCTTCTGGTTCTGTGTTGAGAAGAGGCACAAAAGCGAATAGAGATACTAGAGCAGAAACACAGTGTGTGACACTGTTTTTTCATCAGCTGAGAGGGCTATGAACTTGTGGAATGCACAAAGCTTTTCCAAGAGAAGTATTTGTGGAGAGCAGTGCTCCAGCCTGGAACCTGCTGTAGGAAAGCATGACCAGACTCCCCCCTTTTACTTACACATGGAGACTGTAGTCACCCAGTTGGTCATTTGCTTGAGATGACAATGACAGTCATCAAGCATCATGGAGTGTCCTTCTGTTCTGCCTTGTTTCTATTCAATCCTTCATTCAGTCTCTCATTAGAGGTAGATTTAACAGGCCTAGAAGTGGCACAGCTGAGCAGGTGAACCGATTGGACCCTATTTTCAGGGAAACAATGGGACTTTTGTGAGTCTGCTATGAAGGTGGCATTGTTTGAAATTCCTTGGTTATTCTTCTGTAGCTTGGTAAGACGAGAACAGTATCAGGTCATGTTTTTTTGCATAGAGACAACATGGGGGTTTTCTCATGGACCTTGAGATTTCTATGCCATAGATACTTTTATCTCGATTATTGTCCTGAAGCTGCCTTCACAGTCAATGGACAGAAGTTGGCTTTTTGAGAGAATGACTCATCAGACCTATTTCAAATGTTTGCTTTCAGGTGAGAGACATTGTTCTCTAGGATTGCATATTTCTATCTATTACTACAAAAATTTTGAGGGCTATTCAAATGTAGACGTTGGCAACTGGTCGGTGGAATTCCACTCTGGTAAGCACACTTGTGAGTTACTGCTTGCTTTGTTAATGGGAATGCTTGCCTGTACTTAGACCACTAGTGGGAGAACAGTGAATGTGATGGAAACAAGAAGGGGTTAGTACCAACTCCAATGGCTTTCCATTAATAACTTCATTTGGAAGATTTTCTGTACACTCTTAAGAATCACTTCCTTTTCACCAGTGTGTGGGCTTCTGGAGGAACATTCTGACATACCTCATGTTGTATACTTAGAATCACTCCTTTTGGTGTCTGTGTGTATTGCAGGATCACTTGGAAAGCTGTAGTCATGGATCAAGTGTTGTTAGACCAAAAACTCAAGAGAGTCATCTTAGCCTGTTCTTTACCGTGAAATGTTTTTTTTCTTATGAGATTTCACCAAGCACTGATATCCTCACATAGGTGGCCAGTGACTAAAATTGCCCAACTGTACAATTTCATTTCTTGTTTCAGCTTATTCTGAGCTACATCCACTACTTCTTAATATACCTTACAAACTTAAGCCAAGAACTTCATTACAGGAAACTGCCTACTCAATAATATATGCAAGTGAATAAGTGTAGTAATTTGGACTCCTAGCAGATTGTACATATTGATTTTTCCTCAGCAAAATAAAACTGAAGAACAGCAAGTTAAATCATCTTCAGATAGACGAGCAAGTTACAGTACTATAACAAGTTATTAACTATTCCATCTGCTAAGCAGTAGAAAAATGCCTATATGTACTCCTCTGACCATGGCAAAAATGAGATAATTCAGTTTTACTTACATTCAAAACAGAAATTAAAAGTAACTTACCTGCATAATAACACCTTAAATATCAACTCCCTGACATGTAACTGAGTCCTGTTTTTTTCCACAAGTTCTTTGTATTTCTGCTTCATTAGGTGCTTAAGCTATGCCCTTTCTTTTGTTGGAAATTACAGTGGATCAGATCTTGATCTCCTCTGCAGGATGCTGAAGAGATTTAGAAAGTGGAGACAACCCTGTACTATCTGCTGAACTTCATGGCCTCTTCCATCACTGGAAGAGCAAGGCAGCAGGAACTGCACGTCCAAAATAATTGTATTTTTTTTATTTTCTGGGCAAAGGAGGATGGAGGTGGGGAAACGGAGATCCCTAGCTTTGCCCGTGAGCTTCTAGCCAGCACTGCTGAATCAGAATGTGCATAGTAATTTGCTCCTGGTAAAAGGGAGAAAAAGAAAATATGCAATTCCTTCCCCAAATTCCTTCCATGAAATAGAAGGAACAAGAAAAGAAAAAGGGAAAGATCTCTCAATTTCATGCAGTTTTCCAGCCTTTTGTAAAAGAAATGAAGCAAAGAAGAACTCTTCTCACGTGTTTTGCTTTGGGGATCATAAAGCTTAATGTGTTGAAATATTTCATTCTAGAGAGAAGAATTTTGCATGCTATACTAGAAAAAAATGAAGCTGGCCTGTGCTGTTGTTATGCTTCCCAGCTTGAGATTTCATTTTCTAATATGAATTCCACCACAGAAATAGATTATTCTGTGGTGCAGGAATACTTTAGCAATAGCGTGCTGAAGTCTAAAGATGAAATTAATCTCACGTTGGCTGCCTGGAAAAAAAAAAAGGGAGGAAAAAAGTTGATTCGACCAGCCTATCTTTGATACATATTTTAAGATAATTTGTTAATTTCATATGCTTCAGAAGTAGTATAGTATACCTTCTCTCCTATTGATATGTGATCTGTTTTTTCCTCATTTCATATCTACAGGAACTTTGAATGTTAGAGTCCAATTCTAAGCCAACTTTTGGTTTTATGTATTTTGTCAAATATGTGCATTATTCCTGCAAGATAGTTGGGAAGGAATAGAATTTTAAAAACTTGCCATCCAGACTTCTCAGTTAAAATAAATATTCTTTCTTCCTCTTTTCATTTCTGAATCTTGCTCCTGGATGCCATGAAGACTCATTATTTTGACAGCTTGGTGAATACATACTATCTTATAAATGATTTACAGACGAATGAAAGTAATCTTGCACCGTACTGTAAACATGTAGTTTAGAGGCACTTTTGCTTTTAACATGGGTAGTTTTGAGCCTCAAGCAATACGGAAATATCCAAACAGACTCACCTCCCAGCTGATAATATATTTGTAGCTACCACCAGCTTGTTTTCTGAAAAGAACACTAACAAATCACACTTTTACAATTTTGATAACTCTTAAACTAAAACACACCTGTTACCGAAGTAGAGTGCAGTGAGTACGCGCCAGCAGTGGGAGGTTCTTTGGTCAGCACCAGGAACAGCTCTCGCTCCCCTCCAGCTGTAATTCTGCTGCTGGCAATCTGCAACCTCAGCTCCCACCGCATTCAACAGGCATTTTCAATACGTGTTTCAGTAAGGAGAACTGTACTGGACTCTCTATTTAGGGGAAAATGGGCTCCTTGGGGAACAATTTTATCACTGGATGTGAGACGTCTAATTTATTGGCTAAATTAACTGGCTAGTCTCCCAAGACTCCTTGTAGAGTTGATAGATACTGAGATTTACATTCAGTTTGCATATTAAACCACCTAAATTAAGGGGTCTTAATATGCAAGCTGAGTTCCACTCAAGGTGTGTCCATAATCTCAGGGTTTAGCTGCCTATTTAACTTCCCAGTCCTGTATTTCCTCTTTCTCCATAATTCACATATACTATTTTATTTTCTGTCTTTTTTTTTTTCTTCTTTTTGTGTAAACGACGTGGGAACCCTACACTTTGCCAGGTGAGGCGCATGTCTGAAGTTAGATGCAGTTTTCGCCGTTCAAGAGCACCTGAATGTGCTCTTCTTATTGATCCTTTTCTTTGCCTTTCTGATTACCCTAAAAGCCATTCCTGCCTTTCCATAGCAGCTTGCACTTTTGATAATCAAGCCATATATTTCATGCTCACACAGTTGCTAGAATTGATTGGTTTGTTTCCTTTACAGAAAAACAAATCAAAGCAAGCACAGTGAAACAAAGCAACTAGAAATCACAACCAAAACAAAAGGCAAGGTTAGAATAATCCTTAATTTATGAGGAGGAAGAAACTGCATGTACCATAATTGAGTGATTAACCAGGACCTGTGTGAAAAAAATTACTGGAAATAGAAGTCAATGAGCAATGAAATGCCCTAGAAAAGAAAAACAATTATTAGAGTGTGTAACAAGTATGCCCAAACCATTGGACAAGAGCAAGGACAAACTGAAATAATGACCACAAACAATTCATTACAATGTGCTGAAGGACTGTCATATACATTTTGAGAACATGTCTCATCTTTGTTTCCAAGACATGAAAGTAGTTGAGTCTGCTCCAGGCTTTTGGTCATACAGCCAAATGATTCTACCCCATCTCTGCTAACCTGCAAGCTACTTAAAACAGACCCCATTGTTATCATAATTGAATAAGTTAGAACAAAATGAAATATAGTACTTCCAGTCAGTAGAACTGTTTCATAATTGTCTTCATACAGGTTATACCAGGATCACTGATTTCTTTCCCATTATTCTTCTGGATTGAAAACTGATAAAGAAAGTTCAAATGGTATGGTTACAACAGCTAATCATTCCTGTTCACATGAATAAGTTTTCTCGCTTGGGTTACAAATGGAACATTTTTTGTGCAGTTTCTAATTTTTCTTCTACGTGTACCCTAAACAGTTAGTCTATGGACAGAGTAGTCTATCTGAGGATGTGTGTAAATACATAGGTATACTCTATACCTGTATAAATACATACCTATACCTATAAATATCTTCTCCCTCTAAATGGGTTTTATAGCAGGGGTTAATTTTCTATCTGCTAAGTGTTTCAGAATATCATGAAGTAATTTATTACCATCTTCATATATTGATGCTATCACAGCCCCTGCAAGTCAAAAAATTATCAAATGATTGAAATATAAAGAAGTTTCTGGACCTTTACTCTGTAACTCAAGTGTGCAGAATTGTGCCCTGTAACATACTGTTCTCATCCTTTGTCCAGGTAATAAGAATGCCACGGACAATGAGAACTTCCAGTCTTCCTTTTAGCTATTTTAGTTATGGTTTATTTTGCCTGGATGCAGGGAATAACCTTTATGGCCTATACAGGTCCCTTTAGCCTTATTTCCTGTTTTTTCCATAATTATTCCACACTCTAATAAATACCACCAGTAAAAGAATATTGATTATATGTATGCAAATTTTCATAGTTATTTATTACTTCAGATGGGAGTGTAATTACCTGCCCACATGTATTTGTGAGCAACACCACAGAACAATTTCTCTTCCTACTAGGTCTTTAAACTTTTCTAGTAAGAGAGGGAGAAGGAATAATATACTTAATTCATTTTCATATTTCTTTTTTAACCCATCTCTAAATTCTCTAAACAAATTAGTCTCCAACTTGCAGCAGCTTTATACATGGAAAAACTCTTTAGCTTTTTTGGAATTAACTACTCTCAAAAGGAAAATGAGGATCTGTAGACACTTTTTTACCAAATATATTTAAAATGCACATTCCTCCCAAAATACCACTTCCTGCAATGACTACTGTAATGGCTTTGATGGAGGCAGTGACTAAACCAGCAGTGTTGGAGGTTTGATGCATATCTCTATATATCTGGAAGTTGAAACTAGTGTTACTGCTCCTTTACTGTAAATTATCAAGTCGTGATGGCAGCTTCAGCACTCTCTAATGACTGATTCCCTTTTCTTCCTGTATCTTTCCAGTCTTTAGACAAACAGATTCACTACGCTTGTTCTTCAAGGATTTCTAAAGGCAAGCAAAGGGGAATTATCTTGTCTTTAGTGGTTCAGATTTTGCATTACCACCACTGCAATTTTGGGCCTTCCTGTGTCCACTTCCTATGGTTTTCTGGGCATTTTCACCTAACATGTTTCACGTGTCTAAGACATTGGAAATACTTCTGACCTCTTACTACATCTCGTTATGATGTTTATGGGTTTTGGGTTTTTGTACTTTACTGTAGCCTGTTGGGAGATCTTGTATTTTGTAGCTTACACAATATAGAGTTGTGAGCAGTGTGTACACATTTACTTTTTCTGTATTAAATTTATATGGCCTCTGCTTGCTGGTGATAGTGCTGGTCTGGGTGCGATGGCACTTGTGGTTTCTTCTCAGTCTACATTCCATTCTATTTCTTCCCCTTCTCTCTCTGCAAAAAGATCTTTCCAGGAAAAAGAAAAAGTAACAAAAAAAGATGTTAAGGAATCCACTGTTCATTATCAGGGGAATGATCATGATAGTTCTCCATGTTTCACTAGCATCTCCTTTGTCCTTCTTCATCGTGCATTCTACCTCTGTTTTCATCTTTTGATATCCCTCACATGCCTTTTCATGGACTGCAGATTGCAACCTGCCCTGATCAAGGTGTGTATCTTTATATATCATTACTTTTGACAAGAAGGCATCTAGTCGCTGGGAAATTACTGAATAGTAATATTATTTCCTTTAGTCTCTTTCATGCTGACCAACATTTCCCAGATGTACGCAAGTCCTTGTGAGGCTGGATTGCATTTATTTTTGGTGGGTTTTTTTTCTACTCTCTGAATACACTGCAGGCAGAGTCAGAGAAGTTCAATATGAAACAGGAGACAGGCTTTGTTAAACTCTGACAGTAGTATTGAATCACACCTTTATTTCAAGATTTCTTTTTCACTTACTCCAAATGCTTGAACAAAATGCAGCTTCTGTCTTCCTGTTCAGGAGTGTGAAATGCAATGTGTTAACATTACCTCTTAACAGAGAATGAACTGGCTTTTTATGGTATATATATCTCCTTTGTTTCCTCCACTAGATCGTAAGGTCCCATGGGCTCTAATAAGGAGTTGCTTGACTCACTACTAGAACAATTTCCAGGAGAGATTATGGAATTTGCACACTGAAAGAAATTAAGTTATTTAATTCAGTCATTTCTCATTCTCAGAAGATTTGAGGAGTAAACAAGGAATAAATGACTCTCAAGAGTATCCACATTGGCGTCACTGTGGTTACATCAGGAGTGAATTTGGCCCAAGATCCAAGTTATAAGTTATCTTCTATTGCAGACGTGCTTCTATCACTGGAATAACTCTATTTATATACAATAGAAAAGCAAGAAAGCGGGGAAGACAGGAGTCTGAATATGAAGAGGCGTCTTGCTTCTGAGCTCTGTTACAACTCATGCTCTGGAGAGTGTTTAGCTTTCAATGCCACCATTTATTTTGTTTTGTTTTGCTTTCCAGCTGTAAAAAGAACAGAAAAACTTACCCCTAGAGCTGCCATGAAACCTAAATAACAATAATTTGTAAATTACTTTTAAGGGAGTTAATAAATGTGTAACAGAATGTAATATAAGTTCTGAAATTATCAGTCCTATAGACTTGAAGTCAGTTGCTATTTTCAGTTTAATGTCTGTCTGTTAAGTTTGGTCTCTTTATCCTTTAAGAAACAAGTCAAAATTCCTGACAAATGTTATTAAGTAGGCAACTGTTGACCTCAGGCTTTGCCTGAATAAATTCCATTGAAAATCCTGTTCTACTACATTGGGGTTTTTTAAGATTGAAGTGTAACCCCATACCCAGAGACTCTTTCAAGGTTTCTGTCCCATTTTAGTCCCAGTTCAGTCCTGTTGTGAGATTAATTAGAAATTAACAAACCAAAGGAATATGTCATCATTTTTTTGAGGGGATAGAACAGATTTAAAGCCCTGAATTTATTACTGGGAAACCTCAATGGTCAAGAGACCTGCTATCAAAGCTTCCTCTCTTCTTCTTCCATGCAACCAAATCCTCTCTTCATTTTCAAAGGAACACAGACTCCAAAACACCAAAAAGACACACTGAAAAAAATTCTACTTTTTCTGTATCCATGGCAACTAATTATCTTGGTGATCTTTACAGATGTCTTCTTCACAGGCCAATAAATCTCATAATGGGCCAAATATCACTACTCTCCATGGGTGGCAAAAGTGGCAATGAACTGTTCAGCTATACAGCTTGGAAAGATTGCTTACCTACAGTCCTAGTTGAAAGTCAGGGTTCACTGTGAGGCACATTAATACTTGTGGGGAAAAAATATATGTAATATTTTATATATCTTATATATAAAAATATATAAGATATATTTATTTCTATCTCACTTCTCCATCACCACCACCAGTTGTAGGTTAGCTAATATTGTTAATTGAAACTATTTAAAAAGTTTGCAGCTGAAAGTGCTCTACCCTGTTGTCCTTAGTCAATCACTTTTAATGGGTAGGCTGTGTCTGTGAAGGGGAGGATCCATTCAGATAGGATCTGACAGAGGAAGGGTAAGGCCTTGTGGAAGAGGAACATGTCTTTCTGGTTCTTACTTCACTTCTTTCTTCTCAAACTCTGTCTTAACTCTGCAAACTTCAGCCAGTATTTTTACTATGCTCTTCCTAGAAATGACTCTGAGCCCAGCCATTTAAGGATTAAGATTTGTAGCACTGTGATAAATGCAAAGCCTTCTAGGCACTGGTGGGCTAACCTCCCTTTTCCATTGTCTCTCAGCTTGGAGAATTAACGGAAGATAAGAGATGATAAAGAAAAGTTCATGATCTCTTCTTCTCTTAAGGAGGTAGAGAAGTGCGTCAGAATGGCGTGGTGGTGGAATAGGATGATGACAGTTGTTTCGGCTGCCTCCAGCAATAAAAGAAGTGAGGGGTACCAGCTGCTCCCAGGCAAGGCTGCCTCCAGCAGTACCCCATGATCTCACATAACTCATGTCCTGAATGATGCCAGATTATCTGCAGCTGGTGAGCTTGGCGCTGGCTCAGGTTCTGCCAGCTTGTAAGTGTCATTCTGTCCTCCAGCAGTGTCAGAATAAAATCTCCCAGTTTTTTGAGTAATTTCACAGAATGCCTCTGCCTCCAGAGCAGCAAAGTGGTGACTTCCTCATAGATGAATAACAAATCCTTTCTATTACATTTAAAGAAAGGGTTTTTTAAAAAAAAGCCCTCTCCATTTCCCAGAGTATTGGCTTTTTAGTCTTCTGTATAATTAGACAAAGAAAAGTTCCAAAGATTTTGCCAAACTGGTTTCCCTTTAAAACTCTCCAAATCTCACCTAAGGCGAATTGGTTGGCAGCATTTAAAAGATTCTGGAGATTTTCTTGAATGAGGTTTTCTTGGCAGGTAACAATGCAAGAGCAGCGATCAGTGTGGGCTTAGAATAAATATTTTGTGGTTCTAAATAATTAAATATCTTTAGAAGAATAAAAAATGTCTATACCTCTGTAATTATAGATGACAGCTCCTGTCATTTAAAAGCTGATCTTTGCCATATATGAAATGTTCAAAGAAAAAAATTATAATTTGGTATTAACCTTTCCTTTTGAGGTGTAAGTGTTTCACATAAGACGTAGACAAGAACCTTTCAGCCTCTAGAGGAGAGTAGTTCTAATGGTTGGATTTTTGCACAAATGAGATGATCTTCATTCCCTTTTCACCTTTGAGAAAGATCATGTTCAAACAGTGACTTGTGTGTGTATTTGTATCTACTTTTTTCCCCATCAATACAGTGGGAATATGGATAGAGTTCTCATTTATAATTTGTGTAGCTCACTCCTACCTAAAGTGGTCAGAAGGTGAACCAAAGTGCTAGCGTGATGCAGAACATCCAAACCAGGTGAAATCCTCTCTGTTGAACTCTGGTAGAAAAGACTAGCTCTCGGTTCTAAAATACACAATTTATGTTTGGCAAATGCGAAGCGTATGCATTTAATCTTTTCAGAGCTAAAGCCTGCTATCTTCAGCTCATCTTTTTCTACTGTTATGCTTTAAAAACCACGATTCCCATCAAAGAAAAAACACTGTTTCTGTTTCTTTAACTTTTAGTTTTTAATATAATCTAGGATTAACTTGGTAGATAAGAAGGGAAATATCTCAAATCATTTTTTCCAATGTTCTCTTTTATAAATTAAGCTGATAATTTTAGTAGTTCTTTGAAAACAGTGCTGCACTTAGTACATCTTAGATCTCTGAAAATGTCATCCCATAAAACAATTCACTTTACTGATAATAACATACCAGTAGAAAATGCTATCATAGTTTATATAATCATCATTACATAAACAGTGGATTCTAAATACTCATAACATAGTGTTGCATAACTTTATACCAGGGGCAGCAGTTAACTAGAGAAAGGTAATGGAAAATATTAAGGTGAGCCAACTGCTGGTAAATTTGACCACAGTTTATTTTTTTCCACATACAGCCCTAGCTGAGTCACTTGGACTATATATGTGGGATTCCTCTGCTCTAATTCCAGTTGTTTTAAGCCTAAGATTAGGCTTTCTCTTGGTGCCTTTTCTAATAGGTGGAAGAAAATATGCATCTCCAGAGGATAATTTATCTTAGAAACCCTCTAGCAGTGCCCTTCAGAGGTGTCTGTTTTTCTTCATGTACAGTAAAGAAGCGTAGAAGAACTTAGCTCTGATTTACATGTATAATATTTATACTGTTAAGGTGAATGAATACCATGTTAGACAATGCAAGGTGCATCTTTGTGCAGCAGTAGCAAAATTTGGATAGAGGAACAAATTCTTAATGTAATAGCTGGTCTAGAAGACATATGCTGAGCAAATAGACTTTGTTCAAATAATTCCAAAGTCTATTGGGAGCAGAACTGGGAAGGAAAAAAACCTTTCCTTTTTCTCTGCTCAGCTTCCCCTTGTAGTCGGTCTTTCATGCCTGCTTTGTATATAAGACATTTTAAGGAAGGAATGATCTTTTTTTACTTGTGCATGATCAAGAAAATCTCTGGAGTGAGCCCAAAGAAGGGCAACGAATCCGGTTCTAGAGCAAAAGTCTTATGAGGAGCAGCTGAGGGAACTGGAGTTGTTTAGTCTGGAGAAAAGGAGGCTCAGGGGAGATCTTATTGCTGTATACAAGTACCTGAAAGGAGGATGTATCGAGGTGGGTGTCAGTCTGGTCTCCCAAGTAACAAATGATAGGATGAGGGGAAACGGCCTCAAGTTGTACCAGGGGAGGTTTAGATTGGGTATCAGGAAAAATTTCTTCACTGAAAGGTTTATCAAACATTGGAACAGGCTGCCCAGGGAAGTGGTGGAGTCACCACTCCTGGAGGGATGTAAAAGGACATGTAGATGTGGTGCTGAGGGACTTGGTTTAGTGGTGGACTTGGCAGTGCTAGGCTAACAGTTGGACTTGATGATCTTAAAGGTCCTTTCCAACAATTCTATGATTTTAAGTATTCTCTTTTCCAACATAGAATGTCTTCCTTTAGTGTTTTTTCTCCCCTTTAGTGTTTTTTCTCCCCTTTAGTGTTTTTTCTCCCCTTTAGTGTTTTTTCTCCCCTTTAGTGTTTTTTCTCCCCTTTTATAACTTTGGAATTTCAGTTATTTTTCATTTCTACTCTCTTATGGCCTGGACTTTCAAAAGAGACTGTTGAATCTGACAGTGTTATAAGTTTGCTGCCTAGCTTGAATCACCTACAGAATGACCATTGCTGTAATAGGAGCTCCTATAAGATAACTTTGCTTTGAAAAGTTAATTACTTTTGAAAATCTAGGACCCATATCTAGGCCTTCCTTAAACCTTTATTTATTTTGGTATTTACCTAGATTTATGAAAGAACAGAGAGCACCTATCTCATATTCTTCTTCTCTCTGAAAGGCTTTATATGTTGTATGCCCTTTAAAAGTTACTGTGCAACGCATAATTCAGTTTAATATGCTGGTTTGTAACATTACATTTCCTTTGATATTACTCTCCTGAAGGCAATATGGCCTTGAAGGTGATATTTTAAACTAATAAATGAGGAGAGGAACTGAAAATGAAACTGAATGCTGTAAGCCAAAAGGATGGATTTTCGTCTCAAGCCTTTATTTCCACACGTAAAAAATACAGAAGTATAACATTTATGTACTTACACTTTTTCTTGGTTTCTCAAGCAAACAAATTTTATGCAAATTCTTGTTTATTCCCTTTTGTCTGTGTGTGAATCCGTAAATCCCTTTGTCCATTGTCCTGTCTTTCCTTTTTTCACTTCTCCCCTTCACCCCATACTTTGAGTCCACTGAAGAAAGTCAGCAACACTTGACAGACGTGCACTAGCCTCAAAGCTGCAAATTCCTGTATGTTCTGTGAGAATGGTGTCCTGAGTATAAGAAAGATGTCAAAATCATTATTTTAATGTAGAGGGGGACAGGTAGGACTTACCCACTTTACTAAGAGGAGTGAATGAGTGAGCAGTGAATTAGTACACAGGTTCTTGCCATCCAAAAAACACTTCTCTGCTTTTGAACCTTCTCTCGCCAAAAAGTTAACAAAGATGAGGAGGCGTGTTGTACCAGGGAGAGGATAAGGACATGGAAGGATGCTGTGGATACTGTTAAGAGAATTTGAATATAGAGGGTGTAAATCAGGGTATTGCAGTAGAGGCACCATGAGAAAATAGGACACAAATCTATACAAAAAGAACAGTTTGTGCATAGTCCTGGTGACATAGTGAATACATGTTGGTGGAAGATAACAGACTCTGTTCTCAGTAGATTTAAAGTGAGGTCCATTCCTTGAACTCGGTGAGCTTCAGCTATGGGGCTGCCTAAAATCTAGTTTTATATCTAGCCACTACCAAAACTGGAACATTCAAGACACCCCTAGACAGAGGAGAAAAAAGAAAATAAGGAAACATAATTTCAGAAGAGGTGTTTGTCACTGCTGTTCTGGCAGCATGGTTTTCTTAGTTGTTGGGGTTTTTTTGTTCTTTTTTTCTCTTGGTGCTTGTCCAGACGTTTCAGGAGTAGCTGCCAGGAGTAGCAGGTTAAAGAGAAAGCATTTTGCTCCAAGAGACTTAATTTGAAGTGAAGGATGAGAACAAAGCTTGTGTGAACCTTCACAGAGGAAGGATGACTAGAATGGTTTTAGTGTTAGGTATAATTTTAAAATTACATTGGAGGTTCTGCAAGTATAAATATCCATAGTTTCCTTCTTGTTCAGAGATTTGGACTTTCTCTGAAAAAGCGGTTCTTTTTCAGTAGCTGCCAAGTCAGATCCACTCTTAGGTATATGAGACACCCCTCTCAGCTTCAACAATATTGAATTTAAACTCAGGTGTCAGGGGCTTCATATGAAATTCATATAAAATCCATATGGTGCTTCAGCTGAAATCAGGACTCTGTTTTTTTGAAGTACTTTTCACAAGAAGAGTACAAGATGGATCCTGCCACAGGGAGCTCGCAGTCTAAACACGAGTTTTATCTCACTTTTACAAGAAGCTTGAGACAGAGATGTAGGGATTGATCATGTGGCTTTTCATAAGCAGCCACTGTGGTTTGCCTGTGGTTTTAATTGCCCAGGAGCTGCATAGCTATGCTGGCACCATTCACAGCCTGCAGTAACTTGTCCCAACCCTCAGCTGGACTCATTCGCTCAGGATCAGAAAGTGTCTAAGGGAGGCTACATAGCCCTAAGGGAGGGCAGAGCTGGTTCGTGTCTACTCCAAATGACCATGTAGACCCTGTGGGGAGTACAAGCTACAGCCATTGAACAGACAGCTATCTAGGCTAAGCTAGTTCTTAGCCTCATTCTACTGAGTGTAGTCAGTGGAGCAATGGAAGTACACTTACAAGATGATTCACCACCACTGCCACCTTAAAATGTGATTATCCCTATCTGGAAGGTCTCTCTCTATGAACAACAGAGAAAACTTTGCTTAACTGAATAAGGGTAAAAGGGTCAGTCTTAGCCATTTGAAGTTAGAAGAATCCTGACTAATCCTGTAGTTGAATGACCACTGTGTTTCCTCAAAAGTCTGTGACAAGGGATGGGAGCTCCCAAAGGATCATCCATCCCATCAGAAAGGAGGTGACTAACTGAATAAGATGAAGCACTCTTCTGCCCATGCTACAAAGAGGGCATAAGTACTTACCCAAGACCAGGTGCTAAGCTTTACACCACTTACGTTACCTGAGAAGAATCCCACAAAGTTTACCAAACATGAATTTCAGTTTACAGGTGGCAGTGAAGACATGGGAAGGGAAAGCAGGGTCTTTTTTCCACAAGGTGCCTTGTTTTCAAGATTAGCACTTTTCATTCACTCTGGTCCACATGAAATCTTATTCTTTAAAACTCCCTGTTGTTATTACTGATTTCTAATATGCTAAGAACCAGGAAAATTTGCCCACTTGAAGCTGTACCTTGCTGCTTGCAGTGTCTGAGCTACCTCTTTCAAAGCTAGCTTGGGCATCCCTACATCACACAGCAATGGAGACATACCGTCAGTGCCAGAGGAGAACCCCGCTGTGCAGTTTCACACTCAAGTCACATTGATTTCCGTGGGCAGATTTTACCCAGCAGGAGATGCTGGCTGTATCATGGTTTACAAATGTGAGGGGATTGTGCACGCTTGCCTTTATTCCATTTAATGTTTTTATCATCCTTTTATTTGCTCTTCTAAATTGTTTCTTTCAAATATGCTTTTCCAGGCAGGATCAGGCAATATTCTCATTGATAGTGAATTCTTTCCAAACTCCATCACCCACCTGTTTTAGTAACTAAGCCAAATGACTTGACTCTCTGCTTCTCTATCTCTCTCTTCCAATGTCAGCACATCAGTGCTTTCTAGCACAAAGAACTTATAATGTGTTTTTAAATGAGACTGTTCTTTAGCTCTGCGTGGTGTTACCACAAAAACAGCCACCTGGTGTAACTGAATTTGATACACAATGCTATGAAATATTTATTCCCTGTCTACACTTTCTTTGCTGCAGTATGAGGATTTCCTTGCATTTCTCTAGATTGGTTTGCAATATCTAATGCTATCCCAGGGTTTGGAAGACAACTGTTATTGAAATAATAACAAGAAATAAGAAAACTTTCCCCGTTGCTATCAAACCCATTTAATTTAAGCAAGCAAGGCTAGCAGGTGGTTCTCAGAAGATCTCATTTGCCACTTTTATTGTCTGTAACATCTCTTGTAAGCAAATGTCTCATTACCGTGGATATTTACATATCCTTTACTTTCACAGTTCCGTACACCAGTGAACTATAAACCTATTACTACGTGCCTTCAGATTTACATGGTAAATACAGTTCCTACTGCATGGAAAGACACTAGCTGTCAAAGACAATAAAATCTAATAGCATTCAATGTGATCTTGATTTCCATCTTTAGTATGCTGACTGTATCACAAAACTTTTCAAACCACAGTTTTTGAGCCTTGAGATGTTCTAGTGAATCACAGCACACATATAATGAGATCCTCATCTGGCAAAGGAAACAATCTGGGGTAGGAGTGGAAGAAAGAGAGAAGAAGGAAATGTAAAGGATTCCCTTTTTTCCAGCTCCTGTGATGATTTAATGGGCATTTTTGCAGTAATATTGTATTCTAGTGGGTCTGGCAAAGCTGAGGGATTTTTAGCTAATAGGATCAGGATTTTAAAGGATTATTAATTTATATTATGTGAACTGATGCTGAATCCTTTAATTTGAAAGAATGATTATCAACTGCTTATCATATGCCATCATTATAACACTGTAACAGTGTTGTCTGAGACTGACCTCATTCTTCAAACACTCTGTCACTCAGAACTGCCCTGTCCACCACACATGGTAGCATCTGGCTTATATTTTGTGAGACAACATAGGACTTGATTCCCTGCCACGGAAGCTGATGGAGAAAATGCACCAACTCGAGTCTTGTGAGCATACATTCTCCACTGATGGAAATCTGCTACTATCACCAAAAGATAAAGCCCACACTGTTCTTACAAGTTGATCACTCAAACCTCATTATACTGTACTTGTGCCAGGCTGAAAGTATGACACTTTGAAGTGTTATCTGCTTTTACTGAAGATCTTATTTTTCCTGGCACATAGTCAAAGAGAGAGCGTATCAACAGAAAACAGCTTAGAAAATCGTGGAGCTTGCAACTTTTAACAGTTGATAAGATTATGTGCTTAATCTCAACATCAAATGCAAATAAGTAGTGGAGACATTTAGATTTAGTTTTTCTTTCTTTTCCTGCTGAGGTAGAAGATTATTCCCATTTGAGATTCCTTCACCAAGTTATTTTTTTAGACATTAGTAGGAAATTTGAGAGATTGCTCTCTGTTTTTCTGTTTACTGCATAAGTCTTTTAGGTTTATGAGCTAGTAAGATGGTGGATTACAGAATTACAGGAGGGCCTATGCTTCTTGAAAGCCAGTCATAGTTTGTCATCTCTCTGACACAGTGGTCAGAAAGAAACAGGAGCTGGGCTCCTTTATTTACAATAGCATGTGGGATCTGAATTTTTCCTGTATTTAAGAGAAGACAACTCCCATCCACAATCTCATCACCTTCTCTTTCTGCACACATGTAACAGGAGGTTGGTTCTTTACCACTCAGATCTTTAGTTCAAAGCTTGTTACCTGAAGCCTAATCTCTGAACTGTTGTTAAAGGCCTGATTCTGTCTCTTTACCTTACGCAAGAAATCATCAGAGGTCAAAATCATCCTTTTGACATTGTGAGTTTACATTCTCTAGAGCAAAGACTGCAGTAAAGATAGTGAATGATATTACAACAGTTCTTTGCTAAGGAAGAACGTTTCTATTCCCAATGTTTTGGGGTTTTTTTTTAAAAAAATAAACAACATGAAAGAGATGAGCTTCCCTCACGTATCCACAAAACTGGCTGTGGAATGAAGCAGAATCTGGTTTTCAGTTTCCAGTCATCTCCCTGGGTCAAATTCCAAAATGTGCCAGTACCCAACCTTTGACAAGGATTAGAGCAAAAGGAATTTATAGAATTTAAATCAAAGATATGATCCATAAATAAAAAGGTTTAGCCTGACACTACTGAAAGATAGCTAAATGGCAGCAGATTTCATGTTCAAGGGAAAATTTGTCTCTGGTGTATGTTGGAGTGATTTAACTGAGACTAAGAAATGTCGTCTTCTGCAAGGATAAAGTCTGGCCATTACTGTGCCATGCAACTACATATTTTATGATATTCCTATGAATGAAAATTACTTTATTCCAAGGAAAGCTTATTTGAAAATAATACTGTTTATTATTCTAAACAAGCACATTTTTATGGATAGAAGAAAGAACCAACTGTAAAGCACAATAACAGTGTGAAGAAAGGAATGGATTTCCACCACTAACCTGTTTTATCTCTCCTTCTTTTCCATAGGTTGCCCAGGAATGTGGGACAATATTACCTGCTGGAAACCTGCAAGTGTGGGTGAAATCGTCTTTGTCAAATGTCCTGCACTGTTCAGATTTATCATCTCTGAAGACGGTAAAGTGTTTGTCTTTGTTCTTTGCCTCTGTCTGGTAAAACTTCATGGCCAGCATAAGTGTAAAACCTTAGATATTCAGTATAAAAGGAAATCAAAAACTCTACAGAGGTCTGGAGTTGGGCTGCAGTTCAAAAAAATGCTGTAGAAAATTGGGATGTTTGTGTCTAGATATGTGTGTGCATGTGTGTGTGCAGGGGTGGGAGGGAATGTGTGGAGAAAGACTTCACAGACTATACAACATGAATATATCACCAACTTTAATTGCTAAAGGGGGTGTTCTGCTCTTGGATCTCCACTGAAATCAATGAGACCTGAAACTCTGTTTGGGTCTTAGATAACTAATCATCATCACAATTCACACCTATATTAGAAAATAACTAAAACTCAGAGCTGGGTTCTGCTCATGTCTAAGGAGAACATAGGCATGAGATGACCAATGTGAGGAGCTGCCATGTTGGGAGTCCAGGGAAGAGTCAGTGGGAATTAAAGGTTCCTGGAGAGATGCAGAAGTTCCATCACACCTTTTAACTGTTTGCATGATACCAACAACCACATGTCCTTTCTCGAATTTTTTAACCTTTGAAATGCATGAAAATTTGCCAGATAAAAATGAGAGTGTGTGGATGGGAGGAAATAACTGTTAAGTTTTTCACAGCAGATATATAGATTGATTAGATTTTCTCTTGAAATTCCTTTTTTATTTTTTTTTATGATTCCATGAAATTGGCTTCCCGGCTGAATAACTGAGAAAGGCTAAGTCCTCCCATCAGTGTTGGCTAACAAGTCTTTGCTGATAATTAACAGTGTTGTCCATCTCCTCCCAGCACCCATCTAGGCTACTGCAGATAGCTTAATTAGCATTGTCCATTGAGGAACAAGCTTATCATTGTCCCCCAGGATCCTTTTTTCCAAAGATTAGTTTACCAATGAATTATTCATTTACAGCCTTGAGTCCAAAATCCACCTTCTCTGCATTACCACACACAGAGCACAATTTGTGGGAGACAGTGTTTCATATACAGCTCCAAGAGCACTGAAATCCTCACCTTTAAACACATCCATTTGAACTCATCCAGTTACTGAAGCAAGTGCCAATGCTCTTGTGAAATGGAAAGGAATTTAAGGGTGATCATTACCTCATCTAAATTTACCCATATGAAACTCGAGGTTTTTCTCTGTATTAGTCCTCTAAACTCCATCTGTAGTCCATGGAGAGAAAGAGACCCACAGAAGGCAATTTATGTTATTCCAAGAGACACAAATCTCTACCTTGGTGAATCATACGTTGCAGATAACCTCTCTTTATCCAGCAAGTGCTAAGGGCAATTCACTTAAACTAGGCAACTAATTTTTGAATGGGGAAAGATAAGTCCCTCTTTAAATTATCAGGTATAAAAATGTTATTACTACTGGAATTCTACGTGCTTTAATTATAGCCAGTGTAACTAAACATAATCTTTACTGCAGTAATATTGGTTCAGTATTGACGCAGTGGGTACAACGGCATTTACTGAGCCATCCACGTTTAGTGATAATAGAAAAAAAAACACGTCAGCATCCAGTAGGGTTTGTATCTAGCATGGGCAAGGAGATATTCTTCCCTCTTTCAGGACTTTTTTGTGTTGTTGTGGGGCTTTTTTTCCAATTCTCGATGACTTTGTAATCAATTTTTGTTGACTACTTGTCATTCAGCCTGATTGTTAAACCAATTCTGGTCATCCTTTGCGTAGGATATACACTCAACCAAAAGTTTTCATTATCCAGCTCTCAGTGATGCTTACAGCCTGCAGGCAAAATACTTTTATGCTATTTATTGCACATCAGCAGATGGCTGATATATTGCTGTCTTCTGATACAACTGCAGGAGGCCTGTTGCTCAAGACCGTGGCTGTTCAAATTTCCATTAGGACCCCTCCTTTTTGGTGGCTTGTAATCTACACCCCCTACATACCCTCAAGCTACAGTGTGCTAACGCATGGTAACATAACATAACACTCTTCTTTCTCTTCCTGCCTGTTTTAGATGTAATGATCAGAGATATTGTTAGTTTAATACTATGGAGAGTGGTGCCATGTACATCTACAGCACAGGAAATCTGCCCCACTGCCAACCTGTCCACACACCTCTGCCATGGACCTTTTAATTATTGTTTATTTCAAGGGATGTCTCTGATGCTTCTATTTACATCCCACACAAATATGTTGCCTTTTCACTTTTACTGATGAAATTTCTTTTCCATGGTGTATCATGTCTGAAGTAATTAAGGCTAGGAGGGCTCTTGAGAAATCATAGAATAGTTTGGGTTGGAAGGGACCTTTAAAGGTCATTTAGCCCAATCTCCCTGCAATGAGCAGGGACATCTTCAACTAGATCAGGTTGCTCAGAGCCCCATCCAACCTGACCTTTAATGTTTCCAGGGATGGGGCATCCACAATTTCTCTGGGCAGCCTGTTCCAGTGTTTCACCATCGTCATTGTAAACAATTTCTTCCTTATGTCTAGTCTAAATCTACCCTCTTTCAGTTTAAAAACACTACCCCTTCTCCTGTTACAACAGATCCTGCCAAAAAGTGTGTCCCCATCTTTCTTATAAGCCCACTTTAAGTATTGGAAGGCTGCTATAAGGTCATCTAACCCATCTCCCTCCTCAAAGACAAGGTTAGCTCAAAACGATCTGTTACAGAGCTTAACAACTAACCTGTTACTTGTTAATGGGAAAGTAATTTTTTTTTTAAAGTGAAAAGTAATGTATGTCTTAGAAAAATAAAAAAATATATAAAAATGAAAAGCTATATGGTAACTAGAGCTATGTAAAACAAAGAGCTGAAATAATATTTCTAAATTATTTGCCTAGGATTTACAGACTTGTTCACACACTGTACTTCACATTTGACCTGTAGCAGGGTGATAGTATGACCCTAGGGGAGGAGCAGTCAGTCCAGTGTAAACATATGTCCTGCTCTTTTTATCACCATATAGGATCACTAACAAAAGTGACAGCTGTTACCTCTTGTAGTGCTGTGTTTGAGGGGTTTTTGGACATCTGTTCAGTAGGAACAAAACCAAGATTCATAATTCATTAGATAAACAAATAAACATTTAATCTGGAGTAGTCTGAAATCTCTACAGATCCAGCTGGATTTGAACTAGTGACCCCAAGGTGGAAATATCTACATCCGTAATCACTCTTCTGGGTGAATCAGCATGAGTTTTCACTATCAATCATTGCTGCTAATTTTAATTAGCCAAGTATATTTGTTTCAATGAGGGCTTAATGAAAAAAGTCACATTTTATGGTGGTTCTTTAAATAAAGGGTTATTAGACAACTAAAATATTTTAAGACACAGCTAATCACATTTTACAGATTGTTGTAGTATCCTCTGGCTGCTGCTGGTTCTAGAGCACGTAACTAGGCTAGGCAGACACTAATATTTATTAATAGTATATTAATCCTTAATACAGCAACATTTTTATATGACCATAAATCATTTTTACAAACAGTAGCAATAACTTTAAATTATACTTTTAAAAAGTTTGTCCTATGAAGCACTGAAGCACCTGCAGGTACAGCTGCTTGTATAACAACAGGCAAAACATATGGTGGAAACATGTTAATCTTAAAGAGGGGGTAGGAATTACCTCACTTGGCTTTGGATATCTAAAAATTATATGTGTAAATTTGAACTGATCATATGGATTTCTGATTCAATAACTGAAAATCAATGGGTACTTGTAGAAGATGCTTCCTCTGACCTATCTCAAATGCTTATCTTGAGGTGAATGAAGTCACTGGAGGGGGCTGTTTATTTTATGAATTTCAGAAAGGAATGTGGGTGCCTTGACTTGGATGTCTGATTGCCACATGCAGGAAAATGAGGAAAAAAACCCCAACAAACAAAAAAGAGACTACAAAATAAAAGTTAACCAACTACACTGTGATCTGGAGAGATGCTTTGTTGAAAAATTATCTATGGATTTATCTAAAAATATCATCTGTTGCTGGTTTTATTTTGAAAATATGCTCTGCTCTAACCTTCACTGCAATTGAGCTGAGGAGTAACTTTAGGCTTTCTGTATGACGTTGACAGCAGTTCAGAAGTGTGGTTGGTGACCCTTCCTTGTCAAATTTCATTTCACCTCTCTGCTCCTCCAAAATCACCGGAGTTTTTCATTTCCTTTCGGATGCAGACTGGGAATGAAAACATCATTCTCAAAATCTCTCCACATATTACCTCCTGAATCTTTTCTAATCTAATAGGTTAAGGATTTACAGTGTCTTTCCTTCTAGAGGGTTCTTAAATATTAATTTCTCTTTTTTTCAACATTAATTTCTTTGATTGATAACCATCAATTCACAATTTTATTTTCACTGGGAGCTATAACTTCCATGGTGCTGCTGTTGCATATTATGCTTTCTCCAGTGCCTTCCCAGTACTGACTCCGGAGTTAACCACTCTAGAACAGGGTATATTTAAAGCATTCTAAGGTATCTTTATAAAGGAAGAAAGAAAGAAAAATGTGTCAAGCTGTGATGTTGCATTTCAGTATGACATAGGAAAACCTAGAGATGACCCCAACATAGTGATCTGCACTCCCAGCTGGAAATTTTTCTCTGTTTTGTTCTTTTTCCCTTTATTTCCAGACAGAGGTGATACTGCCTGGCAGTGGAAATTTACAGAAGCCAAGTATGTGCTTTTCATTCCTTGCCCTACACAGTTGAGATATTCTGATACCTATAAAGCCACATTACTCAAATGGACCATTGAAAGAAACCCAACAGCCAGATCAGAAGTGAGCATATTTTTAGATCTTTGATTTGCAGCAAAAACTAATACAAATGATAAAAGGCTGTTTCTGAGCATTGCCATATGCTCCACATGGAGAAAATACTTTCATTCACAAATCCAAATAATAAATATGATTTGCTCTTACTGAATCTTCCAGCAATTCAGAATGTTTATCTAGTGCTCAGTCTAGGACACTACCTGCTTCACACAAGAGCATTACTACAAAGCATGGTTTACTATGTAAGACAGAGAAAATGTACATAATTTTTACTAAACAAATAAAACACATCCTACATTGATACCAGGATTAAGGGAACCTAATCAAAATCCAGTAAAATAAAGAATATGTCCAGGTATTATAGAGTTTGAGAGGGAATTATATCCTATGTTCACATTTTTGAACCAAAGTGTTTGGCTTGGTGCTACTCTGGAAGTTGTATGACCTCAGTGCTCAGCCAACAATCTTTATTGTCCCTGAGAATGAGAAATTGAAAATAGTCCATTACTGATCCCATTAATAACACTGGGAGACACTCCAGTACATTGTCGTAAGAACACCAAGCCTCATATATTCTGCACTAGAGATATCATGGGTGGACAATGGGATTTATGAATGGAGGGTTAATTGGATTTGGGAAGCCATCTGTGGCTTTTTTCTCTTGCCTGAGTTTAGATGTTATCCCTAATCAAACAGAATAAGATCACAGGAGAAGAGTTAATGGGAGGGGAAGTGATACTACATGTTCATGTGTGGTGAGCCCTTCTGTGTCATTTCTGGGGAAATAGTCCTGGTAAATCTTTAAGTGCTGACGATGTACCACTGTGAAAACGGTACGTAACTCCCAAACTGGGTGAAAAGACAATAAAAGTCATTGTCTTCCCAAGGTGAAAGCTGTTGGAAATATTTGCAAGTTACAGCTTCTACTAGTTTGGGTTATTTTTTGACAGAAACAGAAAGAAAAGGTGACTGTTAAAGATCAGACTGTGCACTCCTTTTCTGCTGGAGTAAAAGATGTAGATTTTCTTTGCTACTAGCTGAAATTAAGGTCAGCATTGCAGCAGACTGAAACTGGAGATTGCATTTGCCTGTCAAATAGGCAAGGCAAATGATAAATGCAAAAGTCTAGATTTCTCTTCAAGTATATCTCACCCCTGGTGGGTATTTCAACATCCTGCATGAAAACCCAGGGCAGAAAAACACTGCAACCAAGGAGTAGTCTCTGAAAAACAAACATGGCCCATCCTGTAGCATTTTCATCATGCAAATAATAATAAGCCATCAGAGCTTAATTAGTCTTTGAAGAAAGACCTTAGTTTCATCCTTCGTTTTATATAAGATCCTATGTAGCATTCAGAAGCAAGTTTAATGCAAAGGTATCTGTTTTTTCATATATATACAAGCTCAAGGTTTTGGACAACTTTCAAAGCTGTCTGCAGATTGCATATGTGTTATTGTTGCTAAATGTTCAGCAAGTCCTAGAAAGAACTGTGACAAAAAAGAGCAGGTACAAGAGACCTACCAAGTGTTGATGTTAAAAATAATAAATCCTGCCAATAACCGAGATAATAGTGCTTACTAGATAACAAATCCTTTCCTGCTGGTTTTCATCCCTAGGCTTTCCACAGGCAGTAAAACTGTGGGATTACTTCAGCTTTTCCAAAGCAAGGAGGACAAGCTATAATTAAGCATGCGTCCTCGGTCACAGCATCACAAAGTCTATCTGCATTGCAGAGGAAAATGGGAGGAAAATATTGCCATCAAAGAATAGTAACTGTATTTACATTTCCAATCAAGTAGTTAAGGCCTGATAGATGCTTTTTACAGGAAAATGACATTTTATGGCCTTTCCCACCAAATTATGGGGACGTAGGACTCTGTGGCTCTGATACTCAAACATACAACATGACCAAGAGCATTTCAGCTAAAGATCATATCCTTGGTCCTTTGCAAGATGACATCCTGCAGTGGCCAGGGGAGAGCTGTAACATAGCTCAAGACCTTTGTCAATATGACTTGAAAGGTAATTTGGCCTTGGAAAATAAAAAAAAAATCATGCTCCTCTGGGAAGCATGCAAGGGTGGAACATACTGAGAGCTGCTGAGTAGTTTGGAGAACACTCGGACAGCAAAAGGTAATATGTTGAAGTATCACTGTAGGTGCAATATGGGCAGATGCTTCAACCTTTACTAGCAGCCTTTGCTCTGTTCTTGTTTCTCCTCTGGACTCTAACTGAGAAAGGAGTTCCGGTTGGGTGTGAGATTTTAGGTGTGGTGGGCACACATTCATTCTTGCCTTTAAGCAAGTGATTTAATATGCTTTATTCTCTGGGACTTATTTCATAACTGATAATCTCCATTGGACAACTTTTCTTATTTTCTGTGTTTCTTGTTTGAAAAACATCTGCTTTTCCCTGAAATATGACCCTTGCCCTGTTCAGAGCTAGGATACCCTTCAATAGTATTCGCATTGATCTTGCTCTCTGATGGATGCTCCTGTGACAGGCAGCCTCATAGGCAGGAGACTCACAATGTTTAGATGATGCCTAGCAGTTGCTATGGTGACCTCAGTCCACTGCTAGTTTCATACCCTTTGATAAGAAAGACAAAGAAAGGGGAAGGTCATAATCTCCCATACATGTTATTGCTCATATCTATACATCAGCCCTGCTTCAGCCAGCCCTATATACTATGGACTTTATGTTCTCCATATGAGACGTCATTGGTGTTCTCCTGTGATCTCCAGACGTAATTCACTGTGTCTTCTTGTCTCTATATCATTAAACCACATGCCCTGAAATTAGTATGGGATATAGGAAGAAAGGGCTTATATATCAGTTCCATCCCTGCCTTTACTGCATGTTTCGCACAAACCACTGGGTAACAAGGAATTTGCAGAAACTAGTTCATCTCATCCTACAGTAGATATCTAAAACAAATCACCCTCTGGAAGTGCCAGTCTCTTTGCTCTGAAGGCAACTTAAAGACCAGATGAACTTACCTTCAGGTGGGTAAGTTGATGGGATGAATTTACCCTACAGGATCACTTCCTCAGATGTCCTTAGGCACCGGTTCTTATTCAAATATCCAAATATGAACCAGGCTTCCTAATCTTACCCTTAATTTTCCTCTGCTTCAGTTTTCCTGTTTTCTAAATACAGTGAACAATGCCACTTAATTTTGTACTGTCTCTGTGCAAGCAGTATGCTCACAGATCCCTTTGACCAGGCAAATGGCAATATACAGTAAATGCTAAGTGAGCTAACGACTTTCAATCTGTAGTTTAAAGTATTGGCTGTGGGGCATGAGGCTGGAGAGACTAAAATCCCTGGAAAGACTGGAGGGAAGCACTTAGCATAGGGAAAGGTGTAGGTACCTACAAGGCCATGTATTCTGTAACCTTGCCTGGCTGCGACTTTCTACAGATCCTGTTAATGAGATTGTAAAGACATAGCAGCTCGTTCTGCATCACTTTCCCCCCCTCAAAAAGAGCTGTAATGAAGGAACCAGGATGACTGGATAGTGTGCATGTGGGATCGTGTGTGCCAAGGTACACGAGTGGGCAGGGGGCATTAGAAGCAGCAGGCAGAGCGTGCAAGTGGTGGCTGTGCTCAGAAAGCCCCAGAAAAGCTGCTAAGTAGACTGCTGTTCCCGACTGCGGCTTTGCCAGCCGGCTGAACAGATTGCTGGTGCATAGGAGCAGCATGCAGCAATAGGGAAGGGAGTGAAAAGACACAGTGTGGGGGATGCTGTGGAGTCAGGAGTGAGAGCTCGCTGATTTATTTCATATTTATAAATTAAATGTTAAGCTTCTAATCAGTGGGAAAAATCAGATTCCTGCCTAACCAGCTCATTATCCACATAGCTGGACAGCATGATAAGAAGTGACTGTAGGAAATGTTTTCCATAACCTCTCTCTGCCCCAGTCTCTGCACTTTTTGAAGGGACAGAATCAACATGCGGTAAAACCGAGGAGAGCTTTGCACATTGATCTCAATGCTGTTGAAATCCAGCCTTTTGGAGGATTACCCATCTGGACCAGTCTTCCAACCCCTAATACTGAGATGGGAACAACAGGAATAAGGGAAAAGTGAGGGCAAGCCATTTTAGGACAGACCAGTTTCAGAAGCCTTTCGTTCCCCCTCCTGCCACTAATAAGGGAAAAACGCTGGAACAAAAGGGTTAAATGCAAGTTGTGCTCAGATAAACAAATCTATGGGAGATAAAGCAGTTGCCATGCCAGCTGACACCGAAAGCAGCCAGCACAAATTTGGCACGCAGGAGACAATCTAAAAGGCTGATCTAAAAGGCTCCGAGGCTCATCGTACACAGGCTGTTTCTTGGCTTTAGCTTTGCCGGTCCTGTTCACTTTAAATCAGAAGCAACAATTGTTTGCATCAAATTTCTCATCTGTTAGAGGATAGTGAGGAGGTAGTTATGTTTTCTGGGTCTCAGCAAATGAAAACCAAGGAAGAAAGTCTGATAAATGTCCAAGAAAAGGGCATGAAAGATCTGAGTCTCTGCCACTGTCTCTATGGGGAGCCGTTGGCAAGTCCTTTGACTTTTTTTTACCCCTCTTTAACCTCTTAATGTAGAAAATAGAAATAAGCAATATTTTCTGTGTTTGATTTCTCTGTTTGGTCTTTGGAACTGACAATTCAATGTTCTGATGGATCTTCTTTAGGGTCTCTAAGTAGTACCTCAAATAATATCTAATTAATAATGTCAGTTAAAACACTAATAGAAGATTTGCTTTACTTCCCAAAGAGTGACACTTACCTATTCAGTCTGGTCAAATAGTGAGTAATGCTATCTGTCAATATACTGGATAAATCATCCTTTGTCAAGGATAACATTAGCTTCCTCAGGAGTTTATTGACTAATGTGAGCAATTATTGATTTAATAAATGGTGTTCTAAGACACTGCTTAATAACTGCTGTTCACTCCATCTTTCCATAGTTTGGGCTGTGCTGTTATTTAACTACATGTTGAGGAGCGCAGGTGTCATTCTTGTAAGACATGAGTACAATCCTTGAATTAAACCTATGAAAAGTGGGTTTCCAGGCAAAACACAGATGAAAGGCATATTTTATTTATTCTTTCTCTCATTTCCGAGAGAGTGATGTGTTTCATCTAGCCTGTTGTGTAATCATCTTGATGGGCTTTCTCTGCTTCATCAGTAAACTCTAATACACCAGTTTCTCATTGTTTGTGTACTAAGAGTAAGACAACGAGAGGACTCGTGTGAAAGCCCATGCAGCGAGGAGCCCTACAATTTTACCCATTATATCACTGATACCAGAGTAAATTTGCCGAGGTCTCTCTAGGGTCAGAAAGGCACTCAGGTGAAAAAAAAAAAAAACAAACACAAAAATACAGTTTCAGGGTAATAGTCTGAAAAATGAGAGGGAGTGCCCTATGTGTGTTCTTCTACAATCCCAGCTCAAATGCAAGTTCAGGACTTGTCCCTGTATATGTAGACATATTAAATGTTAAGCACAGATATAGTCCAAATGAACTCCATTACACTCTCATACATGTGAGTAAACATAGCCATTGGCACAGTTATCTATCATGTAAACATCCATATTCTGGTGTAGGATACATAAACATATGGTGTCAGAGAGAAGGGCAGCAGCAGCACACAGGAATTTAAAGCCAGATGGTGGCTGTATGTTCCCCCGTTCTGTGCTTTTATATATAGAGAAAAAAATATATATATGCATACACGCATAAATGTAATTGTGTATCTGTGGATGTTATCCTAACACTTATTAGATGAACTTTGACTTTTAGTTGTAATTCAGGGCATAATGTTCACAGTAAATGTAATTGACTTTCCAGTAGCTTAATTTATTAGTGAAAATTAGGTTGATGAATCAAGCCTAAAAGCCTGTATAGTAAAAGGTTGTACTGGAACTTTCTTCAGTACATTAGCAAGGTCTCAGATGTAGAAAAATATGTTAATGAAAGACAAGTTTGCTTGTACAGCAATCAGAATGTTAACTTTGTCGAAAATGTGAATTGTTTCATAATGTCCAAATGCAGTTAAAATGCAATAATAATTTGAGTATATAAAAAAATATTACTATAAAAAGCCTCTTCATTTTGCAAACCTACATTAATAGAATGTTTTAATTGATAATACTGATGTTATGAAATTCAAAATGGACTAAAACCTAATAATTTAACATCAGTGTGACCAACTGCCACCCATATTTAAAGGGGAATAATGGTAATTTTTATTTCTTCCTTTTTAGATTATAGGAATAAAATAGCTAAATTTAAAACATTTAAATTTCAAAAAAGCTATTTTTCTAATCAATCAGTGTTACATGCCAGGATGCAAGGAACATGGCATTTCAATCTGCTTAAGATTGGCCTACTCTTTCTCCAACAAGAATTCTGAAAAGTTTGTAATATCACATTTCAGGATTTAAGCCACGCTGTAGAATTGATAAACTAAAACTGGATTTTTATGAGTCAAAAAGTTTTTTGGAAGTTTCTTGCAGCTTCTTCTTACCTTGCTTTTGTGGGTCAGTCTACTGAGTGAGGTGACCTCATGTAAGGAACCAGTTCCATTATGAACTATTGATTTGAGTGGCAGCAGGCTATGAAAGACACTGTGATAGACAGTGACCAAGGAACAGTGGCTTGCTCTTTGATCCTCTGCCTAATAAAACCACAGGTAAAAATTCCCACAGGATATCCTAAAAGTGGTATGCTGAATGCAGATTTTAACAACATAGGCATCTATATCCGAGCTATGTCACTGTTAATAAACCTAGGTTTTGGTAAGCTCAGGAGGGAAACATGTCTGTCCAAACTATTCTGCAGATGCACCCCTGTTATTCTGCCAAGAATCTGGAGCAAAGCCATAGCACTTCTGCAGCATCCGGTAATTTAGTCTGATGCAGCAGGTTGAATCATCTTCACTGGAAAACTTCTGCTCAGAGCATTGGTGACTTCTCTTCAGAATTAGTACACCTGCCCAATATTTGCAAACATCCAAGAATTCTAATATGTAAAATCTTGAATGCAGCTGGAGTTGGGCAGAGGAGCCAGGGGACCAAGGGTGTCCTCATCACGGCTTTCAGGATTAACCTTCCAGAGTAACTGAATGTGTAGGTTTGGTGTTGAATACATCAATTCAAAGGCACAGTACAGCCTACCTGATGCTTCAGCTTAGTTTCCTAGACTCCCATCATCTTCACACTAAATCTTCTGTTTGCTATCTTAGAAGATCAGAAAACACATCTGATTTGTTTTAGAAGAGAGAGAGAAAGAAATTAATTTAAAATTATTACATGATAAGGAATTTGAAAAAGTATAAAATAAAAAATTCATTTTATGCTGTGCTGAAAAGACTCTTTACTATTTCTTTTCCTTAGATGCTGTCTTTCTCCTTTCCCATAGGATCAAAATCAATCTTTGTTCAGATTCTACTTTTAATAAAACTCTTCTCATACAAATTGGTGAATGGCTTTTCCAATCCCTAGTTAAGACTTGACCATATGTTCAGGGTTAAAGAAGAACAACCTGAAGCCCTGTGGTTGCTCCAGAGGCCACAGAACTAAGCTAATCTAAACATTTAAGCTGCTGCAGCAGTCAATGAAATGTTGGAAACATTTTTTTCACTAGTCGATGGGCCACTGGCAGAGCTATTTGTAGACAGCTTTATCAGGCTCCTCTGTGTGCACGATGCTGCAGCACCACTCGGTGGTTTAAGGCAGCTCCTCTTTTTTCATCCCCCAACACCAAGCTTGAGCCAAAATCCACTGAGGATTCAGGAAAGTCTGACTTCAGTGCAATTCGGGTGAAAAATTTAGTAGGGTGGGAGATTGGTTTGAGATAATTCCAATATTTTATTTTGCAAGGACGAAAGAAAAAGGAATTTTTTTAAATGCAAACCCAAACTGATTTTCCATTGTAATATATGAAATTTTATTATACAAATCAGCATGGATTTCAGAACAGTCTTTTGGAAATGTGTGGGTGTTTCTTATCTCAGAACGCTTCCCTGTTCTGAAAAAAAAACCCACACAAAAAAACTCCCTAATCTCTTTTTTGTATCCTTCCTAGAGTTTGATGAAACTCCATGACAACCAGAGACTTAACAATACAATGAAATGGACCATCCTCTGAAAACCACTTTCCAGCCCCAAATATACAGTACCAATGTTGAAAAAAAAGGATTTAAACAAAATTTTCTTGCAGTTCTTCTCTAGGCTCTGCTAAATCCACTCCGCTTATGGGAAGCAAACTATTATCAAGATCAAATTAATTATTTTTATTCTTCTAATTTCAGGTTGGGAAGTAGATAACTTGGGGCAAACCCATGCAGGTAAGAATCAGTTGTGTTCACTACCTCCTATGTACCTCTGTTCTCAAGAATTGTATGTAGAGCACATGTTAATATCAGATTATTGAAAAGTTGTTTGTGTATCAGCCATTATGATAATGAATACATGTAGTTCATTGTAGCACACTGATAAAAAGTGAAAGTAAAAATCTGATAAGTTTCTAGAAGTCAGTGTGATCTAACATAAAAACACAAGATTAAACTTACTTAACACCGATTAATTATTGCTTTTTGTCATTGATAAATGGCAATAATTTTTAATTAATTCCATGAAAACTGACCATACTTAAATATCCATGGTTTATGAATTTAAATTTCTAAAGGTATAATATCCAACTTTTATATTCTCAGAATAAAATTGGTCCTAGTTTGATTGTATGTGTTTTTAGTTATGCACTTGCTGCTTGCCGTAGCAATTTTTTAATTTTATAGGTTCAACTTTGATTTAAACTCACGAGTAAAACTGTGTTTACTTCCTGAAAAGACAGAATCAAGTATTTATTGCCTTTGAGCCTGATTCAAACAAATACAAATCAATTGGATTCTATTCACTGATTTCCACAGAGACCAGTTTAGGTCCTAATAGAAAACACAATCGAAACAATTTCATACCAAATTTCACTTTTATAGGTGATTATGACCTGCTGGAAAGCACAGCCCAGTCTCCCTTAGGTAAGAAGCAGAACCATGGAATGTTTCTCTTTTTATTTTAACTCTGTTAAAAAAGAAGCTCCAAGTTTTTTCTCCTGCCATTTAGGTATTATTTTCTAATCAGTTCCAATTATGGTGACACATTTTCTGGTGCGTTACTTTTAGCAGTGTTATGAAAATTTATTCCTCCACTATTGAGCCTTGCAATCTAGCAAGTATGTTCTTATAAATTGTATCTACCTGCTTAACAGTAATTACTAAATGGTGTTAAGGAAAGTCAACACCATGATTCAGTGGTTATTTTCCATAGAAAACTAGGGATGAATGTGCAAGAGTAATTTACCAAAATTTGCAAAGTAATGCAATGTTCTTAAATGAATGCTCTGATTAAATAGATATATTCTGCTGCATGGACGGCAAACAGGTTGTCCAAAAATAAGGTCACTGCTTGTGTTATGAGCTACTTGACTAAACTGCTTGAAGAATGCGAAGCAGCACAACCTTAATAAAAAAAAATCTTGGAAATTTCCATCAATTTTGGTCAAGGTACAGCTCAAACTCCAAAAACTGTAATAGTTCAATAAATGGAAACTGTTCTGTTTTGCTGGAGAGGAATAAGTGCAGCCAGCAGCCCAGCTCTAATTTTTCAACCAGGTCACTGAGCTCTGGCAAGAGTAATGGTGCTTAAAAAGAGCACCACGGGGGTCATCCCACCTTAGGCAGCCTCAGTTACAAAGTGAATGTCAAGAGACACTTTCCTCTTCTACCCCCAGCTCTTGTTTCCCAATACAGTTTTAAGACTTTTGACTGTGTCAGTGAAAACCATTTAACAGCTGGTCCTTATATGAGATTAGCCAAACAATTAGGATAAAAAGAGAACAAGGTTTTCTCCGAGCTGGTTTTGAGCCTCCTTGCAAATACTTGTTTTAGAGTAAGGTTATAAACTGGGATTGGAACAAATAATAGGCAGAGGAATGTGAGAAGCTCTGAAACAGGTTTGAAATTGTCAACTGAAGCCACACTGGGCATCTGGAGATGTAAATAGACTCATTGCTGTGAAGACAGAGATAGGGAAGAGTTTCCCACTCCATCTTTGCTTTGTTTTCCTACAGACCCTTCTCACAAAGTCGCTTTCAGATCAGAGCCAAGGCTTGAAGATAAATGAATAGGGTATAAGTTGTCTGACTGCTGGAGAACAGTCCAGCTGCCATAGACATATAATGGCTATTTTACTTATCCTACAGTATCCTGCCTGGCTTCCAGCAGCTACTCCAAAAAATCATGTTAGCCTTATGTTTTCTTGCCAGTCCCATACAGATGCCTCAGATATAGATCATCTTAAACAGCACAAAGTGCCTACCTGTATTTAAGCACCGGACTTAACCTTTAGTCATCTGAAGTGTAGATGTCTACATTGAAGCTGTATTCCCCAAATATCTTTGGATACCTTGTCAATGGAGAGAAATGGACATTTAGCTGACCACTGGTTTAGTTACCCACTTGAGAATGAGATCTTGGTGGTCTGGAGGCACTGGCTATACCAGTTAAATCTTTTTTGCTCTCTGGTGACCAGCTGTAGTACTACATATCCGCAGGTGCCTATTGCAGAACTGGGTCATTAAATATGTCATTAAACTTTCAAGATACCATTAAAGTCTTCTATGGTTAGCCAGATAAATAGTACCCTCAGTGGTACTGTGGGGTTTTCTTTGGTCATGTACCAAGGGGAAGGATGGTACGTCCTGGGGTTTGCTTCAGCAATGTCACATTCCCAACTGTACTTGACACAGGGGACATCAGCAGAAATTGCACTGAAGATGGCTGGTCTGAACCTTTTCCTCATTATTATGATGCCTGTGGCTTTGATGAAAATGAAACGGAGTCCGATAACCAGGTGGGAATTAACCTTATAACTAAAAACAAATACAGGCGGGGGAGCAGCAGGCTGCTTTTTGTTCAGACTCTGGTCATGTTCTGATTTTGTGGTGATTAGAATGAAACAATCAGATATTTGTGGGCATAAAAATGTGAAAAGTGATATTTAAATCCTTCCTAGCCCTGTACTGAATATTTCCAGGATATGAGTGTTTACTGTTGATACAGCTTGTAACTTGTAGAAACATGGGTTAGCCCCCAATTCTTCCCCTATTGACTAAAGAATCCCTTAGCCAACTACTTTTTTTCTACAGATACATGCACAGTGGTCAAAGAAATACAGACAGCCTTTGCTAGCCCACTGACAAATAAGCTTCACAGTATGCAGGCCCAAGGGTATGCCAGACATAGAGCAGTGCTCTAACGTGCAGTGAGCTCTCAGGGGGCCAAGAGGAGAAAACAACCAGGCCGTTCAAGAAACAAATCCTGCCTATGGTTCCCCCTGCATGTTGACAAGGTAAAGAAGATGTTACTGTAGATGAACCATTTAACCGTGTGTTGTTTGCCTCCCAAGGATTACTACTATCTATCTGTGAAGGCTCTGTACACGGTGGGATACAGCACTTCTCTCGTTTCCCTCACCACCGCCATGGTTATCCTGTGTCGTTTCAGGTGAGTCAGGACATGAGCAGTGAGCTGTTCAGTCACTGGAGGAAAGAGGCTGGAGCTCATCAGCCCAAAACAATGTTTAATCTTTTATCTCACCAGATGTAGAATAAGAGGGAGACAATCCTTTAAGAAGATTCTTCCCCAGCTTGGACACACTCCAGTAGTCACATATCAGTAGACTATAGATGCAACTGCAGAAGTTGTGGGTCTATTTTATGCAACTGTAGTAGCTGCATTGGACTGGGTCTGTTTTATGCTACCCTGCATGTTTTTACAGGAAAAGCCCCAAATCCTCCTCTTGGTCAGGTTTAGGGTCAGTATTATCCACACTCTTGACTTTCAGGTGTTGCTGTTCTTATCACCAAGGCGCTAGGAGCTCTGGCCATGTGTGTAGATAGGCCTAGTGTGCTATTTCCATGAAAGAAAAGTATTTTTTTCTTTTTCTTCTTTTCCTCTCCCTTGCTCTTTCCTCCCTAGGAAGCTTCACTGCACTCGAAATTTTATCCACATGAACCTCTTTGTTTCATTCATCCTACGTGCAATATCTGTATTCATTAAAGATGGGGTTCTTTATGCTGAACAGGATGGCAATCACTGTTTTATCTCAACGGTAAGTAAAACCAAAACCAAAGCCCTTATCTTTATTTTTTTTCAGCATGAGATAACAAAAAATAGTGAGGCAGGCAGCAGTCTGTTGGGTATCATAGGCTGAGAAGCTATTGGGACAGAAGGTAATTGATGGTAGACTTCCCTCCATGTTCACAGCAAAACTGTGGATGGTATTGTCACATGATGTCATCAGTGTCCAGCAGGCTGTCTTTAAGACAAACCTACAAGTTTTGGTTTCTGACTCTAATCAGGTTGTTTCTCCCTATACTGGGTTTGCATGGCATGGTTTTGGTAGCGGGGGGGCTACAGGGGTGGCTTCTATGAGAAGATGCTAGAAGCTTCCCCCATGTCCAATAGAGCCAATGCTGGCTGGCTCCGAGATAGACCTGCCGCTGGCCAAGGCCGAGACCATCAGTGGTCATGGCAGCGCCTCTGTGAAAATGTATTTAAGAAGAGGAAAACGTTGCTGCTCAATGGCACTTGCAGCCAGAGAGAGGAGTGAGAATATGTGAGAGAAACAACTCTGCAGACACCAAGGTCAGTGAAGAAGGAGGGGGAGGTGGTGTTCCAGGTGCCGGAGCAGAGATTCCCCTGCAGCTCATGGTGAAGATCATGGTGAGGCAGGCTGTCCCCCTGCAGCCCATGGAGGTCCACGGTGGAGCAGATATCCACCTGCAGCCCATGGAGGACCCAACACCAGAGCAGGTGGATGCTTGAAGGAGGCTGTGACCCTGTGGGAAGCCTGCACTGGAGCAGGCTCCTGGCAGGACCTGTGGCCCCATGGAGAGAGGAAGCCATGCTGGAGCAGGTTTTCTGGCAGGACTTGTGACACCGTGCGGGACCCACGATGTCTCCCTGTCCATATCTTGACACAGGAGTCTTGCGTTATGTTTTCTCTCCTCTGTCCAGTTGAGGAGGAGAAATGATAGAGCGGCTTGGTGGGCACCTGGTGTCCAGCCAGGGTTAACCCACCACATTCCCTTTCACAGTTCTGCATAGTCACAGGTGAGAAGATAACAGACACAAGCAATTTTCTTTATCTGAAGGTCTGTTTTTTCTCCAGAGCCTTATCTGTTCTGGGTGTCAGGCAAAGTGATGTGTAGACAAAGTGACCATTCAGACAGAAAATACCCCTGACTGTCACACTCTCAAAAAATCATTAGTGTTAGCCACATGTTTGTCTCTGAAGTGTGTGGTTTCATGGAAAGCAATCTCTTTCACAGATGTACTAAACTACATATTACATGTAAATCCCAAATCCTTTCACATTTAAGGCTAGTATTTGATTTATCAGCTCACTGGGTGTAATTATGATGGAATTACAGTGAGTTCCCAAACTGAGATCTCCTTTATCCATCCAGTCATGAGCTAAAATCACTATGAGTCATTTCCACAAGGAAAGTGCAGCTGTTTAGTTTCTTAGTCAGCCTTTTCTTTGTCGTTGAAACTAGTTTTTGCTTTTAATTCTTCTCCATGATAAAGCTGAAGCCTTGTTAGATCTGTAGGTTGTTCACACTGCTCTTCTAATAATTGACATCTGTCTTTTTGTTTTGAAACACTTGAAGCATAAAACATGTTAAAATCAGCCATCTAATGACCAGATCTTCAGCCCAGGTAGAGCTTCCATCTAATGACCAGATCTTCAGCCCAGGTAGAGCTTCCTTGAAGAAACTCAAGAGCTGATGGTTTTAACGTATTGCTTGTAGATTTGTCCCAGAGGATGGAGTGCAGGTGGGAATCAGTCAAAATTGTCAGCCTCTCACTGCCCCACGCAGGAGTTTCCAGTTTATATACTGATTCTGCTCTGATTTGTTGAAAAGTCTTACTTATGTGGGACTAATGATGTCTCACTGGGACGCAACACTGGAAAGACAAGCGTGTCCTCCTCTCACAGAGTCAGGGTAGAACTCGATTTCCAGCTGAGGCTTTTATCATAGAATCATAGAATTGTTTTGGTTGGAAAAGACCTTTAAGATCATCGAGTCCAACCGTTAACACAGCACTACCAAGGCCATCACTAAACCGTGTCCCTCAGCACCACATTTACATGCATTTTAAATACCTCCAGGGATAGTGTCTCCACCACTTCCCTGGGCAGCCTGTTCTAATGTTTGGCAACCCTTTCAGTGAAGAATTTTTTCCTAATATCCAGTTTAAATCTCCCCTGGTGCAACTTGAGGCCATTTCCTCTCGTCTTGTCTCATGTTACTTGGGAGAAGAGACCAACACGCATCTCGCTACAACCTCGTTTCAGGCAGTTGTAAAGAGTGATAAAGTCTCCCCTGAGCCTCTTTTTCTCCAGACTAAACAACCCCAGTTACTTCTTTTTTTTTTTTCTTTTTTTCTTTTGTCTGCTGCTTTTCCCCCCAGGAAATTAATGCAAACTTTTATAGTTTTTGCAGTAAATCACTCTACTTTCTTTGCACTTACGCTTACTTTCATTTTCTGTCCCTGAGTGACAACACCCACAAACGACATGGAAGTACAATTCTCAACTGCACACAGCAGGGTGCATCCTTTCTGATCCTGCTCTCAGGGCTTTCCATAATCATCTAGCCTTTTCACATCCTTCCTTAGGTTTCTCAATACGCAACTGGATTCTTTTCTTCTCTGCACTTAATTCTTGAAAGGAGGCTTAAATCTAGCAATTAGCGTCCATTGGCAATGTGAAGTCCCACTAGTGCAAGACGTTCTCAAGCTGTCTGCAGAGCTTGTCGACCACCTCCCACTGGTAAAATTGGCTACCTGCCCTCTAAGTGGCACTGCACATTCTTCTCATGCTTTTACAACTTTACTATTAGAAGTGTATAATACCGGTCCCAGCTGTGTTCCTTTCCACTAAGAGATTTGGAGAGGTTGAAAGCATTTTCTCTATCATCTGTTAAACAGAAACAACATGGAAATAACTTCGTTTTTCTTGATTCTCCGCAGGTGGAATGCAAAGCAGTGATGGTGTTTTTTCACTACTGTGTCATGTCCAACTACTTCTGGCTTTTCATTGAGGGATTGTACCTTTTCACTTTATTGGTAGAAACCTTTTTCCCAGAGAGGAGATATTTCTACTGGTACACTATTATTGGCTGGGGTACGTGACATTTCTTGTCTAAAATGTGTCTCAGTGTGCAAGACGACTCCACGAACCATCTAATATTTCCACATACAGTTTCAAAGTATAGTTTTAGTCTTTGTATAGAAGTACCACTGCAGACTGAACCGTGTTGTGCTTTTTTGTCTGAATAGAGCTGAACTGAAATCTGGAGGACGCTGCATCTCTTGCAGAGATGTAGTCCACAACTGAGAATTGCTTTCTACAAGATATGATCTTAATGCCAGGTTCTTCAGCTTAATCAAATCTGCAATGCTAAGTCTAGTCCATTTTCTAAGACTTCATTTGTGCATTTCTTCCAGATAATAGCTAAATTGAAAATGTATCCAAAGGGTATCCACGTATGTTCATCCTACCTGGATGGGAAATGGAAACTTGCAATGGGAAGAAACAAGATTTGTTTCAGAAAGGCCAGTTGTACGATGATAACCAGTATAATCATTTTTCATTCTGGCCTTCTGGAGATACATTGATTCCTGCAACATGTTAATTCAAGCAGTTCTTTGCTGTTGTTTTTGTGCAGAAGTCAGATGGGGAATGCAGAAGAACACATTCATTTTAAATGTGCCCTAAGAAGATTAAGCTCAATTTTTATACTTAAACAAAAATACTTCTGAAATAATCTGGAAATAATTCTGTATATTTAAGTGTAAAGTCTACACACAAACCACATGCCTTAAACTATTCTCCTTTGAAAAAAACATCCTCATGTAACCTGAACCTTCAAGTAATCCACAGCTGGTTTTGTTTTTTCCCTCCTGAGGCAACTGTATATACACAAAAATTCTCATCTCCTGGCAAAGTCTCCCTACAATAGGAGCAAAGGTACAGAGAAGAAAGATGAGAACAAGTGATCAGAAATAACCTATGGCATATAAAGGCTATCAGAAAAGGATGGCTGTTGGAAAAGTCTATTGGAAAAGAAATTATTGGAAAAGGATGTTCAAAGTTCCCTTTGTACTATCCACAGAAGTATAAACACATAGCTGAGAGATAAGGCTGTTTTCACAGAGAACTTGAGGGTTATGTACATGAAAATGTGACAAGTATAAAAGAAAACAATGTGTAAATCTTTGCACATTGAACATAAATCAGAGGTTGGGTTCCTTTAATTAAGTCTGCACAAATTTCATGTCTGTAGGTTTGTCTGAATGTGAGAATATTGCATCACAGCATATTAACTGAATTTTTTTTTTAAACCATAATGAAAGAACTACCCAGCTGGATTCATTCTGTAATACAACCTCAAAATATTTAGTCTTGAGTTGAATACCATAAATAATATGTAGCTGTTCAATTTATATATATCACTTCACATTCAAAGCAGTATCAATAATATCCATTAATAACACTAAGAGAATCTCCAAGTGTGGATGGTTTTGGTTTTGTTTTGTTTTTTAAATACAGTATTTTCTCAGCTCCTGCATATTTCCACTTGAATAGCAGTTTCCCTAACGTGGTAGGAGCAATTGACACTTTGCAAGAACAGAAGCAGTTCCAGACTCTGGATGCAAGTCACGTAGGGCAAAAGCAGCCCCTCAGCTCAGAGCTGATGGGGAAGGAGTTGCATTGAAGCAGCAATAAACGAGAGCTCAGCATTTTGCAGCATCGGGATGTTTATCTGTTTCTTAAAGCGTGCTGAGCACATCAGTGTTCTTATTTGATTAATGAGACCTACATATGGCTATGTCGATCCAGACAATTTTTTCCTCTTAAATATGCAATATGCTGGTAAGTTCTCTGGATGGAGTGAGATTGAGATGTCTCCTAATGCCTGCTCCTTACTCAGGGCAGAAATACAGTCAGCAAGACTAGCTCTCTTCTGAGCCTTTGAGGCTTGTCTGTTTTCTAATGTTACTCAGAAGCTGAAAAGAAAGTGATAAAGATATATATATCTCTCTTTTGATAATGAAAAGTAATGTGAGTATATGTATATTCATATAGCAGATAGTTCAAAACCCCAAGCTGATCTGAAATGTGCTTTTTGAATTACATTTTTATGACACATTTATTCTAATTCTGCCTTTCTGCCCACGTTTCAGACTTGGAACATCAAAAGTTATATAGTGCAAATCAGTGCAAACTAGATAGCACGTCAGACCCATGACTGATATTTAAAGACTATTATTGTGCATCTGTTAAGTGCACAAAGATCTCAATGTTTTCTAGGTATTCTTATGCGAGAAAAGCAGACTTCAATTTAAATTAAATATGCATGATTTCTTCTCCCCAAAGCCTGTCATTTTATTTCTTTTTATAATTTCAAATATTTCTGTGTGTGCTTTTTTAAAGGATGAGGGCTTCATCAGTCATCTGGGTCTAACAGGGATATTTTTATTTCTGATAGCAGGAATATGAGATTTGACAGAGACTCACTTAAGTGGATTCAGTCAAATTACTAATTAACGTGACATCAACACAGCCTCGCAAAACGTATGAAACATAATTGTTCCTGTCAACTTATGACAGTCTTGTTCACCGCTGCAAGCTGTATTTATCAAGGTCCTTGTTTTGTTTCCTTCTTAGCACTTTTTATCTTTCCAGTAGTGCCTGAATAGATGTAGGCAGTTTCCTAGTCGAAGATTTTATTTGCCATAAAATGTAGACTTGACTTACCCAGAGTTTTCTGGCAAGACTGCGTTACTTTATAAAAATATTTCCACCAAAAACCTGCACTTTTACTCTTTTCAGAAAGGAAAATAAATCTGGGTTTCTCAGTGGATTTTTACTATTTTGATTTAATTTGTATTTTTTATGTGTTTTTTTAAAGAGTAAATAAATATCTGAAATAGAAATTAAAATTATGCTCCCAGTATTCTCTTTTGGGGCTTTGGGATTTGTTTTTTTTTAATGAAAAAAGAAGAAACATTCCTGTGAGTAATGGAATACTATCCTCTACTGATTCCTTTTGGTTGAATAAGTAAAGCAAAATCAGTTATTTACACAATAACAGAGAAAATGCAATATATGCAAATGGTTTACAATGAAACCACATAAGAATGCAAAGAATACCATAATGTCATTACAGCTCAACATCTGCCACTCTGCAATTATTGCATAATTACAGTAGCTCTAGACACGGAAGCTGATGTCACTGCTTTTATTTTGTACAGACTATGCTTTAATGTTCGTGCAACAAGATGCAGAACAACAACTTTGAGAAATAATGACTGGAAATGTCATTCTTTCCTGTTATCAGTTTTACTTCTGCAGTCCCACCAAGACTAACCCATCCTCTGACTGAGACAGATGTTTCTAGAGCTCTGGGATTAATGTTATGAATCGCATTTTTTTCGTGCACGAGTGCTCTTAGGAAATAAAAGTGGAGAGGTTGCAAGAAATGTTCATTGCTGAGTACTAAACATGTACTAACAATATCACCATCTCATCTTCTGCAGGTACCCCAACCATTTGTGTCACTGTCTGGGCAGTGCTGAGACTTCACTTTGATGATACTGGGTAGGTATCGCTGCATGGGAAACCGTTTCACATGCATTCAGCACAATGGCAAGGGTGAAACAGAAATATAGTGATCAGAGGACCTGACTAATTTCTCCTTCCATTTCTGAGACTGATTTGTGTATGCCAGTAGTTCAGGTCCAGTGTTCAACCTAGAGTGCTTTCCTGTTCGGCTGCATAAATAGCCATAGTTTGATGTTTATGTCCCTGTCTCACTGGTGAATGAATGAAAAAAGATGTAAGCACCTACCCTGTAAACCTGCAGCTGACCCAGTGGCCCTCCATTCCCTGCTCAGATAAATTAGTGGAGTCCAGGATATGGTTTATCTCATCTTAAAAAAGCTGTCAGGTGAATCACACCTGTGACTGTCTTCTCCTCTCCAACTGATTATGAAGGAAGGCGAATGTGATGAGCTCATCTGTAAAAATTATTGCAGATATCTCTGATGTGATGAGTGGAATCTGCACAAGGAGTTGCTGAACTTTGATTTACAAAGGTAATTACAAGTTTAGCTTCCCCTTAGAGTTTTCTTCCAGAAATCTAATGGGGGAGATGAGTAGAGGTTAGCAGAAATCAACATCCTGTCTTCTGTGTGGAAAAAAAAAAAAGAGGAAATTGAATCATTTCAGAAAGAATTCAAGAGGGTAGACTCCACTCAAATGGTCTATTTCTGTAGGGAAAAAAACCTGCAAAGATCCTGTATCCTTTTCTAAAGGACTAGAAGGAAAGGTTGCACCCAGAGGTGGCCCTGCACATCTCGGTAGATTGACTGGTCTGATAGAGCAGCAGACATAGCTGGTAGGAATGGACATGAACATACACCTTGGAAATACAAACTTAGCAATGTTTTTTTCATGACAGCTATGTTTGAAAATGGTAAAATATTAGGAAAAATGCTGGGAATGAGGAAGTCTGAAGTTGGGCTAGATGATTATTGTAGATCTCTTCCAACTGAAATAGTCTAGTCTAGTCTAGTCTAGTCTAGTCTATGCTATGCTATGCTATGCTATGCTATGCTATTCTATTCTATTCTATTCTGTTCTAAAATTTGGAAAATCCAGCAGTGGTGCTTTGAAAACCTCAATCTGAGTGAAAGATGTCATTTCCAAGTCCCATTTCTGAGAGACTTAGGTTTATGTTTTAATCTCACACTGGAGATACCTGGATCCAAAATTTGCACAAGACTCACTGTTCTGTCAGGTTTTCTTCATCCTTGGTCTTTCATGCTCTTTTTGGAAAGCACATAAAGCCCTTCCTCCACTGGGGATGCCAGTGCTTTGACCCAATGTTCTATTTTGACATTAAAACAAATTAAATCATTTATTTCCATGCAAAACAAGCCAGAAACCCCTGTTGTGTCATTATTATGATTACAGCACTGGTCCTAAATGCATTAATTTCTCTTAGCAGTCCAACCAGTCCTTGCATTTTGTGAGTAGGGGGAATGTCTCACAGAAGGAAAAAGAACAAAAAAAAACAAAAAAAACCCTTTCTTTTCTTTTAATTAGAGAAACTATTTAGCATGCAACGCATTTAGACAGATTCTAGCTGAGCGTCTCAGTGGTTACTTTGTAAAAATCAGGAAGCATTGTTTTGAGGGTCGAGGAGAAACCAGCATGAGCCTGAAAACATTGCAGAAATTACTGAAGTGGGAAACCAGAGTCGCAAAGGCATGGACTAAAACACAGACTCTCAGTCTGCGTCTCCTCCTGCTTGCTCCTTATAAAACTGGCAGAGCTCCCTTGACTTCAGGTCCTGATTCATGTCACTGTAAGTGACAGGTTTGTGGAGACAGACGCAACTGTCTGTTTATCCGGAGCTGTGCTACTGAATTAAATGGAGTTATTCCAGATGCACACCAGAGATGTAACAGAGATCAGACTCTGGCCTTTTCAAATGGAAATCACATTCCTCCCCTATCCCACTGGCTCCCTTCCCTTCATCCATCCTCAAAAAGGGTCCTGTGTGTCTGACCTCCACTGTAGCAATGCGTTTGAAAGAAATTAGGGAGCCTGTTTATGTGGTACAGCTTGTTGGCTGATCTTACAGACTGTTCTGCTGTGCACTGTTTTTTTTTCCTTCTGGTCATGTTCGTCTGAGGAGACAATGGTGTTTCTTCCATCACTTCCATCCTATAGATGTCACAGGGACTGGACCAAAAAAGTCCTTGAAAAAACCTTTGTGTGAGCTTGATCTAATTCATTGTTGACATCTATAAGGTAGACATTGGCAACCGAGCTTGCTGGGGACATAACCTGTAAAAGGAGGGGGATAGGTCTAAGAAGAATAAGCATTTGTAGAGAATGATATATCACCCCAGAGTACACATTTAAAGAACAGCAGTGTGGAAAAAAAACCCCCAACAACATACAAGTGTCTATTTGTCCCAACCAGAGTCTGGGATAGTTAGCTGGGCTGTAGATGTATTCATTATAGATGACTGGAACTAGAGCAGGTAGATTCCGTCCCCTGTAATTTCTCATTTCTACACAGACAAATTGCCATATATCAATGCCTGTTTGTACAGCCAGATTAATATTAGAATTTGCCCAGATTCTTCCAGCATTGGTCAACTCACTGAAGACTTTCAGGGTAGATTTAATGTGCATCTTAGAGAGGTTGAACTCTACCAATGGTGGGTAATTTTCAGAAGAGGCCCCCTAATTTATAAATGCATAGAAAGAATTAAAAACATAATTGGTGATTTTAGATGCTTTTGTTTTGTGGCATACAAATGTTGATAGCTGAAAAGAACCTGATTTCCAGACTGTGGGTGAGAAGGAGTTCCCTCTGAACTTGTGTCCCCTTTCAAATAGTTTAAGTTGGGCATCCAAAGTGAGGTAATTCAGAACTGTTACTTTGCATTTAAAAATCTCAGCCATCAGTCCCATAGATTTTGGGGGATTTTAAGTTTCTAGGCTTTGTAGATAGAAGCAAAAATACATAATTTTCTGTGCGTTTGACATCTCAGCTGTAAATTTTTCTCTCTTCTCACCAGCACTACGACACACATCCTTATTGTTGCTTTTATGGGAATCCAGTAAAATATTGCATATATAAATTCAAACAAAATTTCTAAACCAGACATCACTCAGCTCCTTGGATTTCTCTCACATGCACTTTGATGATGGAATTTTAACTCTGCCTCCTCACACTTACACATATGTATAGTTTTGTTTAAAATAAAGAATTTCATTTTTCCCCCAGATGCTACCAAACTATCATTTAAATGTCACAGAAGTTGCATTAAGCTCTTATAAGATCAGCAGTGTTTTATTCTCGTATGCTCTTTCGAATTGTTTCTTGGCATCTGACAAATGCACCATGACAACCACTGCTGAGACTTTTGGCTGTTGTCCCAGTGGGAGGGAAACCCTCCCTTCTCAGAACTGCAGGTACAAACTATACATTTTTCTGTGATTTTATGTTTTCCAGAGGGAAACATGAGGGGAAGAAAGGAGAGACAAAGAAAAGACATTTTTTAACTGACAATCAAATTCGTAATGGCTTAAAATAATGTAGCAGGGGTGGTGTGGCAGGGGACATAAAATTTTTTCTAGCTTTAAAAATATATGTTAAAGTTAAAAACTCATATGAATATAGATCCTGTGAATAGCTTTCTCTACAAATGAATGTCCAAATGAATCTATATGGAATAAACTTCAGCAGAATCCTTTGCTGAATCTGGAGGAAGATTTTAATGCTGAGGTAGAAATGCCATTTTATTTGTGATCATTCACTCCCAACAGCTTAGAAAAGGAGCTGCCCCAACTATTGTCCAGTACTTGAACCTTCTTAGATGAATCCTTGCTCCTTGGTAGGACTTGCAACACAATTACTGGAAAATCGTTCCTATATGTGAATACAAGCAGTCTGTAGTACATCCTTATGTACTAGATATGTATAAGACTCCTCATGTCAGGGTCAGGAACCAACATTCCTATCTGTTTACCCTGGAAAAGTAACTGAGACATCAAACTTTGGAATAACCATCTCTTACCCTTCGAGGTATCCCTGTCTTTTTTTCCCTTCTACTGAGATCTTAGCTTAAAGGGACAATTTTACAGTTGTACTGTGTGTAGACACAGAAACACACATAAAGGCATTTTCCAAAATGACTAAACTGTTTAGTAAGAGGTGCCATTGAAATTGCCACAAAAATACTTATTTTACTTTCAGATAAGTCAGGTAAAGGTTGTAAAAGAAAGCTACAACAGGGACAGACTAAAGAACTAGTACCTTTGAACCCAAATAAAATAATTTAACTACAAGACCAATCTCCTACTCTCTGCTTCCTTAAAAATTGTTGTAAGTTTATTAACCACCTTGTTATATCTTTATCTTTCTCTTTCCTTCTCTTTCCCCATCCCTTTCTTTCATTAACGACTGCAGCTGCTGGGACATGAATGATAACACTGCCTTGTGGTGGGTGATCAAGGGTCCTGTGGTTGGATCAATCATGGTAAGTAGCACTTGGAATGAGGCGCTTCCTCAACACTTCTGAGGGCAAATAACTGATGCAAATAGCTTCAAATGGTTTTCCAAACTATGCTGCATCAGCTGTGCTGGTCTCGTGGACAGCTTGTCTGAATGTCCACCGTTTGCCATCCACAATGCTAAGTAATTCCATCGTTATAAAGGAGGTTTAGTACAAGTTAAATGATAGTGAACTGCCTGCAAGCAAAGCCTATGTAGACAAGGACTTATTCAGTTGCTTAAACAGATACCAAATGCTATAAGTAAGATCTTAGGGCATATGGAGCATTTGCCTGTAGGTGGCAGATATGACATAAGATGTATGTCAATCCTGTGTCATTTGCACTGGCAGCTGAAGGCCAAGTGGGACAACCCAGGGCATCTAAAAAAATACTAGATGCCAGTGACCAGGAAAGTGGACTGTGACTGTTGAATGGAATTAATTTCACACCTACATTTATTTATCTAATATTAGCTTTGTCAGCAAGGTATCTAAGCTCTCTTTAGTTGATGGAGGTCTTGGGTTTGACTCAAATGATGCTAGATACCTGTGTGTGGATGATTGACAGGTTCTAAAGTACCCTGTTTGGGCTCCAGCTGCTACCCCAAAAGAATATGGGAATTTTAAAACGGTGTTGGGCTCCTCCAGTTAGGAAATTAAATTGAGCCGCTAGACAATTTGGTTAGCAGCACCTGAAAAGCTCTTTGACTTACCACATGTAGGTGTCTAATTCTGCACATGCTAAGTTGCTCTCCGTGCTCCAGTGACAGCACTGGCCAGGTCTTCATTGGCTGTTGTGGGAATTTAGACATCCATCTCACTGGTAGCTATCTACATGTAGGTGCTTTAATCGTGTTTGGTGCTTTTAAGTATTTAAGTATTTTAAGTATTTGGTCCTTTTAAGTATTTGGACAGCTTTCTAAAGTACAGTAACATTCAGACACATTAAAGGTGATTCAGCTAATAACACTGAAGGGTAGCGAGATGGAGAAGGTCCAATGGTCCATTGATGTATGTGAATTTCCATGCTTTGCAGTCATATTCTATGAAAGATCACATTCTGGCTTTGAGGAATCAGTTATACCTGGCTTCTGTTGAAGGCATTAAAGATTCAAGCAACTAGCAAGGGATGACTGGGCTTCTCCATTCTTTTGTAGTCCTCAGAGCAAATAGAAAATTCTTCTGGAAGAGATACTCACATCTAGTTTAAGTTCTTGGTCTCCTTACAGGAGTAAAAGTTTGCATAAGGGACCAACTTAAATTTCCCACTGTTTTCTTCTGGCTTTAAGAAGCTATGGAGTTTGTGACAGCCAAATCTGAAGACAAATCATTGAAGAAAACTGACTTTATTAATCTCCAGATTTTTAAAACTGTATCTGTAATTACATGATTCTATGAAAGACAAGATGCCCAGGATGACACAAAACTAAAAGACATGAAGATGAACATTAACAACCACGCCCCAACCCACACACATACCTCCCCTCCCAAAAACATTAGAGTTCATCTCATCTTGGGCCAGATTCAGCCAAGCAGTGGGGAAGTGACACAACTCGGGATTTTCAGGAAGGGGGAGACACTAGATTATGACTGATGGATACTGCTAAACTGAGAAGTATCTTATATCAGAGAACGGTATTTAAAGATGCTTTCACTGTTGAGATCTTTGCTACATGGTTTTGATGTGCAGGGATCTTTCTTTTTATTCTTTGCATTGGTTGATAATGAAAAATGTTAAAACCTTTTTACTTTTGTTTGTCTTATCTGGTGCTTGGGACTGAAGAAATTCTGCCTTACTTTAGTTGCTGCAAGGGGAATAGTTTTGCCTGGAAAGGGAGTGATAAGACCCTTGTAAAGTTACTGCATTACTTCTGACCCTATAAAACCTCTAGAGTGCAGTTTGGAGAAGAATAAGGCAATCGAGCCAGCAAGTCACTGGGAATGTCTTGTTCTCGTACTTGAAAAAATACATAATTGTCATAACTTTTTCCTTTCTTTTTCCCCTAGATAAACTTTGTGCTTTTTATTGGCATAATTGTGATACTTGTGCAGAAACTCCAGTCACCTGATATTGGGGGCAATGAATCCAGCATTTACTTGTAAGTACAAATAAAGCAGTAATCAATTTAGATTTCTAATATACACATAGGAAAAAAGACAAAGTCAAAAAGACACCTCAGCTGATTAATTTGATTTGCAAAATGAGTCACAAGACCTATTAAATTACTTTGGTTGATTTTTACTTTTTTTTAAATCCAAAAGCCATTAAAGTGCATTTTAATGCCAGCTTTCACCTTGCTTTAAAAGGCCTAGAAAATAAACATAAATACAAGATTAAAAAAACAAACAAACAAACAAAAACTTCTTTACAGGTCAGTTATCTGGGAATTAACATACTGACCAGGCATAAATATTATACTCATGGAAAAGTCTGCTGTGCTTCATACATTCCAGGGACAGGGTCCAAAGTTCATTGAAAGCAATGAGATTTGGCAAAAATATTTCATTAATTTTGCACTGAATTCTGATTTAGGAAGATCTCCTAAAGTTGCTCATGTTCATGTTTCTTGTAACCTTTAATGCATTCCGCTTAAGCCAAACAATTCCCCCACACACCTAGAATTCCTTAAAAATGCACAACAAATCCTAAAACTTTTCTCTAGAAGTTTTAAAACTTTGCTTGTGATTTACATTTTTTTAAAGCTGACATCCTTTTTGTTAGTTTCTACCTCATTCGAGGACAGAGATTGGCCCTTGGAGACGGTCATCATTCCCATTTTGAGTGCATGCAGTCTTTCTCCATATAAAAATTATATAAACATTTTGAATAACTAGGATATGTGGCAGCATATTTGGTGTTTTGGCTTTTCAGCCTAAACACCATGCACATTTGCTCTGCAATTTTTTGTGAGCTCTAACGATTTCTATCAGTCATAAACATAAGGAGACTGTTTGATTTAGCACTGGATTCCAGGTGAAAAAAGTCATGATGCAAACCTTAAATAAAAATAAAAGATGTCAGGGTGAAGTAGGAGCTCCTTATTTTGTAGTACTTTTTTTTAGATTATCCAGTGATCAATTTCACCCCAAGTAACCACACTCATAGTATAATGATGTCATCCATCTAAATGACAATTTTCAGGGAAAAATATGTCCTCCAGCTGCCTATTTTTCTTCCCTTCTTTCCTATTGTTCTGTTTACATTTACATGAAATAATATCTTATGCATCACTTTTTCATGTCTGTAGTCAGACATCCACTTACTGAAAGTACTGCCCTTGAACCTTGCTCTAAACTGTGTTTCCATAGACAAAAACAATGCTTTGAATTCATTCTGCAGATGGATGTATCTCAGAATTAAAACTCAGGAGAAGGTGTAGTGAATAGATTAACCGTATGCATGGTTTGCCTAGGGCTTGCATGAAGGCTTCCCATATATGTGCTGTTGGGAAGTCGTCCACTGAATCTTGGATTGTAATTAACACCCAGGATGTGCAGAGCTAGTTCTGATTGTGACGTGCTAAGTGCATGCTTGGTGTCTGCTGCACATCTCTCACATATGAAGCAAATCATGCCATAGACTCCAGTGATTTAACTAGATTATAAAAAATCCTTGTCATTTTTGATCAATATGGTGACTGGGTTTTACTGATATTTTTCCTATGTGTATAGTTAGCCACCAAAACCAAGAGAAAACATCATATTTTCTGTTTCATTCGCTGCCATTATTTTTCATATTTTTTTGCAAATTTATAAATGAGTGTGTATAAATTGATCTTGCATTTATGTATGTGTTATGAAGTGGAGTGTTGTTTATCCAAACAGATTCGACAACAGAAAAGTCACATAGAAATGATAAAAAGAAATGAAATGAATAAGTCTATGCAGATATACATCAGGCATATTCAATATTTGTGTACATATATCTTATAAAAAGAGAGCTCTTATAACGAAGAAAAAAGGTAGATCATAGTATGGTTATGTCACCATATTGAAATCTCTGTGACATTTAAACTGTGGTCCATATTAAGCATTTTCCATGTGCTGTTTTGGTGTTTCAAACTATTAAATGTCATCCCATCAGACCAAATTCTCCATCCAGATCTTTATTCTTTTTTAATAGTTTGCCTTTAGTATATGAGACAGATCAGTTGTGGTTGAGGAATGACGTTCAGCCTGTCTCTGAAGGTATTATCACATGATATCTGCAGGAGTGATTGAGATTTACTCTGGTATTAATCTTCCATTCTTTGCAATAACCCTTTAGCCAGGACTTCCATCATCAAAGAGAAAATAAAAGATCCCACAAAAATTTGGTTATTGATTTTGGGTAGGATTTATTTTCTTCTTATGTGTATTGTATATGTTTATGTTCAGGCCCTTTTAATGTTTATTTTTGTAAGGAAAATCTACCTGTAGTTATACTTTATAAACATTATGGTCACAGTTCTGCAAATCACTTAAGCCTGTATTTGGCTTTAAAAGCCTTAGGGACGTGCTTAAATGCAAAGATTATTTATATATTGTTACCACTGTGCACTCATCATTAAAAATTCTCACTACTGAAGTTAGCTGCGAGCTATGACAGGAACACGACAGAAGAGTGCACTACTGGGGAACTAATGCTTAATTAATATAGTGTAGCCACTAAAGATTGTAAGACTTGCTTAAAAAAAAACCCCAAACAATAATTTGTATAATTTACAGCACAATAATGAGTGCTTTACTCCCATAAAAAATCAGACTTTCTCTCTGAATAACCTGATGATCATTATATGCAATAGCCTTTGCCTTTGGGCTGACAAAAACTTGGAAATATGTATTCCTAACAAGTTTCTGCAGCAGTTAAATGCTTTAGTGATTGTAAATTTCTATTTTATCCACTTGTATGTTCAGTCATTCGTTACCAGTCATGTGCCTAATCGATCTTTCTTCGTCCATTGAGTTCCCCCTCAAAGCTGCCTGCATGGTGCTGATCCCATTTCAGACTGAACTGCTCAAAACTTGTCAGATTCTGAGAGAACAATAACTCCATCGTTCTTTTACTGACATGTTAGACAGAAACTCTCCTTATGGCTGAAATGATTAGGGGCTAGATTCATCAAAACTATCTAAACAGCTGAGGTAGGAATTAAAAAGGAAATAGAAGCCACCCTTTTTAATATTAATTTTAATTTTAAGATTCTTTCTGTTTTTTTCCTGAGAACCCTAAGCAGCTTTCATACATCCTCCCAGTAGTCATCATAATCATTATTTACTTTTTAGTGTTAGGAGTGAACTGCCAAAAGCATAAAAAAGACATAACTTTGTTTCTTGAACCATGTTCAGTTTCAGTTAACCTTGTGTCAGTCCTGAAAAATTCCACCAAATTAAGCATCAAACCAAAGCAAGTCCAGTAATGCAAATGCAACAGATTTTTATCTGAGTGAGAAGTTCTGAGATCCTCAGGTGCTGGGGAAGCATAAAGTAACATTGATTGTATTTTTAGTGTAATTAAGACAACTATCTGCATAGTTCAGACAGATTTCTTGTGAATGAACTGCATAAACAATTGTAATGTGCCATGGTCATGGACATGATATACTTAATCCTATAGTACAATGTCTTGTATTTGTACCTGTATATTCAGTCCAGTTAGATTTTACTTAACGTGCTTCCAAACAGAAAGGACTGCCTGATTTTTAGCAACCTCCAATTGGACAGTTAGTAAATATTTTGAAGAAGTAGTAGATTATGTAGGGACACTGTTACACCATACACTGAAAGCCAAGTAGCACCACATCAGAAGTCCATGAATCCAATGTGCACTCACAGTTCTGGGGGCTGGAAACACATGTTCACAACCCTACTATGGCTGTTTCAGCACACAGTGCGTTGCATCATCACATTATTTGCATGGATTTTCATACATCAGTCCTTTGGAATTTTAGGAAATAATAAATAGAACTGGCAAGGCTTCCAGCCAATAGTGTGTAACATGGTACGTCAGCATCTGCTTTGAGGCATCCTGGTTTTGGTCAAGTTGTTGTAGAGAAAGTTCATTCACCCTTAAAAAAAAGCCATATTGCTAAAGAAATGCTTAGACAAAGCTTATGTCCGTGCTATTATTTTCACGAGCATTGTTGCGTTGATGAAAGAGTCATTACAGACAGAAGAACATCTAACAATATCACTACCATGAACCGCTGCAGTATTTAAGTAGGTCTGCATGATGTAGATGCATGCTGGAATAACCCTTAGGATTAAAAAGGCCCACACATTTCCATCAAGTCTTTGCTTATTCATTCATTTTTGACGATCAAACGCATTTAACTGAAAAAGCTGCTTTTTTTTTTCAGTTCCAGTTTATCATGAACAGTATAATTTGGGAGGGGGAAGCTTGTTTCTGCTTTTGCTTTAACAGATCCTTCATAAATTTTGTATCACATGTTGAAAACTCAATGAAAAGAAAATAAACCCCACATATATCTAGCTAATTCAGGTCTATGTCATTCCTCCAATCAGCATCTTGCTGGAAAGAAAGGAGAAACATGGCATATATCATAGGTAGGTATGATTTTACATATGGTGCAACCTAGAGGGTTAGGGCAGGAGAAGCAATGTTGTAACACAAATGTTTTGGTAAACAACACTCCTCTACAGTTCACCTACAAAGTCACTGGACACTCAATGATTCATTCTGCTACCGCTTTGTCTTGCTGCAAGTGCTCAGACTGCCAACATTAGTAATTATTGACAGGATCTTCATGCCAGAAGTCTCATGTTTGACAAGAAAACGGCAGATGTTTGATGAACGGTATATTCTTTAGCACAGCAGTTTAATTTCTTAACCCCAGGTACTATCAGTTGAGTGCTGGGCTGCCCACTAACCCAGCAATGAAAGGAACTCGTGTCCCTGAGCTGACACTTTTCTATCACAAGAAAATACAATGGAAAACATAGACGATGACCATTTGGTGTCAGTGCATGATCAGCAAGGACCTAGTTCTCATTTTTAAGAAATGCTAGGAGAGTAGATGTTTGCAACTTTGACACTAATTCTTGACAGATTTATTTAACTCTGTAAAGAAAATGTTCTCATTCACAACTACTATACTTTTTATTTACATTTCCCAATACAATTTATTATTTTGGGTGTTGGTTTGCAAGTTTTTTGGTTTCTGTTTTGTTTGTTTTGTTTTTTTTTTGTGGGGGAGGGAGGTGTTAATTTGTGCCAAATCTTTTCGGGTAGGAATTGGAAAAAAATTGAGTGTACTCCTTAGGAATGTAAGTTCATGTAGGCTATGTACCATAATTAGCAAGAATATAATTACACAAGGATTTATTTCTTTTCAGATGAAGTAATTGAAAAAGTTATTCTGCTTTGATTATCTATTTATAGATTTGCTGTAGTCTGAACTGCGGTAAAATCAAACAGCACAGAATATTTAGTGTGTTTATAATGTTCCTGTGAGCCGTTATTCCTGTTGAACAGCTGAGGGTATGATGCACAAAGGTGGCTACTCAAAATCCCTCCCGGTGCCTGTGGCAGGTAGAGGAACATGGACATACGTCTTTGGTTGTCAAATCTAGCTTCCTATCCTAAATTCTGCCCTTTCATCTGGCATGCATCTTTAACATTCTTACAGTGATGATGCAACCAGATCTAAAACTATGTCCACTTTGAAAGTGGGTTTGTTATTTTGTGGGCCACTTGCCAGAGGGATATTCCAGAAGATCAAATCAATTTTTTTAAAGGAAATTCCATTGATATCAAATAACATGCAAGTGCTTTACTGGAGCTTTGACAGGCTCTGATTTTGAAATCGTTGATCACAAAACTTGTTTTTTTGTGGTTAAAAGATCATCTGTGATGAATGCAATGTTAAAAAGTGTTCTGCTTCTGTTATGTTGTAATCCTTAGAAGGTGGTTAGAGTACCAGTCCATTGTGCCTGCACACGTGATGTCTGTATGATGGAGGCTGACTCCTGTTA